>NC_083581.1:56664199-57264199 GCF_027579695.1 Neoarius graeffei
TGTGGAATAACTTGTATACGACATTTGTCTCCACAACTGAATTATAATATACCTCCTTTCAAAATGCACCAGTGTGAACTTTTGAGAAGTCATTTCATTTTAAAAGCAAAAGATAATCAATTATTGACACTTTTTTTTAACCATTTACTGCCCTTTATGATAAATCTGATGTTTAAAGTCTGCAGTTCATCATTTCTGAAAACGACTTAAGTTCCTCTGCATACACCCAAAACCTTGGCGCTGTACTATATATAGCGTGACTATCACTATACTGATAAGTTTCACCCATTACACACACTGGCCCATACTCACCCTCTAGTGGAGTACGCTTACGCATGGCCATCCTTTCCAGTCTCCGCTGGGTCTCAGCCAGGCTAAACAGCACGCCATAGGCATACTGCCGCGCTGAGCGGAACAGCAAAGAGGCAGGAGGAAGGTCAGGGTTACACTCGTCCTCTATACACACTGGCATCTTCATCTCCCCCTGAGGTACACAGTGAGTAATCAGATAAAATATTTTAACGAAAGGTTCGACTGTGAAGCTGAAATTCAGCAATTTAAAAAATACATTTAAAACAAAATAAAAAGTTGGCCTAAGAAACTGCCTACTCAGCTGTTGTACAACTACTGAGTGTTGATCCTTCTGATCACATCCTACACCTTCTGTTACAATAACTATGACCAAAGGGTTTTGTACCCAACCACTCGAACATACAGCCACTGGGTTTCATTTATCAATCTTTTCGTAAACTTTCATGTAAGCCAAACTGAAAAGAATTTTTCAGCTGTGCTTACAAATGTTTTGGAAACGCATGTGTATGCTGATCACCCAAAAACTGCAAACCGTGTTCCTGTAACAGCTGATTTGCATGTAGCAACACCTGCAAAAGCATGTCTCACAGGGAAACTGATTTTAAGATAATTTTAAGTCAAGTCAACTTTATTGTAAAATATGCTATACATGCTCGACATACAGCACAGATGAAATTTCAGTCCTCTCTGACCCACGGTGCAAACAGGCAATGCAATAAATAAAAAATAGAATAACTGAAATAAACAAACAGTATAAAAACACTCTAGATTAGAACTAGACATAGACTAAACACACTAATTTTATTTATATATATATATATATATATATATATATATATATATATATATATATATATATATATTAGTGCTGTCAAGCGATTAAAATATTTAATCGCGATTAATGTCGCGACTGTCATAGTTAACTCGCGATTAATCGCAATTTAATTGCACATTTTTGTCACATGAAAAACCATTGTAATTCTCTTATCAGCATAAAAATGTGAATGGGCTTGCTTTGTACCAATGTTTTTTTTTATTGCAAAGCATAACACGTCTTGACACAGCCACTGCAAAGTGAAACCTAAGCCGAGCACCGGGGCTAGCAAAAGAACCATGAGTGAAGTGATCTACTGCTTGAGTTAGTCTAATCAGAGAGACAGGTTACACAGTGACGGTAGGCTTGACATGCTTGATTATAATATAAAGTACACTATTATATTAACTTTAAGTTGTTCGTTGATAAATATTGCATTGAATCTGATCTTTACTGTTTCAGCTCACTTAACACATTTTGTACTTTTACACTTTCAGCCTGTTGATGCGTCGCGCTGTCCAATCAGAGGCGGCCAAATTTGCATATTACAGGAAGGATTTCTGGGATAGCATTGAGTTTACAGTTCAGAGGGATCTGGCTTCTTTAGACGCTGTCTTCTTAAAACTGAATAAATATTTAAAAAGAGCCAAATGAGCCAGTCTTTTGAACGGCTCTTTTCAAAGAATGGATCACAAAGACGCGGATCCCATCAAAGAACCATAAATCCCATCTCTACTAGCGCACCCTGCCCGCGCTGGTTCTTTGGGGGGGGGGGGGGGGGACAGAGGACTCTGGCTGTGCGGGGCATTACAGTCTAGCTGCTATCGGTTTTCTAAGCAAAGTCTCTGTTCCAAGTTCCTGGCCTACATCATGTCACAGAGCGCGTTAATAACGCGACATTTTTGACAGCAATAAATAAATAAATATATATATATATATATATCTCACACACAGGCTTTCGTCTAAACGGGGGAACAGGGGCGCTGCACCCTCTTACTCTCGGCATGCGCCCCCTTACCGACTTCGTGAAAACATCCCAGCAACACTACGTGACAATGTGTCTGATCATCAAATACGTTATAATTGCTCCAAAAATATTCCAATCATAGTAGATACACTGCCAGACGGTGCAAAAACAATCCGAATTGGCGTTTTCCAGACTGAGGCGCCATGTTTAGTTGTTTACTTGTCGCGGCTGCTCTCGCGAGATTTGACATGGGTTACATACAAGGTCAGCTGACTTGTAGAGCGAGATTTCTCGAGACTGAATGACCTTTCACCCACCGGCGTGGGAGCTTTTACCAGAAGTAGTTCGCGAGTTGTTTTTGTTGACACTTGGGCATTTAAAGATGTCATCCCGCGGCACGAAGCGGAAGAAAGCCAAAGACTGTCCGGGGCAGAAGAAGATTACTTCTTTCTTTTTCAATGTTGACAGACAATTTGTTACAATTTCCCTCTCAGATAGCCTCAGAATGTCCCATTGAAGCATTTTTCAAAGGCTTTGCACGGCAGGGGGGGACAACCGGCACCATCCCCCCCGCTTCGCTCCCTCGCCATGGTGAGTGCCCTCATACTAAAATTTTCTAGAAAAAGCCCTGTGTGTGTGTCTAATTAATATATATATATATATATATATATATATATATATATATACACACACACACACACACACACACACTAGTGCATCTCAGAAAATTAGAATATTTGTGAAAAAGTTCAATATTTTCCATCAGTTATTTAAGAAAGTGAAAATGTTATATATTATAGACTCATTACACAAACTAAAATGTTTCAAGCATTTTTCTATTTTAATCAGTATGGCATACAGTACAAAAACATAAAAAACCCCATCTCAAAATATTAGAATATTTCATTTCGAGTTTGAGTAAAACAGTATGAACACAGTGCATCTCTCGGTCTAGTTCAGTACACACAACCACAATCATGGGGAAGACTGCTGACTTGACTGTTGTCCAGAAGATGATCACTGGTGCCCTCCACAAGGAGGGTAAGCCACAAAAGGTCATTGCTGAAAAGGGTGGCTGGAAAAGGTGTACAAGCAACAGGGATGGCCGCAGTCTTGAGAGGATTGTCAAGAAAAGTTGATTCAAGAACTTGGGAGAGCTTCACAAGGAGTGGACTGAGGCTGGTGTCAGTGTATCAAGACCCATCACGAACAGACATCTTCAAGAAAGGGGATACAACTTTCGCATTCCTAATATCAAGCTACTCCTGAGCCAGAGACAATGTCACAAGTGTCTTATCTGGGCTAAGGAGAGAAAGAAATGGACTGTTGCTCAGTGGTCCAAAGTCCTCTTTTCAGATGAAAGTACATTTTGCATTTAATTTGGAAATCACGGTTCTAGAGTCTGGAGGAAGAGTGGAGAGGCACAGAATCCAAGGTGTTTGAAGCCCAGTGTGAAGTTTCCACAGTCTGTGATGATTTGGGGTGCCATGTCATCTGCTGGCGTTGGTCCACTGTATTTTATCAAGTCCAAAGTCAACACAGCCATCTACCAGGAGATTTTAGAGCACTTCATGCTTCCATCTGCTGACGAGCTTTTTGGAGATGCTGATTTCCTTTTCCAGCAGGACTTAGCACCTACCCACAGTGCCAAAACTACTACCAAATGGTTTGCTGACCATGATATTACTGTGTTTTTGATTGGCCAGCCAACTTGCCTGACCTGAAGCCCATAGAGAATCTATGGGGTATTGTCAAGAGGAAGATGAGAAACACCCGACCCAAAAATACAGATACGCTGAAGGCCACTATCAAAGCAACCTGGGCTTCAATAACACCTCAGCAGTGCCACAGACTGATCACCTCCATGCCACACCACATTGATACAGTAATTCATGGTAAAGGAGCCCCAACCAAGTATTGAGTGTATAAATGAATATACTTTTCAGAAGTTGGACATTTCTTTATTGTAAATCCTTATTTGATTGATCTTAGGGAATATTCTAATAATTTGAGATACTGGATTTCTGATTTTCATGAGCTATAAGCCATAATCATCAAAACTAGAGACGACAATTACCCTGTGGGAAATTGTGAGAGTGATGCAGTAGCAGTCGCTATTGCAGGAGCTGAACTGAACTGTGTGAATGTGGGACTTGCCATGATGCTACAAGCCTGTGTCTCTCTGAGAGGAAGCAGCCCCTCCCTCCTCTGTGTGTGTGTGTGTGTGAGAGAGAGCGAGCGAGCAGCCCCTCCCCTACCCGTGCGCTGAGCGCAGAGACACAGTGTCACACAGAAAGTGAAGGATTTTCTCAGAGTGCTCCCTCCAAACAACAAGGATTTACACAAAAACGGAAGGCGATATTCACAAAATTCTTTCACACTGAGCACTACAAGGCTCTCATGAACACATTGATGTAATTCTTTTGTCTCTAGTGTAAAAAATGAGGACAATAGAGCGAGTTAAAAACGAGTGACTTTTCTGATTTTGCAGTAAAAGCGCTGCCAGGTTTATAATGGGAGTCAATGAGGCAGATTGGCTGTCCTCTCGTTACTTTGAGGCCTCTCATTCAAAAACTGTAAATCCTATCGTTTAGGTATACACATTGTGTGAATCAGGACAAGTGTGGCTACTACTTTTGAGAAAATGATGTGTATAGAGTGAAAATTGTGGCTGAAAACAGTTTAAAGGAGAAAGTTTGAGCTTTTTTTTCAAGCTGCCTACACTCAATTCCTGAGCGCCACTGGTGTGTAACGCAATAGACACCCATTATAAAGCCTGAATTTCTCCAGATTTGCTCATGGTGTTTGAGCTGGGACTGATCCAAAAGTATAGAACCTAGCAAAAAAGTTGAATGCCAGATCCACAGAGGAGAAGTTTGTCTCCGTTTTAAAGTTTGAATCATGTCTCTAGGTGAAAGCATACCAGAGCAGCGGATGTTTGAAAAACATTGAAAAAGTGTGTTGTTTTTCAATTAATTCCATAGAAATGAATGGGAAATTGGGTGATTTTTTCGTGACTACATCGCGAAAAAAAAAAAAAAAATCACAGAATGATGAACAAAGTAATAGCACACCGAGTCCGACCGAGCCGCACGTTTTGATATATTGCTTGTCTGTGTGCGATGTATGGTTATTGGGTTATTATGAATCAAAATTTGTACGAAAGATGAAAAATTCCTAGGTACTCCTTCTCTAATAAGAAGAAACACACAGAACAACAATAGTTATGCGTGCCTAGGCACTGCATCACTAATTAAAACAAAAAAGGCTTTAAATATTTCACTTTACATGTAAGGAATATAGAATATGAGAGTTTACCTTTTTGAATTAAATTATGAAAAAGGAGGAGCTTTTTCATAGTATTCTAATTTTTTGAGATGCACTAGTATACATACACAGAAATGTGTGGTTTTTATATATATATATATATACACACACACACACCAGTCAAAAGTTTGGAAACGCCCTCTAATTCAGTGGTTTTTCATTATTTTAAAATTTTCTGAATTGTAGATTAATACTAAAGTCATCGACATTATGAAGAAATATATATGGAATTATTTGGCAAAAAAAAAAAAAAAAAAAAGTGTTAATCAAACCAGAATATGTTTTATATTTTAGATTCTTCAAAGTAGGCACCTTTTACTTAGATGACAGCTTTGCACATCTTGGCATTTTCTCAGTCGGCTTTACGAGGTAGTCACCTGGAATGGCTTTCAGTTTACAGCTGTGCCTTGTCAAGAGTTAATTTCTTGACCTCTTAATGTGTTTGAGACCATCAGTTGTGCTGTGAAGAGGTAGAGTTGGTATACAGTGAATGGCCCTATTTGAGTACTGTTCTAATTCATATTATGCCAAGAACTACTCAACTAAGTAAAGAAAAACGACAGTCCATCATTACTTTAAGAAATGAAGGTCAGTCAGTCCAAAAAATTTCAAGAACTTTGAAAGAATCCCCAGGTGCAGTCACAAAGACCATCAAACATTACGATGAAACTGGCTCTCATCAGGACCGCCCCAGGAAAGGAAGACCTAGGGTTACCTCTGTTGCACAGGATAAGTTCATCAGAGTTACCAGCCTCAGAAACCGCAAGTTAACAGCAGCCCAGATAAGAGCCCACCTAAATGCTTCACAGAGTTCAAGTAGCACACACATCTCAACATCAACTGTTCAGAGAAAACTGCGGGAATCTGGACTTTATGGTCGAATTGCTGCAAAGAAGCCACTTCTAAGGAAGAACAACAAGAGGAAGAGAATAGCTTGGGCCAAGGAACACAAGGAATGGACATTAGACCAGTGGAAATCTGTCCTTTGGTTCGATGAATCCAAATTTCAGATTTTTGGTTCCAATCGCCATGTCTTTGTAAGACGAGAAAAGGTGAGTGGATGGTTCCTACATGTGTGGTTCCCACAGTGAAGTATGGAGGAGGAAGTGTGATGGTATGGGGGTGCTTTGCTGGTGACACTTGGCGATTTATTCAAAATCGAAGGCACCAGCATGGCTACCACAGCATTCTGCAGCAACATGCCATCCCATCTGGTTTGCGCTTAGTGAGCCCATCGTGTCTTTCAACAGGACAATGACCCAAAACACACCTCTAGGCTATGTAAGGGCTATCTGACCAAGAAAGAGGGTGATGGAGTGCTTCGTCAGATGACATGGCCTCTACAATCACCTTATCTAAACCCAATTGAGATGGTTTGGGATGAGTTGGACCGCAGAGTGAAGGCAAAGCAGCCAACGAGTGCTCAGCACCTCTGGGAACTCCTTCAAGACTGTTTGAAAACCATTTCGAGTGATGACCTCATGAAGCTGATTGAGAGAATGTTAAGTGTGTGCAAAGCTGTAATCAAAGCAAAAGGTGCCCACTTTGAAGAATCTAAAATCTAAAACATATTTTGGTTTGATTAACATTTTAAAGTTTACTAAATGATTCCTTACGTGTTGCTGAATAGTCTGGATGACTTCAGTATTAATTTACAATGTAGGAAAAAATAAATAAATAACATCGAATTTGAAGGTGTTTCCAAACTTTTGACTGGTACTCTGTGTGTGTTGTGTTTGTTTATTTATATATATATATATATATATATATATATATATATATATATATATATATATATATATTTATATATATATATATATATATATATATATATATATATATATATATATATATACACACACACACATACACACACACACACACACACGTGTGTGTACGTATACATACACACGCATTATTTATATATATAAAAAATGCGTGTATACGTACGTGTGTGTGTGTGTGTGTGTGTGTATACACACACACACACACACACACACACACACACACACCCCCGATTCCAAAAAAAGTTGGGACAAAGTACAAATTGTAAATAAAAATGGAATGCAATGATGTGGAAGTTTCAAAATTCCATATTTTATTCAGAATAGAACATAGATGACATATCAAATGTTTAAACTGAGAAAATGTATCATTTAAAGAGAAAAATTAGGTGATTTTAAATTTCATGACAACAACACATCTCAAAAAAGTTGGGACAAGGCCATGTTTACCACTGTGAGACATCCCCTTTTCTCTTTACAACAGTCTGTAAACGTCTGGGGACTGAGGAGACAAGTTGCTCAAGTTTAGGTGATTTTAAATTTCATTTAAAGAGAAAAATTAGGTGATTTTACCACTAATTTTTTTACCACTAATTTTTTTTACCACCGTCCTTCTCCTCTTTAGTCTGAATGACACGGCGTCCCTGATTTCCATAAAGAACTTCAAATTTTGATTCATCTGACCACAGAACAGTTTTCCACTTTGCCACAGTCCATTTTAAATAAGCCTTGACCCAGAGAAGCTAGAATCCTACATTAGACAAGAATGTTAACCCATTCTTGTCTAATGTAGGATTCTAGCTGCCCAACTGTCTTAGGTCTTTTTTGTCGTATCTTCCGTTTTATGATGCGCCAAATGTTTTCTATGGGTGAAAGATCTGGACTGCAGGCTGGCCAGTTCAGTACCCGGACCCTTCTTCTACGCAGCCATGATGCTGTAATTGATGCAGTATGTGGTTTGGCATTGTCATGTTGGAAAATGCAAGGTCTTCCCTGAAAGAGACGTCGTCTGGATGGGAGCATATGTTGCTCTAGAACCTGGATATACCTTTCAGCATTGATGGTGTCTTTCCAGATGTGTAAGCTGCCCATGCCACGCACTAATGCAACCCCATACCATCAGAGATGCAGGCTTCTGAACTGAGCGCTGATAACTTGGGTCGTCCTTCTCCTCTTTAGTCTGAATGACACGGCGTCCCTGATTTCCATAAAGAACTTCAAATTTTGATTCGTCTGACCACAGAACAGTTTTCCACTTTGCCACAGTCCATTTTAAATGAGCCTTGGCCCAGAGAAGACGTCTGCGCTTCTGGATCATGTTTAGATACGGTTTCTTCTTTGAACTATAGAGTTTTAGCTGGCAACGGCGGATGGCACGGTGAATTGTGTTCACAGATAATGTTCTCTGGAAATATTCCTGAGCCCATTTTGTGATTTCCAATACAGAAGCATGCCTGTATGTGATGCAGTGCCATCTAAGGGCCCGAAGATCACGGGCACCCAGTATGGTTTTCTGGCCTTGACCCTTATGCACAGAGATTCTTCCAGATTCTCTGAATCTTTTGATGATATTATGCACTGTAGATGATATGTTCAAACTCTTTGCAATTTTACACTGTCGAACTCCTTTCTGATATTGCTCCACTATTTGTCGGCGCAGAATTAGGGGGATTGGTGATCCTCTTCCCATCTTTATTTCTGAGAGCCGCTGCCACTCCAAGATGCTCTTTTTATACCCAGTCATGTTAATGACCTATTGCCAATTGACCTAATGAGCTGCAATTTGGTCCTCCAGCTGTTCCTTTTTTGTACCTTTAACTTTTCCAGCCTCTTATTGCCCTGTCCCAGCTTTGAGATGTGTTGCTGTCATGAAATTTCAAATGAGCCAATATTTGGCATGAAACTTCAAAATGTCTCACTTTCGACATCTGATATGTTGTCTATGTTCTATTGTGAATACAATATCAGTTTTTGAGATTTGTAAATTATTGTATTCCGTTTTTATTAACAATTTATACTTTGTCCCAACTTTTTTGGAATCGGAGTTGTGTGTGTGTGTGTGTGTGTGTGTGTGTGTGTGTATATATATATATATATATATATATATATATTTTTTTTTTTTTTTTTTTCATATGAAAATACACATTTTATATGAGCAAAAGGACATAAAAACAGTCAAGGGCACTTGAAGTGTCTCATCTGAAACTGAGAAAGTGTTGCAAAGCGTTAAATGAAGATGCTGTGGCAAACAGAACCGGTTTATAAGCCAACTTCCATTATCTGAATGGAATCAGTCTTATTATAATTTCTCTCATAAGCCAATACTAAAATCTGCCAGCTGAGGCATGTTTACTGCTGTGCACAGACCAGCCAATCCTCCATTTATACATCAACACTTCTTTTGTGAGAACTGAACCATTGCCTTAATTTATGGGTTCGTGTTGGCTCGCTTACTTTATTTTTCATATTCGTAGATTAATGCTGATAATATAAAAATTCAAAAATCCCTGAGTTAGTGAACTAGCATGAGGATGTGTTTTTGATAGAACCTACAAAGCGCTTCTGTAAGTCACTGGGAAATAGTGTAAATGTAATAAAATAAGCAATTTAAACCTGAAAGTATAATCCATATACAGGGATGAGAGTGGGTGGTCATCAAAATAGCAGAAAATGAAGCCAACGGGGGGGCAGTAAAATTGTGAAAAATAAGGCCTTGCAAACCACTTTTCCTGCAATCTGAGCTGTAGTAGATTAAAAAAATATATATATGTTCAGGGTTTATACAGAGATTCTTAAGTTGCATTTACTACCTTTTTCACTACCTCCACAATATTTTTTACTACCAACACGACGTCAAACTGTAGCAGCATAGTGTAAAGTAAAGTGACGGGTAAAGTAAAGAAATATGCTTCCAAAATTAATTACTAAAATATTTCCTCACAATTTAATAATTTCAACACTGGACACAACTCGCCAAATAGAGAGTGGGAGAAAGAGGGACAAACAGAACATAGAACCAAAGAACGAGAGAAAGAGGCTTTGTAGGTGTATGTGACTGTGCATGTGTGTTGGGGAAAGCGAGTGAGATACATTTAAGTAAGAGTGATCTCTGCTATAGGAGTAGGATTAATCAAGATGTCAGACCAGGAATTAGTCCATAGGTTTTACTTAATAAGTCACAAAGTAATAATTGCATAACAATTAGAAGACAGACTGGACCTTTAGAATGAACAGCTACACATTGGACTTTGAAATAATGTGCAAATTGCAAAATCAGGGTATTTAAAGGGAAAGAAACTTAATAATAAAATGCAATTTTATACTGTAAAACAGTATAACAGTATAACAGTAAAACAGTATAACAGTAAAACAGTATTTCATTAAAAAATAAATAACTTGGGAACAAATAACTAAACTTAAACTTCAATACTGGACACTAAAACTGGCCGAGAGAGAGAGAGAGAATAAACCTAAGTAATTAACAACAGGAACAACAGGCAAACAAACATTAAAACAGTTAGACAGCAATGCATAGTCACAAGTGCCTGAGCTGTGTGGCCTTCTCCTCGATCATTTTTTCCAATGTCAGAAGCTCTGCTTTTTTCCCCTTGTGGCTATTCGATTCCATGTGTTATTTCACCGCCTTCACCCCTATCCACGTAATATTTATAGCTCTCTTACAGACGTTGCAATAAGCCTCTCGGCTGTTGCCAACTACTGGCCTAAGCCAGTCTTTAAACGTAGCTTCCTCCAGCCAGAGGTCTGAAAACTTGCATTTGCCCATATCTGAAGTAACGCTATGATAGCGACATCATTCAGGTCCTACTCGCAACATACAAATAAATTCACGCTAGTTTATTAATTCAAGGAGATAGGCTTGCACGTGGGCGGCACGGTGGTGTAGTGGTTAGCGCTGTTGCCTCACAGCAAGAAGGTCCTGGGTTTGAGCCCCGGGGCTGGCGAGGGCCTTTCTGTGTGGAGTTTGCATGTTCTCCCCGTGTCCGCGTGGGTTTCCTCCGGGTACTCCGGTTTCCCCCACAGTCCAAAGACATGCAGGTTAGGTTAACTGGTGACTCTAAATTGACCGTAGGTGTGAATGTGAGTGTGAATGGTTGTCTGTGTCTATGTGTCAGCCCTGTGATGACCTGGCGACTTGTCCAGGGTGTACCCCGCCTTTCGCCCATAGTCAGCTGGGATAGGCTCCAGCTTGCCTGCGACCCTGTAGAAGGATAAAGCGGCTAGAGATAATGAGATGAGATGAGGCTTGCACGTGAATTACACAAATTGAAAAACGTATTTTAGACACATTATGGAGGTTAAAAAATTTACTACCTGGTCAGATGATGTTTATTACTTTTTACTACGTTTTACAAAGCCTTAATTTGGTCTAATTTCATTTACTACCTTTTACAACCCCGCGGCAACCCTGATGTTGTCTTTTATATATTTACATGAAAATATGTTTCAAATCAATAGGAGTATTGTTTGAAATTCAAAATAAAAATCACATTCTACATTCAAGGGTATGGTTATAATTCATGATCAACAAAAACGACAAACTAAATTCACATTAAACTTAAGTTCTATTAATTATCAAAATGTTCAAATATTAAATAAAATTTCTTAGGGAGAAAAGGTCAGTCACCCTATGTCCTCATTAGTTGCATATGATTTCTTCAAAAAATCTTTTGAAATATTTAAGTTTTCAAAACTGTCAGCATTAATTCAGATTTACTGACTATCATATACACGTTCAATGTATTAAATCAAATGAATGCTAAGTTTATGGGATAAACTAAAAAAAAAAAAAGCCGATACGAAAGAGGAACGTATTTTTGAAGAGCAGCGACGATGAACATGTGCAAGTTTCAATAAAATAGAACAGATGTGGGCACTTTTGTAAGAACTGTTATGATTGGCTATCATGCTCTCGCCATCAATGTTTTGGCCAATTACATTGTACATAACATGTATTCTACCACGAGACTTAGCGAGACTAAAGATGGCGAAAATGTAAACATGTAACATCGTCGTAGGAATGAATTATGCTTGAGTATCACGAAGGAACATGCCCCAACCCCCCCATAAATGAAAAAAATAAAATCTCAACAGATTTGGCGTAATATAAAAAGGTCGATTTTTACTCAGAAAAAGCGGAAATCTCTCATCCCTGCATATATGAAAGAGCAGCAGTCCGTGTGAATTATATAATTTGAAGTTGATCAAGTTGAGGTTAAAATTAGTTGGGTTTTAAGCATAAAATCTGCACACGCTCAGGAGGAGTACAATACGAATCATCATCTTTTGGCTGCTCCTGATTAGGGGTCGCCACAGCGGATCTTTCGTCTCCATTGCTTCCTGTCTTCCGCATCCTTCTCTACCACACCAGGGGCACAGTTGGGGGGGGGGGGGGGGGGGGGGCGGCTGTGCCCCCCCTTTGTCAGACCACACATTTTTTTTCCCCTCAATAGCCGCATAAGAATATTAGAAAAGCGCCCACTGTAATTTTTCTAAATTTTTTTTTTTTTTTAAACTAGATTGTCACCTCAGCCTCATTAGGGTTTCTATAACCTTGACTTCCTGTGGTTTGGGTGCGAAAACCCAGTTTGTCAGAGGCGGTTGCAAGTGCAGATGTGTTAAATAATACACAGTGCGATATGAGCATAAAGTGCGTGAAATGCACACAACAAGCAAACAGTCCGAGAACAGCAGGCAAAGTCGTAATCGAGGAAACAGGCAAGAGGTCAATCGAGGCGCAGGCAGAATATCAGAGGCAAAACTATACAAGATCAAGGGACGAGAAACAGGAGTCGAAAAACCAGGTCGTCAACAAGAACAGGGACAGGAAACAAGGCTCAGTAAGGCACACTAGAGGCGGCGTAATACTTCGCATCGTCCTTGCATGGGCGTGGTCCTTAAATAGCCCAAACACAGTTCACTGATTAACCCTTGTATGGTGTTCGGGTCTGTGGGACCAGTTTTCATGTTTTATCAAAGGAACAATGATACGATTAATTATTTTTTCAAACTCAGACTCCTTGGCCTTGGCTCATTTTCTGTGAAGAACATACATCAGAACACATTTTCGATGACCACACACTGTACAGCCCCCCAACACACACATTTATATTACATCCAGGATGTTCGGGTCCATGGGACCCAGGGCTAATAAAAAAGTGTGTACCTTCACTCTGTCCTCCTCCTTTCTGGGCCTGCTGTGTGTGTGTGTGTGTGTGTGTTTTTTCTGTGTTTCTGCCCCTGCCGTTCAAGCTCCGACACCTGTCTACTCTCACATTCCTACACATTTTACCCTCTATCTTGCAGGAACCAAGACAGAAGTTCCCATAAATTGGGGGCAGGACACAATAAATATAGCTTTTCCAATGTGGCTCCTTAGGCCGTTATTAAAAAATGTTCTGTTTCTGGTCCACCGGCCGGGTGAGTGCCGTTTGTGTGGTTGAAAAAATTTTTTTTTAAACGCCGGTTTTTCGACATTTTTTTCGGGTTCGTAAATCTAAAATCGAACTTGACATTTACGCATTCCCAGGGCTTTCCACTAAGGCTCATACTAGCCAGCCATGACAAATAAGTAGCCAGCCAGGGGGAGAGTGAACACAAAAACTCCTGTGCACGCAGTTCCCAGGGTTAAATGTATTTTCTGCAGACCTTTTATTTATTCACTTTACTCAAATACAAAGTAAAATGGCAGTAAAATCATCTTTCTTTTCTTGCGTATTGCATCATGAGGCATTCCTGGCTTGTAAATCCCTTATTTTCGGTGCATGACACATTCACGCAGCTGAGCATGCTATGAATTAACAACGACAACGGTCTGCAGTGGGGCTACACAATTAAACACTCAGCGAACATTTCTCCATTTGTGTATGAAAATACACTCCAACCACTCAGTTTGGTTTCATTTACAACCAACGGTGTCTTTTGATGCCAGCACGTAATTGAACGAGAGAAGACTGGTTTACCGGAGACAAAATAAGCGCCATCTCTGCTTCTGTTCCCTCCGACACACTACTGCCTCCGCCGAGCGCGCGCACACCCTGCACTGAATCAGCTCTGCGCATGCGCCGTGCGGCACAAAAAAAATGGCAGCCACCATGAATGAAGGAGATCCGGAGTTTTAAATTTTGCTTAAGTGTGAAATCACAAAATGGTATTCTAGCGAACAACAAAATAGTAAAGATTCAGAAAAACAAATCATTCAGTGATCATTTTAATAGTGTAATTTCATCCGAACTAGGCCTAACGGTCGATTTAGAACTACAAAAAGTCCGTGTGTCGGACATTTTAAGTACCTTTGTAAAAGTTTTGCAAATGTTGCAGTCAGCATTTAAAATGCTAACTTAGTTTTTGTACAAGTTTCAGTTGATTAAACTGTCATTTTATTAAATGTGTCTGCTTTTGTAATAAAGTACTGAAAGAAAAAGCAAACAGCATTGCGATTTCTTATCCATCCATATATATATATAAAAAAAAATAATAATAAACAATAAATCCCTCCCTCCCGACTGAAAATTTTTTTGCTCACCCGGTGGACAGGAAACAGATTTTTTTTTTTAAGGATGGCCTTATCACAACTGATCAAGATGGCCAAAAGATTCTCTGCTCAGATGGCCTTGCAAATGATTTTGGAAGAGAGAGAAGCTTTTGATGATGTAGAGGAAGACGTTTCAGAACGTGAGGATCACATTTCTGAAAATTCAGGAGTCTGACAGTGACTTTGAAGAAGAGGGTGAGATGGAGCATCAGCCAGTCCCAAAACGAAGATGAGCATGGGGATGATGTGCTGTATAGACTGACAATGGTTACTGTACGTGTTCAGCTTGTGCTGTGTAAACTGAACTGAATGGGTTAAATTTCTAATGAAATTCAAAGAAATAAAAAATCAGTTATGAAAAACCTTGCTTCATTTGTAAATTTGAAGATAAACATCTTTTTTTTTACACTTATATCTTGACTGTAATTGATTTTCTTTTTGTAAAATTACATTTTATTAAAAAACAAAACGAGTAGCACTTTTTTTAAAAAAAATAAATGTAATCTAACAAAGGTAAAGGGCAAATATTAACCATAAATGCTGTTTATGTTGCTTGTAATTGGGGTGAACTTAATATCTGTTAAGTATTTAATGTAAAATTGTTTGTGTTAAAACGTGTCTTGAAACGCGAATGTTTCGAAATACTTTTGAAACTCTCTTGCGAATGATGTTCGCAATTTGTCGCAAGCTGTTGCAGCCCAGTGAGATACTACCCTTAGTTTTAAATCGCCATCCAGATGAGCGTTTTAGTTCTGTAAAAGAAATCTCCATTTTTTGCAGCTCGAAAACTCCAGAGTAGTTTGGATGCCAGGTGTAAACACAGCAAAAGTGAAGCGTTTTAAAATTAAAACATATTCGTTAGAATGAAGCCAAAAGGCCAATTTATGCTGACAACGCAGTCCTCGCAGACGGTGTCGCAGATGGCGTCTGCGTAGCCCCCCCACCTTCGCAGACGCTCTGCGCGCACCTCCCAAAAATTGTGACCACCGCAGAAGCCTCGCAGACAGCGTCGCAGACAAGAGGGCTCTGATTGGTCCACTCTACATCCGCTGTACACGCACTTCCGCTTCCCTACTTTCCCGGTTTGGTTTGTTTTCACAAGCAAAGATGGAGCAGCACGAAGAGCAGTTGATCGAGGAAGTGAGGAAGTACGTACATCTATACGACTCCAGTTCTAGTCATTATAATGCCGCTTTTCCACTACAAACGCGGCTGAGTCGGGCTGAGCCGTGCCGTGCTGAGTTGGGCTGAGCGGGGCTGTTGGAGTTGCATTTCGACTACAACCGCGCTGAACCGTGCTGGCTGGAAGTGGGTGGACACATTGGGTGGAGTTAGCGAAAGTGGGTGGACGTCACGTGATGTCGTTAAGCAGCGCAAACAGTGACATCAGTGACCTTTTAAGTGGTAGTCTCATGACCCGGATAGTAAACAATAAACATGGAGGACATGGAGTCGTTAGTGTTGCTGGTCTTGGTTCTGTGGCTTGTTGTCACCGACAACGCCAACAGATACTGGCAAGAGCGTATAGATGAGGCGAGGCGCATAAGGCTTCAGAAATTCTCGTAATTCGTAATTATTCTTCTTCCGGGTTTACGGTGTTTACAGATCCCAGCGTGCTCGCAGGGCGTGTGTGGGCATGTGAGGACACTCCTCCTCACCAATCAGTGCACAGGGGAGTGTCTCCTCACGCCCCCAGCCTCACTCGGCTTGCTTTGGCTCGCTTCAGCCCCACTCCAAAACGGTGCGAGTTTTAGGGGCTAAGCAGGGCTGAAGCGAGCCGAGTCGTGCTGTTCTTTGGTAGTCGAAACGCGAGCCGTGTCGGGCTGAAGTGAGCTGAAGCGAGCTGAAGTGAGCTGAAAAAGGGTAGTGGAAAAGGGCCATAAGTAACCGGAGGATAAACACTCCACTAACCACACCCACCAACTACTCCTAGCGATTTCGCGACTTCACGCCCCCTTGCGTTGTAGCGGTGAATAACATTGCGCACGCCTATTACTCCCCGCTCAACGATAAATTACAACTGTCTGCGAAAAGCTGTCTGCGAAAGCCTTGTCGCAAGAGCATGCAGAGGCCTTAAGAAGACAAACGGCAGCTTCAGCACGATCATCTGAGTGACTGTGTGCCAGCTAGCCCCATGTAACATTAGGTCGGCTAAACTTGACAGGCGGGCTAGCACGTTCGCTAGATTCAGGACAGGAAATATTGTGAATAAGCTAATCAGACAAAGTTCAGTACCCATCATTGAGATGATCCTATTTTCAATATGTGATCATGTTGTGCACCATTCCTGGAACAGTTTGTACAAACTGCAATGTATATGCACCAAATGGTTCATCAAGGTATTGCCTCCTCCCGCCACATGACTTGAGGCACCATTTGTACAAAGGGGACTCCACCTCCCCACGATCACTTGCCCTAAAAGCAAAATATCACATCTTGCTCAGGGAGGCTTGTTTATTAACAAGTTTTAGCGATCTAATGTCACTAGCTCATTCATCAGTTGCCAACTCCATGACATCTTCGCGAATTTAGCTAGATAACTCGAAGCGGTCAAAGGGAGAGCTCTTCCACGGTTAGTGTTAGACTAAAGGCCTCTGCATGCTCTTGCAACAAGGCTTTCGCAGATAGCTTTTCGCAGACGGTTGTAATTTATCGTTGAGCGGGGAGTAATAGGCGTGCGCGATGTTATTCACCGCCACAACGCAAGGGGGCGCGAAGTCACGAAATCACTAGGAGTAGTTGGTGGGTGTGGTTAGTGGAGTGTTTATCCTCGGTTACTTATAATGACTAGAACTGGAGTCGTATAGATGTACGTACTTCCTCGATCAACCGCTCTTCGTGCTGCTCCATCTTCGCTCGTGTTTTTAAAAATGCCGGTCGTGAAAACAAACCAAACCGGGAAAGTAGGGAAGCGGAAGTGCGTGTACAGCGGATGTAGAGTGGACCAATCAGAGCCCTCTTGTCTGCGAGGCTTCTGCGGTGGTCACAATTTTTGGGAGGTGCGCGCAGAGCGTCTGCGAAGGTGGGGGGGCCTACGCAGACGCTATCTGCGACGCCATCTGCGAGGACTGGGTTGTCAGCATAAATTGGCCTTAACAGCCCATGAGCTGTCGAATTAGTCTTAAAACGGGCAAGCGAAAGAGCGAACTCTTAAAGGTGCATTTCAAAGTATGGTGGAAGAAAAGCAGCAATATGAAGTAATGTTTACTACCAAAATATGTGAAATGATACTGTACTGTTTCAAATGTACCAGTAACTGGAGCATTCAAGCCTTCAGTAATAAAGCAAAATTGAGCCTTCTTTACACTTCACTACATTTAAGAAAAAGGTATTTAAAAATGGACGGCACGGTGGTGTAGTGGTTAGCGCCGTCTCCTCACAGTAAGAAGGTCCTGGGTTTGAGCCCCGGGGCCGGCGAGGGCCTTTCTGTGTGGAGTTTGCATGTTCTCCCCGTGTCCGCGTGGGTTTCCTCCGGGTGCTCCGGTTTCCCCCACAGTCCAAAGACATGCAGGTTAGGTTAACTGGTGACTCTAAATTGACCGTAGGTGTGAATGTGAGTGTGAATGGTTGTCTGTGTCTATGTGTCAGCCCTGTGATGACCTGGCGACTTGTCCAGGGTGTACCCCGCCTTTCGCCCGTAGTCAGCTGGGATAGGCTCCAGCTTGCCTGCGACCCTGTAGAACAGGATAAAGCGGCTACGGATAGATGGATGGAGGGTATTTGGAAATGTTTGCTTCATGTAAGAAATTTACTGCAGCACGGTGGTGTAGTGCTTAGGGGTTAGCACTGTCACCTCACAGCAAGAAGGTTCTGGGCTCAAGCCCAGAAGCCAACAGGGGCTTTTCTATGTGGAGTTTGCATGTTCTCCCCATGTCTGTGTGGGTTTCCTCCAGGTGCTCTGGTTTTCCCCCCACAGTCCAAAGACACATGGTTAGGTTAACATAAGGCAGCTTTAGGCTAAAGTGCCCTTGAATGAGGCACCTAACCCTCAGCTGCTCCCCGGGTGCTGCAGCATGGCAGCCCACTGCTCTGGGTGCATGCGTGTGCTCATTGCTTGTGTGCGTGCGCACTGCTTCAGATGGGTTAAATGCAGAGAGGAATTTTACAAGTGTACGTGCGATCAAAGTTTTTCTTCTTCTCAAATCTGATACGTTAAAAAGATCCAGTACAGTATAAGCAATATTCAAAAATTATTTAACAGCAGCAGGTGGTTTTGTATGCAGTAACTGGTTGTGTGGCAAATTGCCACCATGTGTTTATTTTAATTGCTTCATCTTAAAGCAATCACAACTGGCTAGTAACAGGTCGAAAGGAAGGAGGATAAAGTAAGGACTATAGTAATAATGTTGAATAAAGCAAAAGAAAGGCTCAACCTTACCACCAAAACTAGCACAAAGCACTAAACATGTGAACTGTGATAAAGTTCAACACGACACTTTACAAATGTACGAAATTAATATAATGTGTATATTCACAGAGTTGCACTATAGATTGCATTTTTGTTAAAGGAGAACTGAAGTCATTTTTAAACTTGCTTTATTTCTTAATTAACGTGTTATTCAATTAAGTTTTCGGTTTTGGTAGCCGTATATTGTGACTCGTATTGGCAACTAATTGCAATTAAATATTATACTTATCGGTCTATTCGGTTTTTAGCCGTGTTGAATTTAGTCCGTTTGGTCCACGGCAGGCGTCGCTTATCCGCGCGATCTTCACGAGACTTGTGCGAGACTTCGAAACGTGAAGTGTCAGCGCCGCCATTTTGAAAACTGTTTTCCAAACGAAATATTGCACAAAAACGAGTTTAAATGACGAGTACTGCCTACTTTTTTCAAACTTTCCTGATTGCTATCAAAACAAACAAAACTTCCGGCTTGATTACGTCAGCGTTCGAAAGAGGGCGCGCGCGTCTTTTGACAACGTTGACAGATGTCGGTCACTTTGATTTCCGCTGTACGTTTTACTTCCGTCCTATGATGTCTCGCACAGGTCTCAACGAATCTCGTTTACGGCCATTGCTTTGACATATGGACTGATGTATTACACAGCATATTTCAAAACACTCATAACTTGCTATAGCAGTGACAAAATAGCTATCAAAAATGTCTCATCGCATTATCTCTAGCCGCTTTATCCTTCTACAGGGTCGCAGGCAAGCTGGAGCCTATCCCAGCTGACTACGAGTGAAAGGCGGGGTACACCCTGGACAAGTCGCCAGGTCATCACAGGGCTGACACATAGACAACCATTCACACTCACATTCACACCTACGCTCAATTTAGAGTCACCAGTTAACCTAACCTGCATGTCTTTGGACTGTGGGGGAAACCGGAGCACCCGGAGGAAACCCACGCGGACACGGGGAGAACATGCAAACTCCGCACAGAAAGGCCCTCGCCGGCCACGGGGCTCGAACCCGGACCTTCTTGCTGTGAGGCGACAGCGCTAACCAATACACCACCATGCCGCCCAGCTATTAAAAATGCATTCTGATATTTAAATGAGATAAATAGAATTTTGATTTAAAAAAAAAAAAACTTGCCTTCAGTTCTCCTTAACCTCCTAGGGCTTAGCGGTCACATGCGTGGACAGCACTTTATGGAAATTCGGAACAAGAATCCACATATGTGGACATACTTTTTCTCTAAAAGTACATCTTATCAAAAGATGATGCTTAGTTTTTATTCTAATCAGGTTCTAATAAGCCCAAATAGCAAAGAGAAATAAAAAATGCATGTAAAAAAACAGCTTGGGCCTTAGGAGGTTAAAGCATTGGTGCGCTTTGCAATTACAAGATCATTCTGTTTACAAAACTAATAAATATTCATCTGTGTTACATTGTTTTTCTCTGTGATCAAGGGCCCTTTTTCACTTTTGGTTAGTAGTTACAAGTAAGCGTGGCTGCTATTGTCAAACAATTAAATGAAAAACACACATCCATTTAAAAAAAGCCCCCATGCTTCTCTACTTGTCGATAAACTGCCTCTCTCCCTTCAGTCACCTTCCTATGTAAATGTTCCTTTCAAAAATATATATATAAAAAAAAAAAAAAAAAAAAACTTGTAAACCATGAGCCAAAGGCTCATTTTTGCACCATCCAGAGAAAGGAACAGTGAGTGAAATGATGGTTTGACTGAACATTTACATTTTAGTTCATATCAACCACAGAGAAGAGGGAAACTGCAGTACCTTGGTGAGGATGTGGTATATCTGTGGGTACATGAGACCTCTTCGGTGTCTGTGCTCTGCCACTCGTAGCACCTCAGCGCTGACCTGTGGAAGGGGTGGAGTTGTAATGTCCATATGACTCCGTGTCGCCATGGACAGCAGTGACGGAATAGATGGCCCACTCCCGTTGCCTTGGGGACCCTCCCCGGAGGCTCCACCCCCACGGCCACTGGGCTCTTCCCATCTAGAGGGCTTTTCAGCCAAATGACTGACAAGCAAGAAAGGACATGGTTGAAGACACAGTATTACATACCCAACTCGATGCACGTCATGGCAGTACGTTTAACGTGACATGCAAACGTGTAATATACGATTATACTTTTATTGGTGTGTAAATGATACAAAATAAGAACCTGAACTTCACTGTGTAGACTTTTGGCCCTGCACTCTTAAGCTTCCTGTGAGATCTTTAGGAGCCTCTTGGGAATGAAAGAACTGACAGACAAATCTGGATCATTATTCCTGTGCTAAAACAATCCTGACTAACTTTTCTTGCACGACTTTTATATGGCATTGATAAAAAAAATAATAAATAACAAATGTCTGCTTTTAGAGCTACTACTTTCATATTAGTAAAACAGCAGCATACTTTTGTGCAAGTTTAACACTAACTCTGTTTTAATTCTGCTAGCTTAGAAGATTTTTTTTTTATAGTAGCCATGTAAAGAACAGATGGGAAATGTTATGTGAAGAGTTCAGAAATAAACTCACTTAGTGCTGGTGTCATTTTGCTCCTCCCCATCTGAAGATGACGATGGTGATGGGGAAGTGCCTGAAGGAGCAGCTGTGTGGTGATTCGGCAGTCGGTTGCCAACTTGAGTGGAATCATAAGGAGCGGACCAATCACCAAAGCCCATTTTCCCAACAAGAGAATCGTTGCATTCCTGCAGTGGTGGAGGCGGGTTCTGAAACAGAAGGGTAGAGGCTGGGACGGGGCCGTAGGGCCCACCGGAATAAGGCACCTTAACACCTGATACCTGGGGTGGACCAACCTGTCAAAAAAGGTAAGTAGAAATGAAAACAAGAACGCAAGAGAGACATACGCAGAACAGAAAATACTAAAGAGATTACGAATTTTATACTAAACTGTACCTGGGCTTTCCCAGACTGCACTGCCCCCATGTGGCCTGGTGGACCACCAAACTGACAAGGCCCAAAACCTGGCACTGTGAACAAATCCAAGAGAGGATCTAATTATGAAAGTGAAAAACATTAAGTAAGCACTCAGATTAAGGCAAGAGGTCAGACAGTATCAGTACTCAGCATCTCTTCAGCTCACAATGCTTCTGCCAAACATACTAAACATCCAGTGTGTGCGTGGGGGAATAAATAAATAAAATTCCAACACACAGATCCACGTGGAGAATACTTACAGAGGTAAGGAGAAGGTCCCATGGTAAGAGGTCTGGGTTTACTGGCCGCTGAAAAGTATTCCACCGCCTTCTTAAATCTTTCGATTTTATCTTCGGTCCGAGACTGCACAAGGAATATCAGTCAAATTTATTTTTACTCTGTAAAAATGTTACCCGTTTCCTCATATTACTTTTGTTCTGCATTTCTTTTTGTAACTCGGCATCAATGTGAACAAGAACTTGTCTTAATGCAAGTTCTTACTTGTATTTAAATAAATTAACAGACACATACAGATTCACCAATTCAATTCAAGATACTGGGATCACAATTTGATTTTTCACAATACTTTCGAAGAAAAAAAAAATGAAAAGAAAATTTAACTAAAAAAAAATTCCTATTCTTTATCAACTTAAATATTCCTTTTGTTAAAAAAAAATTCATTTTCTTAATAACCAACATTATTTTTTTTCGCGGTGCAGTTTCCATCAAATCCCGTGCTCTGATTGGCTGGCGAGCAGGTCTGTATCCTACGGTATGGACCCCAGTTACAGACCTCTGGCGACTCGCTTGTTCACAACAACATAGTAGCATTTTTTTTTATCAACATATCTTTTTTTATTTTTATAAGATTTATTTATAAGATTATCAAAAATCTTATAAATTTTTTGCCAGCATTTCTCAGGAGAATAGCATTAATTTTACAGCATGGATAGCGATAACGACAGTGTTCACAGCGAAAGCGAGTTTTACTACCCTGAGGAAGAAGAAATAAAAGAAAACATTTCAGGAGAAAGCTAAAAACCTCTAACTTGCTAATGCCGAGCAAAAACATGGCTGAATCCTGAATGACTCAAACTTTGTATAAATAGGGGACTACATAGGCGGCAAAATGTAGGGTTTTTTTTCCTGCCATGGAAGTGCACTTGTATACCGAGGAGAAAGCAATTTGCATTACAGCCGTGAATGAGGATTCAAAATGGCGGCTCGGCTCGGTTTTCCCTTTCGGGCGCTCTCGTTTTGTTAGAATTTGGTAAAGAAAAAAATAGATATATTATTTACCAGCTTAAGGTCGGTCCGCAGGGTGAAATACCGTGACCTCGGCCTTGAATACTGACTTCGGCCCAGAGGGTGTCGCTCAGTACTTTCAAGACTTCGGTCACGGTATTTCCCGATATGGACCTCCCAGCTGGTAAATAACATGTATATATTTACGTACATTTGTAAACGCTGGATTAAAATAACAGCCTATTAACTAAAATATTCATTTTATTAAAAATGAAAAACTTTAATAACAGGCCTTTTCTTAAACTTATGAACATTTACTCCTCCTCTTTTCTTTAGCTTTTAGCAGTCTATAAAAAGATAGCTCCGATTTCATGTTAAACCTATATGTACAATCACGCAACAGCCCCGTCCCATCTTAGATCTATTTTGGGTGTGTTTTGTGAGGTATTCAAGCATCATGCTACTGCATGTTACTGCTGTCTAAACTGTGCAATTACAGCAAGGAGAAACAGATTATGCAGCCTGATCATACTCTCAATGCATTTTTATTTCAACAATTCAAATAGTCATGTGTATCACGATTTGTCAAATATTGTTACATGCCTAATTATTTTTGCCGTAACGGCATACTAGAAGAATCAAGGAACAAAAGAATTATGATGTACCTGAGACTGTTTGAACACATCTCTGGCGACAGCATCCAGGTTTCCAAGGTCCTGAATAGATGCCACATACTCCGATACAGCCTTAATCACAACCTCACAGGGAGGGAGGACTAACTGGTGAGCCCTTACCTAAAATAAGCAGAAAAACTGTAACAGAGGCAGGAGCTAATTTTCCTAGGTTTACCCAGTTCTCAATGGACGGCTGTAATAAAACCAGTCTGGGCTGTATTCCTACCCTCCAAATCACTCTGGGTCCAAATATTTATGAGGGACAAAAACGAATGAAGTCTGTTGAATACTGAATACTTTCACTAGCAACCGTAAAACAGTTATACAGTGTAATCCTATCGAATAAACATCCGCGTCAGAGTAAACCGGTTTTTCGGCACTGACAGACTGAATGCTCCTATAAGCGTCTTACGAAATGGAAAGGATTCCTACACAGACACCTCTGTCTGTCTACCTCAATAACTGTAAAGAAACTGGAGAAAAACGTCCGTTTCTACACTCACTGTTTAACGTTTCTCTTCTTCCGGTCTCGGATACCGCTCCCCATTCAGTGCCTGTAGTTGATTACAGCATACAGGCAGTTTCCTGATGTTTACAAAAGGGCAAGTCACATGGAAGAAGTCTTTTTTTTTTTCCAAAGTAATACCTGAATATTTAGCTGATCGTGACGATATGAATGAGTGTCTGACAACATGGAAAGGATCGCTTTTGTAAACATCAGAAAACAGCCCCCATGTGACAGTCGATTACAGGGACTGAATGGGGTGCTGCATCAGAGACCGGAAGAAGAGAAAGGTAAAATATTGACTGTCGGTTAGTGTTCTAACTCAACATTGGACCGAGTTCAATTGTTTTTGTTCTTAGTACATATTTTGGCCCAAAGACATGGGAAAACAGGGTCCAGGTTAAAATATCCTGGAGTTTTCCTTTAACACGGGAAAAAAAAAAAAAATTAGCACCTTGAGGGAGGCAAGAGGGTGTTCTGGACCCAAGAGACTCCAATGAAAGGCAGCCAGGTCTTCATCTGGCAGAATGTGGTTACCTGAGGAAACGAGAAGATAATTCAGACTTGAAATGTAGCAGAAGTTAACGTCTGTCCAAACTGTGGTCTTGCTCACTGTGGCGAGTGTTACTTACCAAGCAGGGCAGCAAAAATGGGCAAGTGCTGGGTTTTGAGGCCCAGCTGGCGAGCAGCCTCAGACAGTAGGTACTGGTGAGTGGTCAGATTCTTGCCGTTCCAGGAGAGCTTGAGTGCATGAGAGCTGAAATAGGCCGGGACATTGCATAGCGCAAACTCTGAGTCCTGTGCAATCAGGCCCTGAAATCCAAAGTCTCTGTACAGAGATAGCACCTCCTGGTGGTGGTCCTCTAGGGTCTGAACCACCTGCAGTAAGAAAGGGAAACAGACTTTAGCCCAGGAATTTCCTTGCCTTCACGCCATGTTACACTCCTTTCCGATTTAATAAGTGCTAGACTGGACTCGAATGTGTGAATTTAAGACAAAAATCATTCTGAGATCTTGCCAAATGTTACTGTTCCTTTAGCTTTAAGTAGCAGCATTAAAGGTATAAACCACAGCACAGTTGAACGCTCAAATGTGATTGGTCAGAAGGCATGCATTATTTTCATACAACACGGCTTGGACAGCAATTCTGGCCATAGCATGAACAGGTTAATGTTAATGCACTCTGAATAAGTTACTGCTTCTATAGTAACGGTTCATACACCGGTACTTGTACCGCAGATACTCCACAGAACCCAAGACTAACAATAAACACACGTTAAAAACAGGTTGTTTAACAAACAAAATGCATAATTATTTCGGAGACGTTTATGGAGGGAGTCTCAGTTGTAAGTGCTTTGTAATAGTTACAGTGCTTTATGAAGTTTATCAGGATAGGAAAGTCTTCAGAAGAAAGGAGTTTACAGTTTCCCGTTTCTCAGTAAATGACAATGACATTATCATGGCCATAACATGAACGATAAGAGGAAGTAACTTGGGCCTCGGACGTTCCACAACGTTAAATCTAACCCGTTAAAATGTGAGTTTTGTATGTTAATAAATTAACCATTGGCAAATCACTGATCTATGCAAAATAAACTCTGGACTTTGCGGTCATATGAAAATAATGCACTCTGGGAGGGTAGCTGCTTACTAACAGCATGGGCCATCGTGTTTTACTCCTTACTATTCTGGATAAAGAACTGTTTTCAGAAATCCAAGTCTCGGCATCTCCTCTGGCAAAGGAGCTTCATTAATCCACATTTGTACTTCAAGAAAGTGCTACAAATGAGAGACATTAGCAAAGTAGATTTCTGAGTCTGTATTTTTCTGTTCACTGTTCCCTCAAAAGAAACTGAAAACATTCTTATTTACTCTTGAGAGCTCATTTTATCAGTAAGTTAAGCACGCATCCATTTTCATTAAAAAGCATACATGAAATCGTGGGTCATCAATTAGATTTGACATGGAGCTAAATTCTCACAGAGCAAATGCTGTTTGAGCCAAACCCCAGGCACTGCAATATTAGACCCAAGTTTCAGGTTATAACCTTCTAGTACCCCCTACGTAGTTTTACATAAACCTTGGAACGGACAGAGACGGTATGGTACAGAATAATGAATGGTAATGGAATAATTGAGCACTTGAATTCCCTGGAATGGAATAATTTTAAATCGTGGTTAGACATAAGGTATCTGATGTAAGAAATCGCATTTGTGACCTAGAGATGACAGCAGCAAGTGTTTGGCAGATGTTTTGGATGCTTGCTGTGTTATACTCCGTTTACAATACATGGGGGGGCGGCGTTACTCGACTCAGACTAGCGTGTTCATTGTCACTGGGCATGTTTAACTGTGTGTTGATTGCATGTTGTACAGTGAGATACAGGACACCCTCTGCTACACTGTACTGTATTACGTGCCATTTTGTCAGCATTCTGGCCTACAGCATGCTGCTGGATGTAAAAAGACAGCCCAGGTATATAATCTGCTTGTCCTGAGAGCCTGAGCTCATGATTTATCCACCCCTGAAAATAATACATTAGTCGGACACTTAAGACGCAGCTGCAGTTTCCTGATTCAGGAAAAGCCCACTAGGTCTAGTATACTCTTTTCACCACACTAAACTAGAAAGTGATTTGTTTGGCTGCGGACACTGTTGCCTATTCATCCAAAATAATGATTAGCTGGCTGTTTGAGAACCGTCTAACCTCAAGTTCACACTCTTCCAAAACAGCATCTAAAATAACACCAGCAAATATGAATTAATCAAACCATGAATGCCAAATGGAACTGTATTAAAATAAATCTATGATTAGTTACAACACGGCGAAGCAACACCATCATAATGACTCTGCCATTACATTTAAGTTTTCAAACTGTTCTACATCTCCGAAGAAAAATTAATGTGCAACACCTGAATATGCATTCAACAAATGTAACATTACCAGAGTCAAACAAGCACTTTGTTCCCACCAGTAACAAATTTAATTATGGTTTCACTCGGATGAGGACCGAGTCTTCTGATTTTTGGCCGGTGCTCAGCAAAGCGTTAATCTGGCGGTGTTCAAGTGCATAAGTTATAACATACTTTGGTATCATATTGCCCTCTAGGCTTCATCTCCCAAGATTTAAAGACAAACTTGCAGGCTGTTACCTGAAAGCAAGCAGTTATGCTGATGATAGTTAATGATTTCTATAACGTATATTAAAACGTGAACAGGTCTTTATGACAAACAGTTTGGGTGAGCGAGACTTGCACTCCTTGCAAGCAACACAAGCATCCAGTGTAAAACTAAACAATCACACACTTGTCTAGGCCAAGAAGCGTCAATTTGGAGTAAGGCTGGAATGGTGCGAATTTGATTTTTCGTTGACTTGTGCCTTTTACACCTCTATATGGCATGGCATGAAGAAAAAAAAAAAAAACAACAAAAAAAAAACACCCCAACCGAGTTCCAGAAAAACGACAGAACGGTGTGATGCTATGACCGACCCAAAGTTAAACATTTTTCCCATAGCAGCACATGCCAAAGCGTTAATCTTGTACCACAACGAATACAGTGCTTCAATTATTAACAAATGACCCATTTACACTTTGAGAAATTAATTCCTGTTATCACTTGTGCTACAGCAACTATAAACACACATTTCTTCCCTTCCCAGCCACTCGTTCTCTCGCTTGCAACAACAACAAAAAGAAAACTCCATACAGCTCGTCATGCTACTGAGAAACCAGAAAGCACAAAGTCCTCTGTCTTGAAGGTTTTCCTGTGGCGGCAATCTTCTAAAAATGTTGACACCCGAGACTCCTTTCGTAAAAATGTTAAATAAATGTCTGCTAACAGAAGGCTTCAGCATGCTAAGGATTGAAATAACACTTAGATTATGTAGAGCAGCTTGTATAAAAGTCCCTGTGTGAATTATTACTACTACGAGGAGAACATCAACCTGCTACTTATCTTGCAGAATAGGGTGCATCAGTTGCCCCCTAAAAGTGAAAAGTTCCTCTGATCATGATGCATTTTTGTTTTTATATTCCTTTTGGTAAGAAAAAAAAAAAAAAAAAACACACTGGGTGAAATATTTTGACAAAATTCAAAAGTTTCATGGTGGCACCAAGCGCTCAAAGTTATGGAAAAAGCTGCTATTCTGCTATTTTATGACTTATGACAAAATTTCAATCGCTTTTCATGAAACATTATGGCACCTTATAGAGTATACCAAATATCTTAGATACACATTTTTAGTACATATTCTAAATATATTATCAAGCACACAGTTTGAGTTTTAGCTGTTCATTGAATCATTGTTCAACTACTTTTAAACAATACAAATGTATTATGAATCACATTAATGCTTCTCAATCCCTTGCAAAGGTTCTTAACATGATCTCTGGGTCAGAAGAAGTCAATAAATGGAGTCCAACATTGTGATTCAAACCTTACGCGAAAACATACTGTAAAATAAGCGTTTTTTGACAAAAAAAAAAAAAGAACCTCATGGTGCCACCATTAGACTTTTGAATATGGTCAAAACATTTTACAGGATGTCTTTATTGGTGAAAAGGAACACCCAAACAAAAATGCATCAGATTTTATGAAAGTGAGGGCAACTGATGCACCCTAATATACAGTACCAGTCAAAAGTCTGGACACACCTTGTAATTCAATGTTTTTTCTTTATTTTTATAAATTCAAAGTCACTTCATGTCTTAAACTAATGATGAACATTGTTTCTCTTTACTGAGTTGAGCGGTTCTTGACATAATATGGATTACTACAGTTGTGGAATAGAGCTATTTACTGTATTTTTATTATTTACTATTTGATCTCACACGCATTAAGAAGGCAAGAAATTGCACTAATTAACTTTTGACGAGGCAGACCTGTAAACTGAAAAGCGTTCAAGGTGACTACAGTACCTGATGAAGCTGGTTAAGATAATGCCAATAGTGTGTAACGCGTCACCAGGGGTGCAGATCCGATGGGGGGGGACACACGAGTGATTTTTTTTTTTTTTTGCCCGTATGCACCTCATACCATGCAACCATAAATCACAGCTTCGTAGAAGCTCGCCACATCATTCAAAAAGTACTGCACAGGGAATCATTTGTCTGAAAATACATTTGTCTGTACAATTTTGAATAAATTTAGGGGATTTTTATTGGCGGGGGGACAATTCATGTTTTTCAGAAATTGGGGGTTGGGGGGGGGGGGGGGTCATGTCCCCCCTGTCTTGTGATCTCTGGGTCACAAGAAATCAATAAATGGAGTCCAACATTGTGATTCAAACCTTACGCGAAAACATACTGTAAAATAAGCGTTTTTTGGCAAAAACAAAAATGAACCTCATGGTGCCACCATTAGACTTTTGAACATGGTCAAAACATTTTACAGGATGTCTTTATTGGTGAAAAGGAACACCCAAACAAAAATGCATCAGATTTTATGAACGTGAAGGCAATTGATGCACCCGATTGCAGAATGAACTACTGTCAGAGCTGCTGGGATAGAAAAGGAATCAACACCTTGTGACCAATCAGATTGGAGGATTGAATAGCGCTGTTGGATGAGGCGTTTTAACCTGTGAAACCTTAAGGGGAGGGAGGGAAGGAAAGATCTGATTCTGTAACTCACAACCGTCGGCATGTCTCAGAGCCGGTTATGAGGCGCACTCAGTCAGTCAGTCAGTCATTCACTCACCCGCACGCGGAAGCGGAACATGGCGAGGCGGACGCAGTGGCTGAGGCAGGCGGGCGGCAGGAACCAGGCGCGCGGTGGCGGTGTGCCTTTACTGCCCACGTGGTTGACGATGAGCTGCGCCGTCTGTCTGTGGGCCTGTGCTCGGCGCGCCCACTCGGGCCAGCGCTCTTTGCCCAGGGTGCCATTGAAGGCCACGACGAGCTCCAGGCCGCCCTGGTACAGGCAGGCCTGCGACAGCGCTGCCAAGTAGCCGAGCATGGCGTTCCACTCGCCGCCGCACACCCAGTCGGTCTGGTAGCCGCCGTAGAGGCGCTGCAGGCCCGAGTCTGCGTCCACGAGGATGCGCGCGGGCGGCGGAAGAGGCGCAGGCAGCGCGTTTGGGTGATGAGGATGGTGGTGGGGATGAGGATGATGGTGGTGGTGGTGTGGAGGATTTCGGTTCGCAGTTCGGCCCAGTTTCAGGAGATCTACCGGAACCGAGGCGCCCGGGCATCGCTTCTCCAAATATTCCTGAAAGCCCTGCACTCCCATGTTTTCGTACTTCTGTCCTGTTTACGTCTCCGGAGTGTGCGTGTAGTAGATGTGGCAAAAGAGCACGCCCTTTCCAGAGTTCTAAATCAATCGAGCTGAGTAAAGAAGCGTGCAACTAGTAAACGGGAGTTGAAAATGAATCGTGTCTACTGAGTGTATAAATCTGTGAAAAATCTAGTCGTGGGCGAGGCTACAGTTTCTGAATGTGCAATGTATATCCATTCTTCACTCTGCGTTTTAGTGTAATGCCTAGATTTACAGACTACTGGATTAATTATAACGTCGCCCGATGGGAAACCATGACCAAGTTTAGTTTACGGTGGGAGATAACGGCGGCACTAATGATGTCGACGGTGAAAAGGTCCAAAATATAATCCTACATGCTAGCAAACTAGCCTTGACTGTAAAGCTAACTTACGGTTAAAAAAAAATGCCACTCAATTTGTTTGGAAAGTTTCTCGATTAGTATCCGATTACAGTCGCTGGATTGTGTAAAGACTGAACAGAATGTGTTTGAAATCGACAAGAAGCTCGCCAACTGATTTCACCTAAACCTGCAGCTTTGCAGCGAACACACCAGCTAGCTCGCCAACTTAGCTCGTTAGCCCGGTGTGACTGACGACTCAACTAGCCGAAAGAAATCTGAGACATGTGCGTTTCGGAATGAAATGGTTGGTTAAACATAAAATAAAGTAAAATAAAACAAAAACAAAACGCCACCGTAAGCTCCCTCGCTCTCTATCTCACTCACAACTTCATACTGAGGAGAGGAACGTACTTTCAAGCGACGTCAGCCATCTTGCGACTTCCCCGCGGACCAAGAAATAGTGGGCGTGGTGCTTGAACGGGGAGAATGGGAGGAGTTATCTTGTTGGAATTGTAGGAGATGTAGTTTAAGGGTAATTGACAGCAGCAAGAAGATTGCGTATAAAACTACAACTACCAACATCTTGACCGGTGACCCCGTTTCCATGACAGGTCCAAAATGAATAGTTAATTCAAAAAAAAAAAAAAAGATAGAGGTTTATCTGTAACAAGAAACAATACATTTAAAGTGTCGGTTATCACGATTCAAGTGAATTGGCCTTTTTTTTTTTTTTTTTTTACCAGTTTAAGGAACTCGAACTCTGCAAGTTTTAATTGGACCGAATGAACATTTAATAGCGGCCTACAGTACACACTGAGCTGACTGCCCTCGTGCTTTATTATTGCTCTGTGTGTATACAACAAGAACACTGTTGGTTTCTTTTTTCTTTTCTTTTTTCTGTAATACAGACCCTGTTTTCATCCACAGTTCATTTTAAGCAGCATTCAAGATTGTGATATTCATATTTAGGAAGAAATTGGCAGTTAAATCACACATTAAATTGCTATATGGGACAGACAGTGTTGGATACTTTACAAAGAAAATGTGGTTTGGATTAGCAGTTACATGACTAAAGACGTCATTAGTGATGTAAACTATTAACATGTAATTAAACTGATTTTGACTACGAACTCTAACCTTCATATACTTCTGTGCTGAATAAAAACAAAAAGAGGACTGTATTTCATTTTAGCATACCTTTTTATTTTTAAAAATTAGTCTTCCCTAAAAGCCAAAAACAGTAAAGTGCTTCTTTAGATGAATGAAAAGAATAGACATATTTATTAACATATTTAGCATATTAACCCATCCATCCGGCAGCACGGTGGTGTAGTGGTTAGCACTGTCACCTCACAGCAAGAAGGTCCTGGGTTCGAGCCCCGTGGCCGGTGAGGGCCTTTCTGTGCGGAGTTTGCATGTTCTCCCCGTGGGTTTCCTCCGGGTGCTCCGGTTTCCCCCACAGTCCAAAGACATGCAGGTTAGGTTAACTGGTGACTCTAAATTGACCGTAGGTGTGAATGTGAGTGTGAATGGTTGTCTGTGTCTATGTGTCAGCCCTGTGATGACCTGGCGACTTGTCCAGGGTGTACCCTGCCTTTCGCCCGTAGTCAGCTGGGATAGGCTCCAGCTTGCCTGCGACCCTGTAGAACAGGATAAAGCGGCTAGAGATAATGAGATGAGATGAACCCATCCATTATCTGTAGCCCCTTATCCTGTCCTATAAGCTGGAGCCTATCCCAGCTGACGATGAGCGAGAGGCAGGGTACATCCTGGACAAGTCGCCAGGTTATTGCAGGGCTGACACAGAGACAAACAACCATTCACGGTCAATTTAGAGCCACTAATTAACCTAACCTGCATGTCTTTGGACTGTGGGGTAAACCGGAACACCCGAAGGAAACCCACGGGGAGAACACGCAAAATCCACACCGAAAGACCCTCGTCATCCCCTGGGCTTGAACCCAGGACCTTCTTGCTGTGAGGCAACAGTGCTAAACACTATACCACCGTGCCACCCTTAGCGTATTAACATTTGTTAATATTAGACTTTATTTTGGCTACTTGTCAAGCCTAACAGAGAATAATCTTGTAGTTACACATACAGTATTTCCCTTAGCACTTGGAGGTTCCTCTGCATGTTCTAACCTCAGCAAGCAAAATAGAACCTGTGTTTACACTTTTTGGGGGGTGGGGGTTCTTTGAATGGTTGCTAGGTCTTTTTCAGAAACCATTTTAGGGTTCTACATAGAACCTTTATAAGGGTTCTCATCACAGTTACAAACCAAAGAACTCTTCAGTGCGCTAGATTGAAACATCTCATTCAAGTCACAACTGAATGACAAACTCAGAATTTATAGACAGTTAATTGTGAAGGTCAAGGATTTTTTTTATTGTCATTTCAACCATATACAGTTGGTACAGTACATATTAAAATGAAACAACGTTTCTCCTGGACCATGGTGCCACATAAAACATCACAGGACTACAAATCTACATATGACAAAGTGTAAGAGTGCAGCGAGTGCAAACATTGCAGACAATAAACTACACAACATAAAGTGCAAACATCTATATTCTTTGTTTGCAACCACGTGACAAAAGTTGCTTGCGTCTTTGACCGCCGCCACGTTGGAGGATATATATATATATATATATATATATATATATATACAGTGGTAAGATATACAGTGTTAAGAGTACAGACTGGAAGGTAAAGAGGAGTTACATTTAGAAGCTTGTAGTCATTTCTCAAGTCTATTTTAAAAACAGTTATTTTGACTGCTTCAAAAGATAGGTATCTAACACTATGGAACATATTTAGTTATAAAAGAGCACTCACCAGGTGAGGAGGCTGCAGTATTTGAGGTAGGGGATTGACCTGAATTTTGTTCGATTAACTCTGTGATCGTTTTGGAAAATTCTTCAATAATTTAGTGTTTCTTTCTGCGCTCTGGAAGCCTACCGCTTTAGTACCGTCTTTGATTTTGTTGTGGCCCATATTTTGTGTTGGAGCCCAGTCTGGATCTGTAAAATTGTAGAGATCAGCTGGTTTCCCTAATGGAAAGAAACAGCATCTTCAAAAATTATATACAGCTCTTTTTAAAATGAAATAATCATAGAAGCCTTTGATCGTTGGATCATGCACTCAATGATCACGGCTTTGTCACATTTGACAGCCGCGAGTTTCTGCACAACCAGTCAAAGAAGCGATCCAGTATTTCTTATATATTGCAATCTTTCATTATAACTAGTTATAATAACTAGTTGGTAGCACTTGCCATTGATAAAATGTTCACTGCAGACTCCTGTGGTTTTTGCTTTCTCATCACTTAGATCAGCCTGGTTTATGTTGGACAGCCATTGACATCTATGCTCCGTGGACAGCTCTCTTGTTTTTTCTCCTTGATTATTGATAATTGCTGGAATTTTAAAGAACTTATAAGTCCCCTTGTCTCGAATAGGGTTGTGCCCACATCCAATTACAGCACAAAGAGCAGGCATAGCAAAGAAATCTAAGGAATTCTTGAGCATTACAACCTCTCAAGCATATCAATCCATCTATTATCCGTAACTGCTTATCCTGTGCAGGGTCGTGGGCAAGCTGGAACCCATCCCAGCTGACTATGGGCGAGAGGCAGGGTACACCCTGGACAAGTCGCCAGGGTGACAAACAACAATTCACACCTATGGTCAATTTAGAGCCACCAATTAGCCTAACCTGTATGTCTTTGGGTGAAACCGGAGCATCCGGAGGAAACCCACACAGACACAGGGAGAACATGCAAACTCCACACAGAAAGGCCCCCGTCAGCCACTGGGCTCAAACCCAGGACCTTCTTGCTGTGAGGTGACAGTGCTAACCACTACACCACCCTCTTGAGCATATCTTCTATTGTAAATGTTCACTGCGTGAGTTTGTGTATATCCTCCAACATGGCCCACTTCTGGTTTGAAGCCTTATGCATAATTAGCTATGATGTGACATGCAAACGAAGAATAGCATCTATTATTATTATTATACATACAGGACACTTTTTCAATGGAATAAAAACATGTTCTATTCCCTTCTAGCGAGTTTCATTCATTTGGTTTGATAGCATGCATGCAATATTGTGAGCATATCGCTTATCCTACGTGTATTGCGTCACTCTACCCAATAGAGAATGAGTGTCGAATATGGTTTACGATATTGCATGGTTCTCAAGACAACATGACGTCACACGTCAGAGACGGAAAACTTCCGTGCTCGCGAGCGACAATTTGGAAACAAACATGGCCGCCAGGTTTGCTTCATTAAATACAGAAGATTTTGAGAGAATTCTGAATGTGCATCCATCCATTATCTGTAGCCACTTATCCTGTTCTACAGGGTTGCAGGCAAGCTGGAGCCTATCCCAGCATGGGCGAGAGGTGGAGTACACCCTGGACAAGTCATCAGATCAACGCAGGGCTGACACATACAGACAAACAACCATTCATACTCACATTCACACCTCCAGTCAATTTAGAGCCACCAATTAGCCTAACCTGCATGTCTTTGGGGGAAACAGGAGCACCTGGAGGAAACCCATGCAGACACGGTGAGAACATGCAAACTCAACACAGAAAGGCCCTCGTTGGCCGCTGGGCTTGAACCTAGAACCTTCTTGCTGTGAGGTGAGAGTGCTAACCACTACACCACCGTGCCGCCCTGAACGTGTATGTATAATAATAATAATATCCATCCATTATCTGTAGCTATTTATCCTGTCCTACAGGGTCACAGGCAAACTGGAGCCTATCCCAGCTGACTACAGGCAGGAGGCAGGATACACCCTGGACAAGTCGCCAGGTCATCTCAGGGCTGACACAGAGACAAACAACCATTCACGGTCAATTTAGAGCCACCAATTAACCCTTTGGTGACTGACCCCTTGAAAATGGTTCCTCCAGGAACCATGACGTTTCAGTTGTCAAGACAACGGAAAAACTAAAATACAAATACAAGAGCATTTTGTTTTGTGCACAAGAGCATTGTGACGTATCTTTCTGTTTTTGTATTTTAGTTTTTCCGTTGTCTTGACAACTGAAACGTCATCGTTCCTGGAGGAACCATTTTCAAGGGGTCAGTCACCAAAGGGTTAACCTAACCTGCATGCCTTTGGACTGTAGGGGAAACCGGAGCACCAGGAGGAAACCCATGAAGACACGGGGAGAACATGCAAACTCCACACAGAAAGGCCCCTGTCAGCCGCTGGGCTCAAACCCAGAACCTTCTTGCTGTGAGGTGACAACGCTAACCACTACACCACCATGCCGCCCTGAATGTATATGTATAATAATAATAATTATAATAATGGCTGGGGCGGCATGGTGGTGTAATGGTTAGCACTGTCACCTCACAGCAAGAAGGTCCGGATTCAAGCCCCGTGGCTGGCAAGGGCCTTTCTGTGCGGAGTTTGCATGTTCTCCCCGTGTCCGCGTGGGTTTCCTCCGGGTGCTCCGGTTTCCCCCACAGTCCAAAGACATGCAGGTTAGGTTAACTGGTGACTCTAAATTGAGCGTAGGTGTGAATGTGAGTGTGAATGGTTGTCTGTGTCTATGTGTCAGCCCTGTGATGACCTGGCGACTTGTCCAGGGTGTACCCCGTCTTTCGCCCGTAGTCAGCTGGGATAGGCTCCAGCTTGCCTGCGACCCTGTAGAACAGGATAAAGCGGCTACAGAAACATCTATGAATATAGCAATATTTGTAAGTGTAAGAAATGCAACTGAGTAAAAAAAAAAGGTAACTGTAGATGCAGTACAATACACCTTTATTAATTCTCCCAAATGGGTTTTTCAGAATTAATTTACATGAAGCTTAATATTAAAATATAAATAAAGAAAACTACATCCTTAATTACAATAATAATAATAATGTATAAAAATCATATAGTACTACATTAAATGATGTAAAATAATAATTGCGGGCGGCACGGTGGTGTAGTGGTTAGCACTGTCGCCTCACAGCAAGAAGGTCCGGGTTCGAGCCCCGTGGCCGGCGAGGGCCTTTCTGTGCGGAGTTTGCATGTTCTCCCCGTGTCCGCGTGGGTTTCCTCCGGGTGCTCCGGTTTCCCCCACAGTCCAAAGACATGCAGGTTAGGTTAACTGGTGACTCTAAATTGACCGTAGGTGTGAATGTGAGTGTGAATGGTTGTCTGTGTCTATGTGTCAGCCCTGTGATGACCTGGCGACTTGTCCAGGGTGTACCCCGCCTTTCACCCGTAGTCAGCTGGGATAGGCTCCAGCTTGCCTGCGACCCTGTAGAACAGGATAAAGCGGCTAGAGATAATGAGATGAGATGAAAATAATAATTGCAAGCGGTCCAAGCTCAGTTTCGTCAGTAGCGACATTCAGACAGCAGGTGGCGCTGATGTGAAAGCGTCCTGCAAAAGGCAAAACAATCCTTAAGGCTTGTCCTTGTACGAATCGTGGAACGGCTTTACATTCGGACTGCTGAAGAACTGTTTGGAGATATATATATATGTATGTTTTTTCTGTATTATTTGTATTCTCACATCTGGAAGCCAAATGTCATCTGCTAGATCAGTGCTGTCGCTGTCCAAGGTGTTGTGGTCGCAGCCCTGGGCCGGACTAAAGGGCAACACGGTCAGTGTAAGGCTCTTATGTTTCAGCACGTCAGTGTCCTGCTTTTACATGTCTGATTTCACTCATATGTTCTATTAGTGTCCTATTGGGCCGTCTATGCACGTCATTATTCAGCCACGTCTACAAGGTCATTGACATTTTGCAATCTCTTACTTCCTCCTAAGCGCCAGTGAGAGCTGGCTGTTACAGCCTTAAACCTGATCTCCACAAACCGACTCAAAAGAGGACAAACCACATGCAAGTGTTTGAGTTGTGAACTATATCTGCTACATCATACACTTCTATGGACTAATAGAGTGTGTTAACCTACTGAAATGTCACCCCAAGACATAAACAGCAGTTTTATCAACTTCACTAATCTCTTTCTGTCTATATCTGTCTCTCTGAATGACAGGTGATAAGGCCAGTAATATGCAGCAGGAGAGAGAAGTCCTCCTACACTGTAAGTGTCACACCATGTACTGTGTTGTGCCCTATTTCTTATATACAGTGTATGCAGTTGTCTTTCATACCAGTCACGATGTCACATTAGGCAATCATCGTGCCATAGATTCTTGCCGTTCCTTGGTCAGGAGACTGTCAGTACTACGAGTTTTATCCCCACCATTCATCATTTACGTCCTTGCATGTCGTCAGGGAGGAGGGTCAAGAAATCATGGCTTTCAAGGAACACGTCGTCGGAGGTGTCAAACTAGGCGAGAAAATACAAAAATTCTTACAAGCTAGACTTTTCTTCAATGTGTCATGAGGTGTCCCAGACACCACATCATGGTTCTTCGATGATGCCACGCTACAAGACCCATTCGTCATTCCCGTCATTCATATCCAGGCCCAGTGCTGGAAATTTGTCAGCCATGACAAAATCGTGTCAATATTGGGCTGCATTCATGTGGTCTGATCTCAACATAAGGGCAATTTAGTCCTGGGTATGACTTTAAACTGCAGCCAGTGGTGAGTGTCAGGTCCAGGAGGACTTGAGTATTGGGGAAAGTGAAGTTACCCCTTAAAGGGGAACTGAAGGCAAATTTTTTATTATCAAAATTATATTGATCTCATTTTATAAAATGTAGGAATGCAGTTCTGACAGCTGTTTTGTCACTGCTATAGCAAGTTATGAGTGTTTTGAAATATGCTATGTAATATGTCAGTCCATATGTCAAAGCAATGGCCGTAAACGAGATTTGCTGAGACCTGTGCGAGACTTCGTAGGACGGAAGTAAAACGTACAGCGGAAATCAAACTGACCAACATCTGCCAACGTTGTCAAAAGACACGCGTACCCTCCTTTGAATGCTGACGTAATCAAGCCGGAAGTTTTCCCTGTGTCCGAAATCGCTCCCTACTCACTACATAGGGCACTATATAGTGGGGACGCCATTTTGTAGTGCTGTCCGAAACCTTAGTGAGGATTATGTGGGAAATACGCTCAGTGTAATATGTATTTATCACAAAAATACATGCATGTATTTATTATTTTGAAAACCCACCAGCCGCCTGATCTGGCACGTTTTAATTGTGCGACAGTAATGATGTAAAAACCAGCGCGACAGACTAGTCCTTATCCTGTCGTCTTTCCAACTCTTCTGTACTCCACGTTGGTTCGAAGTCGTATGGAATACTCTCCATGTTACGTATGCGAGGGAGGCAGATGTATGTGCAGAAGTATACAGTTTAATAAAGTGCAGAATATATATACAGTGAGACAATATATACACAGGCAAACAATCCAAAATGGCAGGCGAGATCAGAAACGAGAATACAGGCAAAAGGGTTGGTCGAGGTGCAAACAGTACATCAAAGGCTAAGCGAGGACAAGAACAAGAGACAAGCACAAGGATCATGAAACAGGAAATCAAGACAACGGGTAGAAAGGCTCGGTAACACGATATGCATGTATGCAATACTTCACGATGCAAATGCATCAGCACAGTCCTTAAATAGGCAAACACATAGTTCCTTAATTGGGCTCAGGTGCGCCTTGTTCACGGCGCGTGTGCTGGAGTCCACTTGCCACGCGTGCAGCCCGAGGCGCGCCTTCAGGTGCACACGTCACAGCACGCAGGACTGACGCTCCATCACTGATGAAGCTGGCAAATCTCGAAATTAATCTAAATTGGAATGATATGGCGATCTGGCCGCTGTGTAAACAGTTTTCAAAATGGCGGCATTGACACTTCACGTTTGAAGTCTCACGATATTAGGGTTTTGAACCTGGTTCACTGGTGTGATAATCCAGCAAACCCCCACTAGGCCACCAGGGGAATGACGCAAGTGTAGAGGCGTGAGGCGGAAGTAGAAAGGTATCAAAAACAGTTTATTTACACTATGTACAATCTAAGGGAAAAAACAAAAAGAATAATCCAAAGCTCAGAAGATAAACCAAAAATATCCAAAGGTACAAAGTCCAAAATCCAAATAAGAAAAAAGGCAAAAACTCAAACGCTCAGAAGATCAAAAAGGTCAAAAACAAAATCCACAAAGTCCAAAAGAAAGAAGCAAAAACCAAGAATACAAAGACACAGGCAAGGTACATGGGACAGAGGGAACTAGCACTAACAGCATAACATAGGAAAAAGACTCCGTGACAAGGGAACAAACAGAGGGGTATTTATACACAAACTAATTAAGGACAGGGCGGGGCAGGAAACAGGCAATAAGACAAAAACAAAACACAGAACACAGTGGTGACCTCTAGAGGCCCAAAACAAACATGACCAGAAAAGGAAATAACAGTGGCCTCTAGAGGCCAAAACAGTCCCAGTCCTAACACGTGAAGATCGCGCGGATAAGCGACGCCTGCCGTGGACCATATGAACTACATTCAATATGGCTAAAAACCGAAAAGGCCGATAAGTGTAATATAATATGCCAATACGAGTCATGATATAAGGTTAATAAAACTGAAAATGTAATTGAATCATACGTTAATTAAGAAATAAAGCAAGTTTAAAAATGACTTCAGTTCCCCTTTAATCACCATTTCTCCTAGGTCCGCTTTGACCCGGTGTGGTAGCACCTGCCTGGGTTCCAGCTATGGGTTAAATAGTACATCATCAATAAGGCGCTGGCAGCAGGGCGCTTTTCGGTGCAATGTGGCATATGAACCCAACAGGGTCAATGGTACACCACCAGATGGCATGCGGAAGAGCCACTCAAATGGCCAACGGATGGCATCACTCGGCAAGTCATTTGTCACTGCGGGGCAACTTCCATACCTGCCAGGTCTGTGGCACTTTTGTGCACCAGTTGGCATCAGGTCTGGAGGTCCAGAGAGACAACACGATGGGAGCCCAATATCGTTTGTCTTACCTTACTGTGCAAGGTGCTTCATTAGAAAAGGAGAATAATTCTGGTGCGGACCTTGCAGCTCATCTGCGTTTCTGCGCATCCTAATGAAGCAGTCATCATTGCCAGCGATGGACAGCCACTGCCGCCGAAGGGCAATTTAGAGTAGCCAATCCACTGACAGTATGTGTTTTTTTTTTGGGGGGGGGGGGGGGTATGGGAGAAAACTGGAGAACCCAGAGGAAACCCATACAGTTATGGGAATAAGATGCAAAACTCTATACGTACAGTAACCTGTGCTCAAGTTTGACCAGTGAACTCAAGATTGTTTATGATAGAAATTAAACTGGAATGCACATTGACTCTCTAGGGCAGTAGTGAACTATTTTGGTCTTGTATCTCCTACTGCAGAGGTTCTCAAACTTCTCACAGTAAGAGAGATACCTTTCATGCTTTCATTTGTCTCCACTAATTGCTTTATTTCTTATAATTGTACAGATATATGTTATATAATATACAGTGCTCAGCGTAAATGAGTACACCCCGTTTGAAAAGTAACATTTTAAACAATATCTCAATGAACACAAACATTTTCCAAAATGTTGACAAGACAAAGTTTAATATAACATCTGTTTAACTTATAATATGAAAGTAAGGTTAATAATATAAACTTAGATTACACATTTTTTCAGTTTTACTCAAATTAGGGTGGTGCAAAAATGAGTACATCCCACAACAAAAACTACTACATCTAGTACTTTGTATGGCCTCCATGATTTTTAATGACAGCACCAAGTCTTCAAGGCATGGAATGAACAAGTTGGCGACATTTTGCAACATCAGTCTTTTTCCATTCTTCAACAATGACCTCTTTTAGTGACTGAATGCTGGATGGAGAGTGATGCTCAACTTGTCTCTTCAGAATTCCCCATAGGTGTTCGATTGGGTTCAGATCAGGAGACATACAGTGCAGGTGCTAAACTGGCCTGCCGGCCTCCCAGTGAAAATGTGTGACATATGAAGTGAAAAAATATGACACGGCTCAAGTGAGGATGACTGGTGCACAGTCAGCGTTTCAATTCATCCCAGTGGTGTTAAGTGGGGCTGAGGTCTGGTTTCAGGTCATTCAGGTTCTTCCACATCAAACTTGGCAAACCACACTTTTATAGAGAGGCTTTGTGAACAGGGACATTGTTATAACTAAACAGGTTTGGGCTCCTTAGTTCCAGTGCTAAAGTACACAGACATTTGAGCCAATTGAATGTTTACAACTTTGTGGCAACAGTTTGCAGAAGACGATATATAGATGACATATAGATGATTGTGGGCGGCACGGTGGTGTAGTGGTTAGCGCTGTCGCCTCACAGCAAGAAGGTCCGGGTTCGAGCCCCGTGGCCGGCGAGGGCCTTTCTGTGTGGAGTTTGCATGTTCTCCCCGTGTCCACGTGGGTTTCCTCCGGGTGCTCCGGTTTCCCCCACAGTCCAAAGACATGCAGGTTAGGTTAACTGGTGACTCTAGATTGACCGTAGGTGTGAATGTGAATGCTTGTCTGTGTCTATGTGTCAGCCCTGTGATGACCCGGTGACTTGTCCAGGGTGTACCCCGCCTTTCGCCCGTAGTCAGCTGGGATAGGCTCCAGCTTGCCTGCGACCCTGTAGAACAGGATAAAGCGGCTAGAGATAATGAGATGAGATAGATGATTGTTAGGTGTTCACATATTTTTGCCCATATGGTTTATGAGCTACAGTCAGTAATTACACCAATAATGATTAAATGGACAATGTGCATGGATATAATGTAGGTAGACCTAATTTGTTGTCAACTTAGGCTTATGAATTATCTCATCTCTTCTCATTATCTCTAGCCGCTTTATCCTGTTCTACAGGGTCGCAGGCAAGCTGGAGCCTATCCCAGCTGACTACGGGCAAAAGGCGGGGTACACCCTGGACAAGTCGCCAGGTCATCACAGGGCTGACACATAGACACAGACAACCATTCACACTCACACCTACGGTCAATTTAGAGTCACCAGTTAACCTAACCTGCATGTCTTTGGACTGTGGGGGAAACCGGAGCACCCAGAGGAAACCCACGCGGACACAGGGAGAACATGCAAACTCCGCACAGAAAGGCCTTCGCCGGCCACGGGGCTCGAACCCGGACCTTCTTGCTGTGAGGCGACAGCGCTAACCACTACACCACCATGCCGCCGGAAGTTGATGTGTTGGAAGCAAAAAAAAAAAAAAAAAATGGGCAAGCGTAAGGATCTGAGTGACTTTGACAAGGGCCAGATTGTGATGGCTAGATGACTGGGTCTGAGCATCTCCAAAATGCCACATCTTGTGGGGTGTTTCCGGTATGCAGTGGTTAGTACCTACCAAAAGTGGTCCAAGAAAGGAGAATCAGTGAACCGGTGACAGAGTCATGGGTGTCGACGGCTCATTGATTCGCATGGGGCATGAAGGCTAGCCCATATGGTCCCACAGAAGAACTACTGCAGCACAAACTGCTGAAAAAGTTAATGGTGGCTAAAACAGAAAGCTGTCAGCAGCGATTTTCTAGACATCGCTCAGATCCTTACGCGTCCCCATTTTTCCTGCTTCCAGCACATCAATTTCAAGAGCTGACTGTTTTCTTGCTGCCTTGCTGACAGGTGCCACTGTAACGAGATAATCAATGTGGTCATAACGTTCTGGTTGATTGGTGTATATGTGGCACGTGTGCAATCGTGTAAATGACTTTTGTTGTGGCATTTCACCCATTTACTAGGAACTAGAATATTTAGATGTTTACCCTCACAGTATCCCATAAGTATACCCATAAGTATCCTTTAACAACCTTTAGTTTGGAGTGAGTACCAATTTGTATCCATAGTATTTGGTGAGTTTATTAAGCGAGTCCATCTCTTGTTTCCACTCTCCAGCCCCCTCCTGCAAAGTACGGAGGCCGGCACACAGTAACGCTGATCCCTGGAGATGGTATTGGACCTGAACTTCTGAGCCACGCCCGAGAACTTTTCAGGTTTGGGAACAAGTCTTACTTTGGGCCTAGGGAGATTTGGATAGTTTGACAGATTTACATCTTCACAGGTTCTGCTGTGTCCCTGTGGATTTCGAGGTGGTGAGCGTGGATTCGACGGCAACATCAGAGGATGACATTAATAATGCTGTCACAGCTATCAGACGCAATGGAGTTGCACTGAAGGGTAGGGAATGTTGTAGAGGTGGACAAGTTTGAAAATATATGCCCTTAACCACAAGTGGGTCTTATAGTTATTCATTCTACTGTTTTTTTCCAGGTAATATAGAGACCAATCACAGACTTCCACCCTCTCACAAGTCCAGGAACAACTTGCTACGGTATTATTATTATTATTATTGGGCGGCACGGTGGTGTAGTGGTTAGCGCTGTCGCCTCACAGCAAGAAGGTCCTGGGTTCGAGCCCCGGGGCCGGCGAGGGCCTTTCTGTGTGGAGTTTGCATGTTCTCCCCGTGTCCGCGTGGGTTTCCTCCGGGTGCTCCGGTTTCCCCCACAGTCCAAAGACATGCAGGTTAGGTTGACTGGTGACTCTAAATTGACCGTAGGTGTGAATGTGAGTGTGAATGGTTGTCTGTGTCTATGTGTCAGCCCTGTGATGACCTGGCGACTTGTCCAGGGTGTACCCCGCCTTTTGCCCGTAGTCAGCTGGGATAGGCTCCAGCTTGCCTGCGACCCTGTAGAAGGATAAAGCGGCTAGAGATGATGAGATGATTATTATTATTATTATTATTAATAATGTGTCTTTATAAAAACAGTTTCATTTCATAAGTTTAACATTCACACATTCCACTGCTGTAGATAGTCCTACATGGATTTTGCACTTTCCAAATGTAGTTTATGTCCAACTGAAGCCCTGATTTAGGGAAAGCCCTGGCCTAATGGTTAGAGAAGCAACTTTAGGACCAAAAGGTTGCTGGTTCAATTCCCTAGACCAGTAGGACTGGCTTAAGTGCCCTTGAGCAAGCCACCTAACCCCCAGCTGCTCCAGCAAGAGTGGTGGCGTACATTGTGTCTGATTAGCCAAAGAAAAATTGATGATGTGATTATCAGTTTGGGCAGTGCCTGGCCAAAACTAATTTATACCCAAGACTCATCCTTGCTTCAGTGGATAATCTCATACTGTAGAACTACTGCTGTAATCATAAAAATCTCCCTGTGCGTATCTCAGAACTCAGAACACTTATTCTCACTATGCTCCTACTAAACACTCTTTCAACACACTTACTACTATTTAGCTTTATAGGATATATAATGGTAGCAGTGTAATGCAGTATATTTCAGCTATCTCCTGTCATCCAGAAGAGAATGCGTTCCTTTTGAGTCTAGTTCCTCTCAAGGTTTCTCCCTCGTTCTCTCGGGGAGTTTTTCTTGCCACGGTCACCTCTTGTTTCTCTGTAGGACTCTAAATCTCCATCCAGATATCTGTAAAGCTGGTTCGTGACAGTGTGTATTGTTAAAAGTACTAATAAATAAAATAGAATTGAATTCAAAAACAAAAGTTGTAAAGTACAGTCTAATTGGTTTTATGATTTAATCCTAGTTAGCATGAGAAATACATACATTCGTCTCTTGTTTAAAACCTCAGCACATCCCTGGACCTGTATGCTAATGTGATGCACTGCCAGACTCTCCCTGGCGTCCAAACTCGGCACAAGGACATAGATATCATCATCATCAGAGAGAATACAGAAGGAGAGTACAGCAGCTTAGAGCATGAGGTATGTGCCAGGGTTTCTCTCTCTCTCTCTCTCTCTCTCTCTCTCTCTCTCTCTCTCTCACACTTACGTACAGACGTACCAGTACAAAGGTTTCTTCATATATTTAACAATTATAAAATTGATAGAGTCACAGAAAACAACATTTAGTATATAATATATAAACATCTGTAGTACATTCAAATCTTTTTATTTCCTCAGAACGTCCCAGGAGTTGTGGAGTGTTTGAAGATCATCACTCAGATGAACTCCTTGCGGATCGCTGAGTATGCCTTCAAACTCGCCCGAGAAAAAGGTCGCCGCAGGGTCACTGCTGTACATAAAGCCAACATCATGTCAGTTTCACTCTACAATGTTTTTCTATGTTCTATATTTTCTATTTAAAGCAAAAATATTACACAGATTATGTTAAATTATGGCGGCACAGTGGTGTAGTGGTTAGCGCTGTCGCCTCACAGCAAGAAGGTCCGGGTTCGAGCCCTGTGGCCAGCGAGGGCCTTTCTGTGCGGAGTTTGCATGTTCTCCCCGTGTCCGTGTGGGTTTCCTCCGGGTGCTCCGGTTTCCCCCACAGTCCAAAGACATGCAGGTTAGGTTAACTGGTGACTCTAAATTGACCGTAGGTGAGAATGTGAGTGTGAATGGTTGTCTGTGTCTATGTGTCAGCCCTGTGATGACCTGGCGACTTGTCCAGGGTGTACCCCGCCTTTCGCCCGTAGTCAGCTGGGATAGGCTCCAGCTTGCCTGCGACCCTGTAGAAGGATAAAGCGGCTAGGGATAATGAGATGAGATGAGATGTTAAATTAAACAGTGCATAAGTACTGTATATAAATGTTTGTATAATTGTAGACTTAATTGGGATTATTTGTCATGAATCTACACATTGAAATGGGGGGAGTGATGGAGGATGGTTGGGTCAGTATAGTTTGCAAAATTATTTACGCATCTCTAAAGTAAATGTTGTGGAATAGTACTTTTTGTGAACTTTGTCCGGGAGTGGTTTTGATAGCTCATTAGTCTTTATGATGCCGTTTGTTCAGGTATGTACTCTGACAAATTCTGGGGCCTCAAGGAATCACAACTTTTGCAGTTTTTATTTGTGAATAATTTTGGGAACTGTATTGGTTCACCACCACATATTTCAATATTATTGGCTCTTTTGTATAGGTTGATAAAATCCCGTGTAAGTACATTTCTATTCCAGGTTATAACACTACAAATGTGGGAAATGTCAAAAGGGTGAATACTTATGCAAGGCTCTATATTAGACTTTATGCTATGCATAAATGGAAACCATTTTCACAAACGGTTTCATCTTTGCTTTGCTCTGTACAGGAAGCTGGGCGATGGTCTCTTCCTGCAGTGCTGTAAGGAGGTAGCAGCCGGATATCCAGATATTACTTTTGACAACATGATTGTGGATAACACCACCATGCAGGTATCTGCTTACCAGCATGCACTCGGAGATTAAAAATATTTTTCTACATAATATTTTCTTACAACCCCAAATCAGAAAAAGTATGGAACGGTATGAAAAATGCAAATGAAAAAAGAAAGCAGTGATTTCAACATTGACTTTGACTTGTATTTCATTGCAGACAGAATGAACCCAAGATATTTCGTGATTTTTTTTTTTTTCTGGTCAACTTCATTTCACTTGTTAATATACCTCTATTTCTGCGTTTCAGGCCTGCAATACAGTCCAAAAAAAAAAAAAAAGTTGGGACTGGGGCACTTTAGGGCTAGTAATGAGGTAAAACAATTGAATAATGATGTGATTTGAAACAAGTGATGTCAACAGGTGATTATAATCATGATTTGGTACAAAATCAGTATCCAGAAAATGCCTAGACTTTGAGGAGCAAAGCTGGGCTGAGGATCTCCAGTTTGTCAACAAATGCATGAGGAAATTATTGAAATGTTTAAAAACAATGTTTCTTAAAGCAAGCTAGAAAGGGAATTGGATATTCCAGCTTCTACGGTGCATAATATCATCAAACTATTCAAAGAATCTGGAGGAATTTCAGTGCATAAAAGGCAAGGGCGCAAGCCTAAGCTGAACACCCGTGGTCTCTGATCCCTCAGACGGCACTGCATCAAGAACCATCATTCATCTATAGCTGATATAACCACATGGGCTTGGGATTACTTTGGCAAACCTTTGTCAAGCAGCACAATATAGAGTTACATCAAGCGGCTAGAGATAATGAGATGAGATGAGATCTACAAATGCCAATTAAAACTTTACTGTGCAAAAAGGAAGTCTTATGTTAACTGTGTCCAGAAGTGCTGTCAACTTCTCTGGGCTCGGAAGCATCTGGGATGGACCATCACACAATGGAAACATGTATTGTGGTCAGACAAATCAGTATTCAACGTCGTTTTTGTAAGAGCTGGACACCGTGTGTTCCAGACCAAAGACAAAAAGGACCATCCAGACTGTTACCAGCAACAAGTCCAAAAGTCAGGGTCTGTCATGGTATGGGGTTGTGTCAGTGCCCTTGGAAAAGGTAACTTACACTTCTGTGATGGCAGCATTAATGCAGAAAAGTGCACTGAGATTTTGGAGCAACATATGATGCCTTCAAGGCGACATCTTTTCCAGGGAGATTTCAGTAAGACAATGCAAAACCACATTCTGCACACATTACAAAGGCATGGCTGCAGAAGAAGAGGGTGTCTGTCCCCTCTGTCCCCAATAGAGAATGTGTGGTGAGTTTTAAAACAAAAAATATGACAACGACGCCATACTGTTGCTCACCTTAAGACCTGTTTGCGGTAAGAATGGGACAAAACACCTGAAACACTTCATCACTTGGTGTCTTCAGTCCCTCAACACATTTTAAGTGTTGTGAGAAGGAATGGCAACATTATAAAGTGGTAAATGCGTTACTGTCCCAATTTTTTTTTAAATGTGTTCCAAGCTCAAAATTGAATTGTTTATTTTGAGAAAAAAACCCAGTAAAATTCACGCGTTAAAACATCAAATAATGTGCTGTTGTATTGTTTTGAGTGCAATGCAGGTCAAAGACTATTTACAAATCATTATTTTCAGTTTTAATTTCAATTTCAACATGCCGTCCCAACTTTTTCTGATTTAGGGTTGTACTTTACTATAAATTTTGGCTTTGTTTCAAATCAACTGCAATTTAAAGTGTGCTTTAATCATGTGGCATATCAGCCATTAATTTCTCTGTGATTTAATGCAGAGAATCAGAAATAACACTAAGCTGAGATCTTACACTTGTCAGGTACTGCTGGAGGCTAATGTGGCTGAACAGTGTAAGTGTGCCATAACAGTAAGCTGTGTCTGTGTTTGTTTCTGTGCCTGCAGCTTGTCTCCAAGCCCCAACAGTTCGATGTGATGGTAATGCCAAACCTCTATGGTAATGTGGTCAGCAATGTGTGTGCTGGACTCGTGGGTGGCCCAGGTTTAGTTCCAGGGGCCAACTATGGCAAAGACTACGCTGTTTTTGAAACAGTAAGGAAGGGAATCACACTTTACACTTCAACTATTGGTAAAAGAGCTATTAGAAAAATTCCAGACATTCTCATCATTTTTGTGCTTTGTGCCGCAGGCCACAAGGAACACTGGGAAAAGCATTGCAAACAGGAACATTGCAAACCCCACAGCTACACTGTTGGCCAGCTGCCTCATGCTGGATCACTTAAAGTGTGTGAAGCGAAGTCGGATTTAGCGTCCTCTGCTGATTTAAAGATGCAGTTTGTAATGATTCAAAACTATTTCTCAAACTATAACAACAACAACAGCAAGTGTTGCCAGGCAAAACAAACCTCGCCCGGTAGGACTTATGATGAAGATAAAGGAAGATATTGTGAAAAAAATAGGTACCCTATGAGTACATGTGGCTACTGCTTATAAATACAATTTTCTGATACCATGTCCATACGGTAAATATAGCATATATATATTTACTCTATGAGGCAGTAGCCACAAAAATGAAGCGTAATCCAAAAATGAACAATTTAAAAATCACAGAAGTAAAATATACCAAGTGTCTGTACTTTATATTATTCTACTCTTACCTTTTACAGTTTTTGAAACTGAAACCTCCGAACCGAGACTGACATACACACGCTGTCGCCATAATCCAAACTCTTATTTCCCGGAAATGGCCTGGCGCTAGAGCTTAGTGGAACGCACTTTCTCTCTGTAATATGCATGAACATGTCTGAAAGTGATTTCTTTAGTCCATTTATTTCGAATGGTGAACCGAATTGTATACACTCACCGGCCATTTTAATCAGAACATGTGTATGTGCATGCACAGTGCGTGATTGTTACACTCTTACATTCTTACAGCACGATGACATAATGTCTAGCATCTCTATATGAGGCACTAGCCACAACAAAATCAATTTTGACCTTTTTGGTGACCTTGACCAGATGACCCTCAAAATGTTGGAGGTTCTATTTGAGACCAATGCCCATCTATCCTAAAAGTTTTATGAAGATTGGTCCAGCCGTTTTTCCGTAATATCGTTAACAAAAAAAACAAAGAAACAAACAAAGAAACCCCGCCGAAAACACAGCAGGACTCCATCCCGGGCGAGGTAACGATAACTAGATAGCGACTGTGACTAAAGTCACAGTAATTTGCTCTAGCTGACCTTTGTCAATTGTAGGTCAAGAAAAAGTTGAGCCCTGCTGCCCTGAACATAATAATAATAATAATAATAATAATAATAATAATATATATATTTTTTAAACTGATTGAAAAAATCATGAAAATTGACAAAGTTATAAGTGATTGAAAAAAAGTCAGTTTTTCATGGATAATTCTGGATCAATGATCCGGATCAGCACCAAAAGTCATAGCACTGTAATTCAGCCCAGCGGTATTCTTCATGTGAAATTGGGTGATGATTGGTTGAAAACTGAGGGAGAAATAGCATCCTAAAAACATTACGATAATAATAATAATAATAATAATAATAATAGAGTAGAAAGATCCTAAGTGAGAGTAAGAATTTGCGCCAGTGCTGCTAGCACAAATTAATAATAATATGATTTTTCTAGTTTCTTAATTTCAAATGTCTATTTCCGTTCTTCTGGCAAAGAAATTAGCTTGGAAATTACCCAAAACAGAGCTGCCTAGCTTGACCCTTTTCCCTTGGAAGGAAAATCATGAGGGACAGAGAGGGTAGGGTTGGTGGGGAAAGGAGGCAACTGTTTTCATTGCAATTGAATTTTGCCTCTTGTGCACTAGAGTGCTCTAAAATTTACAAACTGCTCCTTTAAGATATCCTCCACTCCTGATTTCTTTAACTGGCCAGTTGAGATGTCCTTTCTATGTGGTTACATTCATCTATTGTGTTTAACATGTATTTCTGTCTTCTATTTTCTCTTCTAGACTTCATGAGTATGCCAGTATAATTCGAAAAGCAGTCCTTACAACTTTATCTGAGACTCAGGTATGAATCTCATTAACTACATTACCCAGTCTTCTTCAAGTCTGTGGAGTAGGTTCTATTAGCCTGGGATGATTGTCTCATGTAAGAATACCGTTATTGCCATTGTATCAGTCAAACATGATTTGCTGTGCAGTTCTCCATCAAGCTACAGTGGATATAATAATCTACAACTCCTAGGAAAATTGCAGGTTTTTGTGATGAAAAAAAAAAAGAATAAATTGTGGCACATCAGTTTCCACCTTTAAAGTGCATATCCTGGACCAATTTCGTTTTTTTTTTAATATGATAGTATGTCCCTTTACACACTCATTCAGAAGGGTAATTTTGCACAAGGCCATCTGTCAACAGCAGAAAAAAATAAAATAACAAAATGCATCTGGAAAAATAATAATAATAATAATAATAATAATAATAATAACAATAATAATAACAATAATAATATTTTATTAATATCAATTGCAAACCATAAGTTTGAAAAATAGATATTTACAAATGTACAAATAAAAATCTTTGTTACTCTATAAAAATATAATAATCAAAAAATCAAGTCCTATAAATCATTATCCCATATCTTAGCACAGCTAGGTACAAAGCTACTTTGAAATCGCTTAGTCCTGCACTTGAACATCTGATAGTTGCGTGGGTTCTGGAGATGGTATGAATGTTTTTTTTGTATCCAATAGCAGATCCCTCAGTTTGTTAGATTCTTGAAGAGTGACTTCTTTATAGAGTCTCTGGCATTGAGCCAGTCTTCGTTGGCTGAGGGTGGATAACTTAGTATGGTAAAGAGCATCATTGTAAGACAAGCTTGGTAGAGCGATCTTTAGTGCTCGACGTTGAATGGATTCTAGTTCTTCGGCAAGGAATTGTGGCAGAGCAAAGTGCCAAACCTGGCAGGCGTATTCAAGAACAGGACGAATGAATGCACAGTAGACGGTTACCAGATCTTTTGGTGGGGTGCCAGAGCGTTTCAAGATACGCAAAGCATACAACCGTTTGCTGGCTTTAGTGCATATGTCATTGATATGGGAATTCCAGGTAAGGTTGGAAGAGATAGTTACACCAAGAAGCTTGAAGTGATCAACAACTTCAATCTCAGTTTCAGCCAAGGAAAGGCACTCCAGTGCCAAAGGAGACTTAATGAAAGATATTTGAAGTTCCTTGGTTTTCTTGACATTCAAACGCATGTTGTTGTGATCAGTCCATTTAGCGATGTTATCAACAGCAGCCTGGAGTGAGGAATTAGACGACCTTGAGATGACTTCATAAACAGTGCAGTCATCGACATACTTGTACATTGGGAGATGGGATCCAAGATCATTAATCATGATCAAGAAGAAAATTGGTCCCAGTTTGGTGCCTTGCGGTACTGATCCATTTATCCCATGCCAAGATGGTTTCACTTGACCGAGCTTGACCCGCATCTTGCGTTCTTTGAGGAAGTCTGCACACCAATTGAGCAAAATCGGCGGGACTCCAAGCACTTGCAATTTCATGATGAGAATATTGTGGTCAATTCGATCAAAGGCCTTGGAAAAATCAATCATACAGGCTCTGATAATGACACCACTAGGGCTATCGAGTGCCTGTAGCCAGTTGTGAATCAAATGAATCAGAGCGTGTGTTGTAGAGCAGTTTTTAGTGTTCCCAAATTGGAGGTTATCAATATAAGGCCCGATGTACCGTAGCAGCCAAGATGAAACAAAGCTTTCTAATACCTTGCTCAAGACAGGTGTTAACAAGATAGGTCTTAAATCCCAAGGAAGTCTGGAGCCAGATTTGTGACGTCACCTGCGGAACCGCCAGCAGGCTGCACGAGCTTTGCACAGTCTCAGTGCACAGCCTGTGTAGAAGAAGCGCTCCCATTTCTCTCTCATTGTCCGGTCTTTTGGGAAACGATGAGTACTAATCCCATCAAGATTGGTGTTGCTACACCCTCCTATGATACATCTGTTAACCATTTTAATAATTGCGTGATAACTTTGAAGAAATTTGTAGAAAACCACCAGGTCATTTTCTCATAAACAAACCAGCGCTGACGTAGGATTCAGAAGGAGGCGTCCCGCACGTGACGTCACGAAAATCAATGTTTCCCGGGAAATCCAAATGGCAAGTTTTTTCAGATGCGGACCAGTTCGCCTCAAATGGCTTGATTTCAACTGAATTTTTCTGGTATTGCGCAAGGTAAAAAAAATTGCACAAAATGCAGAATGTGACAGATATTTGACCAAAGTTTAATATAAAATAGGAGAATTACATTGATCTTGCTCCTGAATTTACCCAAGATGTGCCCTTTAATGTGATACAGCAATCAAGAAAATTCAAATGAAAAACAAATTCAAGGGGAAAAAAAGAAAAGGTAAAAAACATAATAACCTGGTTGGTTTTCATTTTAATATGGGTGTGTAGACTTTTTTTTTATACCTGTTGTATGTTACAAGATATATACACAATATCAAAAGTCAAAGTCCTTCCCATGCCAGGAACTAGTCTTCCCAGGCAGTCTCCCGTCCCTGTACTAACCAATCTCTTGAGGCACATTGGGCAGTGCTGATTTCTGGTTCAGTAGCCCTCAGTTTGGTAACCGCAAGAGTTTGACTCCCTACTCACATCTGTATTGCAGCGTGCCTTGCCAGATGGCAGTAGGTACCATTTTTATGATGGTCTTTGGTATGTCCTGACCGCAAGTAGAACTTGCAATCTCCCGGTTGAGAGGCAGACATACTACAGTCTAGTGGTTAGCACTGTCACCTCACAGCAAGAAGGTTCTGAGTCCGAGCCCAGCGGCTGACGGGGACCTTTCTGTGTGGAGGTTGCATGTTCTCCCTGTGTCTGTGTGGGTTTCCTCCGGGTGCTCCGGTTTCCCCCACAGTTCAAATACATGCGGTTATGTTAACATGGGGCGGCCTTGGGCTGAAGTGCTCTTGAGCAAGACACCTAACCCTCACCTGCTCCCTGGGTGCTATAGCATAGCTGCCCACTGCTCTGGGTATGTGTGTGTGTGTGTTCACTGCTTCAGAAGGGTTAAATGCAGAGAGAAATTTCACTGTGCTTAAGTGTACGTGTGATAAATAAAGTTGTTGTTCTTCTTCTTCTTCTAACCACTAGGCCAGCTCACGGTCATACAATAGATACAGTAGACTACATGTATAAATTGTAAATATGTACAGAAAAAATTATTATCAGTGGTGAAGATATATCTGGTGCAAAAGATGGGTAAAAAAAACCACGTTCAGGTATGTAGAAAAATCTGTTTAGGTCTTTGTCGCAGTACGCTGGTGTTCTGTTCTGCTGGCAAAATTGAAATTGACTTATTGGGTGTTTTCAGTCAGTATAAACAAATGAATTACTTTATCACCGCAAGTCTGTTATAAGATTAGTCAGGACGCTGTTGGGTTTCTGTATGTAGAGTATCATGACTATGTGTTTAGCTGCTGGTGAGCCGGGAAATGGGAAGGGTGTGAGCCCCTTGTTGGGCAAACAATTCATATCTTCCTACAATAATATTGGTACAGGGATAAAACGGACATTTAAAGATTTTTTTAAATAATAACACCATATACAACTGCCACAATAAAATGATAACATTTAAACCTAGTAGGTTAGGTTAAAAAAAAAAAAAGAAGAAAATAAATATTTCTAGAAAAACTGCAAATTCTTAAAGCTCTGAGAGTTTACTTTCACCACTAATCACTACTGTGGAGTGTGACATCACAAATAATTTCAATGCTGAATACAGGCCCCCTAAAACAGACGCACATTCTATTTTTGGCCTGGGGTAAAAAGAGTTTCAAAAAAAATTAGCAGCAGCAATCGTGCAAAATATTAGAATTTGATGGCATGCCAGAACATTAGCAGCATGGCATAATGTGTGCGAGTGTGTAGTGTGTGTGCATCCCTCTGTATTAAGAGGGTATTGATAGATGAGAATGTGGGCAGGTTGTCCTAGGAGTGCATGCTGCTTCAGACAGCTGATGGCTCTGGGGTAGAAGCTGTTCCTCAGTCTGGTGGTGTAGGCGTTGATACGCCTGGACCACCTTCCAGATGACAGGAGGGTGAAGAGGTGTTTACAGTCGTGGGTAGGATCTTTGGAGATGGTGTTTGCTCTGCAGAGGCAGTGGTACTGGTACTGTAGGTTTCTTAAAGAGCAAGCAGCAGGACGCTGATGATTCTCTGAACATTGCTGATGGTTCATTTCAGTGCTTTCCTTTCCACAGCACTAATGTACTGTATGTATATGTATATTCCAACTCTGATTCCAAAAAAGTTGAGAGACTGTAAAATGTAAATAAAAACAGAATGCAATTATTTGCAAATCTTTTTGGACTTCAAAGACAAGATCTTTAACGTTCAAACTGATCAAGTGCAATACAATGCAAAGATTATTTACAAATCATCGTTATTGAGATTTGAGATCAGTTGACGGTACCAACATTGAAATACTCGATAGCTTCAATTTTCTTGGCTCTCTCACTATAAATGATCATGGTGGTCTGAAGGAAGTGAAGAGGAGAATTGCCATGGCAAAATCTGCAAGGACAAACGTGACTGAGATACCCTTATCAAAAAGAAGTATACTTCAAGTACATTTTATTAAGTATACTTAAAGCAGATACACAGAGCCTTTATTTTTAAATACATTTCTGAGTGGATAGTATCTCCATCCTTGACTCTTGTATGCTGCATAAATGGGAATCAAAATATATATATTTTTGAGAGTTAAAATCGAGCGCAAAGTTGGCATTCGAGCTGCCCCGCTGAGCCAGCCAGCCCTGAGTGCATGACATCACAGCGGTAACTGGTTTTAAGGCCGAGGCCTTTGACAGCTGTAGACCAAAGTCATATAAATAAAAATTTATGGTGAAAGTAAGAAATACCGTTACCGACTTGCTCAACTAAGACTGATTTGACTTCATTGATTGTGGTTGACTCTCATTAAAACAGGATAGGTGTTATAACTTATGCAGCATACATGTACATGCATGCATTTTCACTGATAAAACATTAAAGGCTAATTAAATAATCAGATGAATTGAGACAATCACATTCTGAAGCAAATTAAATAATCTTATACCGGTAACTTAAACACACAATACAAGTTACATGTCTTAATCTAAATGCAGGTAAACAATGTGTTGTTTTTGTTGTTTTTTTATCCAAATGAGAGTCGCATCTTACCCGTCTGTGTTCTCGCTTCTTGAAGGCCGATCTTGTGGCCGATTGTTTTGAAACAATCTGACTTTCAGTTGTTCGTTTAGTTCTCTGTTCATTCACTTCTTCCACGTAAGGGCGAGATGGCAGCAATATCCAGTTTAGAAATCAGACGGCAGCTCCACTCATTCTCTATTTTGTCCATACTGAGTACTCCGCCATTACTGCTCAGCTCAGGCAATTACTAAAACCCGGGACGGAACGGGACATCACTGGTTTTAGCAACAACCGCAGGGAAGTCACTGCCCGAGCGATATGTCACGTCCCGTTCCGTCCCGAGTTTTACCAACAACCCTCGGCTCACTCCGGGAGAACTGGTGTAACTGAACTTTGTTTAAAAAAAATAAAAAATAAAATAAATACTTTCCTTTTCTTGTAGTTTTCTTTTTCTTTAATTGTTGATACTGCACCCTCTTTCAATATGGGCTTATAGCCAACGCTCCTCAACAGATCAGATGTCTCGTACGAGTCTTCAGTAAAATGTACAGAGCAGAGGAGAGACAACTTCATAGGCGCCCAATGTGCCCGTGAACTTCTCGCAAAACGCGTCCAAATCTTTGCAGTTTGAACATTCTTGGGCCATGAATGCAACATAAATCCACCTTCTGTCGTGTTGCTGGCAGGTGCAGCAACACATCTACGTGGCATGGCGATAAATTAGCTCAAAATGGAGGCTCGGAGTTGCAGTCAGCTCTGTGTTTTAGTATAGCAGAAATGGCGATGAGACCGATAGACTTCCTGCTGTGACATCACGGACATCAAGGCCATTCACTCAGACCGCTACCTATATGAATCACTTTAATCGTAAAAATTACTATATTAGATTTATTGTTAACGGTTAAAAATATTCCTGTGCCATTCTTGAGGTCTCAAGGCATTTATAAACTAGAAAAGCACTCAGAGAGCGTAGACCTCCGCCAGGAATCCTTTAAAAAAATCCGGGATCCAGAAGGTGATCCGGATCACTGCCAAAATTTAATGGATTGTTACTTGTGCCCAGTCACACCTCTGGAAAAAAATTCAGAGCAATCCATTCATTACTTTTTCCATAATGTTGCTAACAGACAAACCAACAAACAAACCAACGCTACCGAAAACATAACCTCCTTGGCGGAGGTAACAAAAGTGAGGCCATGGTTCTGCGTATATGGTTTAAGTAAAGTTAAAGTATTATTTCCTTAAGTACACTTTTGTGTACCAAGTATACTGATATCAATGTACTTACAGTATATTTGTAAGTAAACTAATCTAATACTTCTTGAGACTAAATTGGCCCACTTTTAGTTTATAAAAAGTATACTTTAAGTCTAAGAGAAGTAAGCTTTGAGTATACAACTAGCATTTTTTATTTTGCATTGCAAGTATACCACAAGTAAACTTTTATACTAATAGTTTACTAGTTCTATACTTGTAGTCCACTCTTTAGTTTACAAAAGCATACTTCATAGTATACTGGAAATATACTATGAGTTTACTTGTTTTATACTTCTAGTCCACTTTTTAGTTTACTAAAGTATACTTTGTAGTGGGCGGCACGGTGATGTAGTGGTTAGCGCTGTCGCCTCACAGCAAGAAGGTCCGGGTTCGAGCCCCGTGGCCAGCGAGGGCCTTTCTGTGCGGAGTTTGTGGGTTTCCTCCGGGTGCTCCGGTTTCCCCCACAGTCCAAAGACATGCAGGTTAAGTTAACTGGTGATTCTAAATTGACCGTAGGTGTGAATGTGAGTGTGAATGGTTGTCTGTGTCTATGTGTCAGCCCTATGATGACCTGGCGACTTGTCCAGGGTGTACCCCGTCTTTCGCCCATAGTCAGCTGGGATAGGCTCCAGCTTGCCTGCAACCCTGTAGAACAAGATAAAGCAGCTAGAGATAATGAGATGAGATAAAATAAATGTTTCTTTGTGGGTTAATAACACTATATACATAAAAGATAAGTTTAAGTTCCGACACTGTTTACTCTTCCACCCCAGAGCCGACCACAAACTTATGGTACATGTAGGTTTAAAAGATGGGATTTAAAACATGCTGCCGTATATCACAAAGGAGCCAATATGCGTGAAAAAGAAGTATTTTATTAGCTTCTATCAAAAGGATAAGCACAACTACAGTACAGGGCAAGCACACTTAAACATAAGGCACAAATATTTTAATACTTTATTACACTTTTGTTCAGTATATCTTGAGCAAAAGTTTAAGTATAAGCTTAATATACTTCGACTTTTCTATATACTTTTCAGAATAAGCCAAGTATACTTATGTATAACTTTATTCAGTATATCTCTGATAAGTAAATAAAAAGTAAACTGAAAGCCTACTCTCTTATTTTTAGTTTAAAAGAAGTATACTAGAAGCACACTTGAATAAACTTCTTTATTGTAAGGGTATGGAAAGATAAATCTGTCATAAAAGCCACTAAAATCAGGCTTATGGAAACACTAATATTCCCTTTGATGACTTATGGATGCGAATCTTGGGAATTGAGTAGAACAGCGAAAGACTGGATATTGTTGTTTGAGTTATGGTGCTGGCGAAGACTCTTGCGTATTTCATGGTGTGATCGCGAAACAAATGAGTGGGTGTTAAATGAGACCGGTGTACGAAAGCGATCGCTGTTAAACTGTTGCGCAAACTGATGTATTTTGGTCATCGTTCCAGACAGTGGGGTGTCAATCTAGAAGAGATAATTTTGCAAGAAAAGTGGCTGGTAAGAGGAAGCGCGGCAGGCAAAAGATCAGATTTGTCGATAACATCAAGGAGCTGACAGGCCTTCCAATCAATGAGGCTACACGATTGGCTGAAGATAGGGAAAGATGGCGAGCTTTGTCGTTGAGAGTCACTATGGGATGGTGACCGGCCCGAAGGACAGTAGTAGTTTTGAGATTTAATTTCAATTTCAACATACCATCCTGACTTTTTATCAGGGGGGATATACAGTAGCTATCGCTCTGTCTGTCCATCTGTAAATATTTTAGTTTCCGTAGCATATCTCAAAATCTATGAGGAATTTTTTTCACGAAACCTGACTTATGTTAAGTGACTAGAGGAGTTGTGCCTTTTGACATTTTTGGATTTCTGTGATTTAAAAAAATATATATTTTTTCGTATTTCCATGGCAACCAATTCAACTTAGGAAAATTTGGAGTGGGGTTTCCTGTGGAGGCCAGGAGGGGATATGTCATCTCCAGATGACTCTTGTTTTGATTTGGGGTTGTATGTTTCCATTGCAATTGTCTATTATTTCTGGTTATGGATGAAGTAAAGATGAACTAATTTTGGTGTTCATATTTATTTGTGCACTCTCTGTATCCAACATTACTCAAAGGCTTGCCTCTTAAAAACAACCCAAGTTCTGAGATATTATCCTGTACACACTGAGCACTACGAATGTCCATTTTCATGCACACTTTGTATACTTAAATACTTAGATCCATGTGAGGACAAAGACTGTAGTAGATAGAGAGATCATTTTTAACCTTCATTATCAAGGATATTTCATCTCATTTGTTTTTCCTGCTGCCCGTGTAGTTACACACAGCTGACCTGGGGGGTCAGGGCACGACGTCTGAGGTGGTACAAGCCATAATGCAGGAGGTTCAGAGGAGCAAACTGCATATCTCCAAGCCCATGTGAACAACCATGAAACCTAAACATCAGGTAGGAAGAATCCCTCTATCGAACTCTGCATAATCGACAACAATTGGAACGCAACATTATGTAGGCCTACTGTAATACCACAATATTATACATACAGCAGTCAGACCACAGTTTTGTTTAACGATCAAATCCATTTGGTCGGAAGGTGTTGATTACTTTTCTATAACAACACTTCTGCAGACGTTGACTGTCGCACCTGCTTATTACAACCCCAGTTCCAAAAAAGTTGAAACGCTGTGTAAAACATAAATAAAAACAGAATGCAGTGATTTGTAAATCATGGAAACCCTATATTTTATTGAAAATAGTACCAAGACAATATATCAAATGTTGAAACTGAGAGTTGTTTTTTTTTTTTTTAATATATGCTCATTTTGAATTTGATGTCAGCAATACATTTCAGAAAAGTTGGGACGGGGGCATGTTTACCATTGTGCTTCATCACCTCTACTTTTAACAACACTCTGTAAACATTTGGGAATTGAGGAGACCAATTGCTGCAGTTTTGAAAGAGAAATGTTGTCCTGAAATACAATTCAGCTGCTCAACAGTTCGGGGTCTCCTTCGTCATATTTTCCACTTTAATAGCCTTTAACAGGTTATGAAAGGGATTCATGGACATGCACATCTATACATTTTCTACAAATGTCCCATATTGTACTTCTGTCACAATTTTCCACTTCACCTCAGTCCATCATAAAAGAGCTCGGGCCCAGAGAAGGTGGCTGTGTTTCTGGATATTGTTTATATCTGGTTTTAACTTGTATTTGTGGATGCAGTAATGAACTGTTTTCACAGACGATGGTTTTCTGAAGTGTTCCTGAGCCCATACAGTGATCTCCGCGAACGCGTCTGCTTTTAATGCAGTGTTGCCTGACGGCCTGAAGATCACAGACATCCAATATCAGTTTTCAGCCTTGTCTCTTGCATACAGAGATTTCTCCAGATTCTCTGAATCTTTTAATGATATTATGTACCATAGATGATCTGATCCCCAAATTCTGTGCAATTTTGCAAAATTGAGGAACATTCTTCTTAAATTGTTGCACTGTTTGCCCATGCAGTCTTTCACAGAGCGGCGAACCCCTCCCCAGCTTTACTTCTGAGAGACTCCGCCTTTCTGCAATGCTTTTTTTTAAAATACCTAGTCATGTTACTGACCTTTTGCTAATTACTGTAGTGTTTTTTGGGGGGGTTTCAACATTACACAACTTTTCTAGTCTGTTTTTGCTCCTGTCCCAAATTTTATGAAACCTGTTGCTGGCACTAAATTCAAAATGAGCATATATGTTTCAAAAAACATTAAGATTTCTGTTTCAACATTTGATATGGATTTTTCTTTGTACTATTTTCAATGAAATTTGGAGTTGTATTTTTGCAGCACCCCATACGCAAATGTAATCTATGTACATATGTTGAATTTCCATAAATGAAATATATGTACATGAGGTAATATATATATACCTATTAGAAATTGGAACAATTTCATATATTGACCTGTATGTCTAGCCCATACAAATATGTATGTATAATACATATTTTGACATATGTAACTTATGTAAGTATTTATACACTTATATAGCTACATATGTCAATTATATATACATTAAATATATGTATCATTAACATATATCGTTGCAACATATAACACCCTATTAAAAAATCCTCATATAGATATTTTTAATACATGTACATATACAAATTTTACTATGGATATTTCATATATGTAAGAAACTTATCTTCATATATCTAGAGGATGTATGTGATAATATCACCCTATAGGTAACATATATGGCGATATCATTCGTGATATAGGGCCATATATGTCCTATATTACATTTCTATATGGGAAAGCCCAGCAGCCTTCATTCAGGGTTGTTTTTGTGTGTGTGTGTGTGTGTGTGTGTGTGTCTGAAAGGTGGTCTGTTATGTAATATGCTGCTTTCTTTACTGACATCCAAAAAATTTTATGTAACATTTTACTTTTGTGCTGGAAAACTAATGTTTGGAAACCTGAAATGTTGTTGTACTGGCTCAATAATGTAGAATTGATTGAGTTTATTTAGCAAAATAATGCACAAAATACATAAATATAGTGTACATTAAGATACACGGATAACACAAGAAAGTGCATAACACTTATTTCCATTGTGGTCTGGCAAGAATCAAATGGCAAAATAGGGGTAAATAGTAAATACATAATAATGTTATGTAAACAATCTCTTTAAAGTCCTTCCCTTGCCATATGGTGCATTAGGGCGGCACCGATCTCCGTTTCTGTAGCCCTCGGCCTTTTACCTATTACATAGCTAGGGTTACAGTGGGGGGCTAGTCCTCTGGTAACCACGAGAGTTTGTATGTAAACAATCGTATACTAAAATAATAATAATAATAATAATAATAATAATAATAATAATAATAAATGTGTTAATAATGATATTAATAATAAATAATGATAATGATAATAAAAATAACATAATAACAATAATAATATTGAATTATAATGATAGTTATGAAAAATAATAATAGTAAAGATAATAATGATAATAAATTTGAACAAAGTTGCGCAGTAAATATAAGCACAAAATAAACCAACAAAATAACAAATTTATACAGTAGAAAAAAACAAATGAGACTAAGACATAATAAAAGGATTTTGTGATTGTTGATAAAGTGGATAGAAGTCATAAAACAAAGTGTGTCCTAAAACATAGGGTGCCTAAAACTTTTGCACAGTGCCATATGTGCCAGAAATAATAATTTGTTGTTTTTTATTCTTTTTAGGTAGAAGTCTTCAATCAGTATATCCTGCAGAACTGAGTGAAGCTCATGTGTGTATGTGTTCAGTTTTGTGTGTGTGTGTGTGTCTTTACAACTTTAAGCTATAACATTTTTATTTAAACTGCTTTCCATCTGTTACATGTAGGTTAATATGTGAAAACTGTGACAGTGATTAATCATTAGCAGTGAGTGGACAGGTTATTCATTTTGAAATATCCAGAGTATACTTGAAAAAACTCATGATGCATTTGACTTAACACGAAAGGTGGAAGTTGAAACTTAAAGTTACATCATTTTGACCTCTTTGCATTTAAGCTACAAAGTGTTGTAGAAACATGGACTCCTCAAGGTTCGTCTTTTGTTTGCAAAAATCCAGCAAACTAACTTTGAAGAGTGATGTATTTAAGCAGGCGGCACGGTGGTGTAGTGGTTAGCACTGTCACCTCACAGCAAGAAGGTTTTGTGTTCGAGCCCAGTGGCTGACGGAGGCCTTTCTGAGTGGAGGTTTCCTCCGGGTGCTCCGGTTTCCCCCACAGTCTAAAGACATGCAGGTTAGGCTAATTGGTGACTCTAAATTGAATGTGAGTGTGAATGGTTGTGTGTCTCTATGTGTCAGCCCTGCGATGACGTGGTGACTTGTCCAGGGTGTACCCCACCTCTCGCTCATAGTCAGCTGGGATAGGCTCCAGCTCGCCTGGGACCCTGCACAGGATAAGTGGTTACAGATAATGGATGGATGGATATAAGCTATATCATTTGTATTAAAGTACATAATTACTTCCTGTATAGCCAGTGTTATAGATTTAACATACTAATATACGTATATGTTGATTGTTCTATGGTGAATACTTGTGTATACAGTATGATTCATTTAAAACTAAAGAAGCGCTCCTTTACTTATTGTTGATGTTGTGAGCAGCCATGTTGATTTGCTGTCACATGTTGAATTCCCTTTCTTTCCAAGTAGGTATTCTGAGTCGAGAGGACGTTTCATTTGTTCTTTGTTCCTAGTCGAAGGTACAAGTTACAGGATTTATTGAAACACAACATAAAATCAAACACATCAGGAGTGACCATTTTTAGCAAAACACAGACACTGTTAAATACACCAAGTGTAAAACTAACATTCAGTATGAACCTAAATACATATTCAACACACTGAGGCATGGAATATGGAAAGACATCTGCTCCAAGCACTCTTGCACCTTCAACAGGATATGAAAGGGATTCATGGACACCCATATGTCTGTACATTTTCTACAAATGTCCCATATTTTACTTTTACACAGCACCATAAAACACTTGGCTAAAGTATGTGGGTGATGGATACTGGCTGAGTTTCTGTGCAGAATATATTTCTCTTAAATGTCCAGGGATATTAAAGTTACTGACTTGAGTTATCCGGATTTTTTTAACACTTCCTCTGGCAGCAGAGCAATCTGAGGTTTATTGTTAGGTTTATTATAGATACATGGAACACAGAGTTCTTAACTTGTTGCATGATTTATGTGTAAGCTGTTCTCTTGGCATACTGTAATGGTGTTTTCGTTCTAGATCAACAAACACTGCAATCCATGAACATGGTTAACACTCCAACATTAATGAATCTTTCAGAAATGTACTTTGTACCTAAAGTGCTTAGGGTGAAGACCTAATGGTTAGAGAAACAGTTTGGGGAACAAAAGGTTGCTAGTTTGATTCCCTAAACCAGCAGGAATGGATAAAGTGCCCTTGAGCAAGGCACCTAACCTCCAACCACTCCCCAGGCTGCTCTGGGCATGTTGTACGTCACTCTGGAGACGAGTGTCTGCGAAATGCCTGTAATGTAATGTAAATGCTTGGGTTTGCTACATGGGATCATTACACAAGCAGAAGTAAACTTGGAAAGAAAAAACTAAAACCAGTTACTGTGATGAGTGCTGTTTCCTGTATATGGATTTCAGATACACTGTGATATCTGTCTTCTCTTCTTTTTTTTTTTAAACATAATACTGTTACTGAAAACCAATGCTCATTGTGGGTTAAGGTTCAGGAAAATACATAAACGCTCCTGTCAGGAATCTGTAGTAGTAATAGCATACAGAGATGTTTATCATTTTTTTAATGAATGTAGCACTGTGGATAAAGTATAAGCCAGTGAGATTTTGTGCATTAAATAATTCAAACTTCAAAATATGTTTATTTTGTGGACTTCATTGAAATGTTTGCAATTTTTAATTTTTTTTTTTAAGAATAACCATTTCAGTAAAAGTCTGCTTGTTTTTCACAGATTATTCATTGCCAATAGATGGTGCTGAAATCAAGTCATCAAACTAAAGCAAGCTTAACAAAACAGCCCAAAAGGTTACGTAACAGTATAAATGCATATGGTGCTTGAAAGTTTGTGAACCCTTTAGAATTTTCTAGATTTCTGCATAAATATGACCTAAAACATCATCAGATTATCACACAAGTCCTAAAAGTAGAGAAAGAGAACCCAGTTAAACAAATGAGACAAAAATATTATACTTGGTCATTTATTTATTGAGGAAAATGATCCAATATTACATATCTGTGAGTGGCAAAAGTATGTGAACCTTTGCTTTCAGTATCTGGTGTGACCCCCTTGTGCAGCAATAACTGGAACTAAACGTTTCTGGTAACTGTTGATCAGTCCTGCACACCGGCTTGGAGGAATTTTAGCCCATTCCACCATACAGAACAGCTTCAACTCTGGGATGTTGGTGGGTTTCCTCACATGAACTGCTCGCTTCAGGTCCTTCCACAACATTTCGACTGGATTAAGGTCAGGACTTTGACTTGGCCATTCCAAAACATTAACTTTATTCTTCTTTAACCATTCTATGGTAGAACGATTTGTGTACTTAGGGTCGTTGTCTTGCTGCATGACCCACCTTCTCTTGAGATTCAGTTCATGGACAGATGTCCTGACATTTTCCTGTAGAAATTGCTGGTATGATTCAGAATTCATCTGAGCCAGGCAAGCCGTCCTGGCCCAGATGCAGCAAAACAGGCCCAAACCATGATAGTACCACCACCATGTTTCACAGATGGGATAAGGTTGTTATGCTGGAATGCAGTGTTTTCCTTTCTCCAAACATAACACTTCTCATTTAAACCAAAAAGTTCTATTTTGGTCTCATCCGTCCACAAAACATTTTTCCAATAGCCTTCTGGCTTGTCCACGTGATCTTTAGCAAACTGCAGATGAGCAGCAATGTTCTTTTTGGAGAGCAGTGGCTTTCTCCTTGCAACCCTGCCATGCACACCATTGTTGTTCAGCGTTCTCCTGATGGTGGACTCATGAACATTAACATTAGCTAATGTGAGAGAGGCCTTCAGTTGCTTAGAAGTTACCCTGGGGTCCTTTGTGACCTCACCAGCTATTACACGCCTTGCTCTTGGAGTGATCTTTGTTGGTCGACCACACCTGGGGAGGGTAACAATGGTCTTGAATTTCCTCCATTTGTACACAACCTGTCTGACTGTGGATTGGTGGAGTCCAAACTCTTTAGAGATGGTTTTGTAACCTTTTCCAGCCTGATGAGCATCAACAACACTTTTTCTGAGGTCCTCAGAAATCTTCTTTGTTCGTGCCACAATACACTTCCACAAACATGTGTTGTGAAGATCAGACTTTAATAGATCCCTGTTCTTTAAATAAAACAGGGTGCCCACTCACACCTGATTGTCATCCCATTGATTGAAAACACCTGACTCTAATTTCACCTTCAAATTAACTGCTAATCCTAGAGGTTCATATACTTTTGCCACTCACAGATATGTAATATTGGATCATTTCCCTCAATAAATAAATGACTAAGTATAATATTTTTGTCTCATTTGTTTTACTGGGTTCTCTTTATCTACTTTTAGGACTTGTGTGAAAATCTGATGATGTTTTAGGTCATATATTTATGCAGAAATGCAGAAAATTCTAAAGGGTTCACAAACTTTCAAGCACTACTGTACATCTGGACATACTTATGGACAAAATCTGCTCTGGCTCACAGGCATGAACAGTGCACATTTATCACTACACAGTGTTTGGGGGGAAAGCATGCTGTCAGCTGCCCAACACCTCACTAAGAATGTCCATAAAAATCTATTTTAAAAGCAGTGAGTAATGGAGTTTAAAGACTAATGTTCAAAATGATCTCATATCTAGGGTATTTTAAATATAGTTCAAACCGTTGTATTTCTTGGTCTACAGCTGAATAGTATTAAAAATATTTTTAATTATGCTTGTTTTCCATCATAAAATAGATTGGGGAAATAGCTGCAGGCGGCAATTAGAAATATTTAGCAACAAAGCAAGTAAGAAAGCATTTCACTCAAACTGTTAAGGTCATGATAAGCTCAAACAAATGAATCAGCTTGTGATATAATGCAATAATAACTCAAAATGAGGCACTTGCATACTTAATCCTTCCAAAAATTGTAATTTTTCAAAGATCAAAGTGAGATATTATTATTACAGGAAATATAAAACTTTACCATGAAGTCCCCATGTTGGTTTGCAGAAATGGAGAATTTAGCGTCCATCAGTGTGTCTGACATAAACAGGCATCCATTGAATAAAATGATGGAAAATCAAAAGAAAAAAGTCTCTAAATAAGAATTCTGACATGATTCGGGATTAGTAGGTATGCCTCCATGTGTTTCCTCAATCTCACACCCAGCTTATTATTTAAAGAGATCAGGAGTTACATAGAGTCACTATTCTGGCCTTGAAAGAAGCCATTCGACTTGTATATTAGTGATATATGCCAAACACCCTGCATCCTGAAAATACTGAAAAATACTAATAATTTTTATTCTTGTGATACTTCAAAGCATATTTCATTATATAATCATTGCACAATGGACAATAACTTTCTACCTATTTAATTATTCCCATTTCACTACATGCTACTTATATAATTACTGTACAGTGAAGAATTGACCAATGCAATCTTTCTATTTTAATTCTTGACATGTAGCCTTTCTATTTTAACTTATTTATTTTATCAGAGTATATTATTTTATTCTGTTATTGTGTTGGATGTTGCTGCTGTGACACTTGAATTTCATTCAGGATTAATAAAGTACAGTGGTGCTTGAAAGTTTATGAACCCTTTAGAATTTTCTATATTTCTGCATAAATATGACCTAAAACATCATCAGATTTTCACACAAGTCCTAAAAGTAGATAAAGAGAACTCAGTTAAACAAATGAGACAAAAATATTATACTTGGTCATTTATTTATTGAGGAAAATGATCCAATATTACATATCTGTGAGTGGCAAAAGTATGTGAACCTTTGCTTTCAGTATCTGGTGTGACCCCCTTGTGCAGCAATAACTGCAACTAAACGTTTCCAGTAACTGTTGATCAGTCCTGCACACTGGCTGGGAGGAATTTTAGCCCATTCCTCTGTACAGAACAGCTTTAACTCTGGGATGTTGGTGGGTTTCCTCACATGAACTGCTCGCTTCAGGTCCGTCCACAACATTTCCATTGGATTAAGGTCAGGACTTTGACTTGGCCATTCCAAAACATTAACTTTATTCTTCTTTAACCATTCTTTGGTAGAACAACTTGTGTGCTTAGGGTCGTTGTCTTGCTGCATGACCCACCTTCTCTTGAGATTCAGTTCATGGACAGATGTCCTGACATTTTCCTTTAGAATTCGCTGGTATAATTTAGAATTCATTGTTCCATCAATGATGGCAAGCCATCCTGGCCCAGATGCAGCAAAACAGGTCCAAACCATGATACTGCCACCACCATGTTTCACAGATGGGATAAGGTACTTATGCTGGAATGCAGTGTTTTCCTTTCTCCAAATATAATGCTTCTCATTTAAACCAAAAAATTCTGTTTTGGTCTCATCCATCCACAAAACATTTTTCCAATAGCCTTCTGGCTTGTCCATGTGATCTTTAGCAAACTGCAGACGAGCAGAAATGTTATTTTTGGAGAGCAGTGGCTTTCTCCTTGCAACCCTACCATGCACACTATTGTTGTTCAGTGTTCTCCTGATGGTGGACTCATGAACATTAACATTAGCCAATGTGAGAGAGGCCTTCAGTTGCTTAGAAGTTACCCTGGGGTCCTTTGTGACCTCACTGACTATTACATGCCTTGCTCTTGGAGTGATCTTTGTTGGTCGACCACTCCTGGGGAGGGTAACAATGGTCTTGAATTTCTTCCATTTGTACACAATCTGTCTGACTGTGGATTGGTGGAGTCCAAACTCTTTAGAGATGGTTTTGTAACCTTTTCCAGCCTGATGAGCATCAACAATGCTTTTTCTGAGGTCCTCAGAAATCTCCTTTGTTCGTGCCATGATACACTTCCACAAACATGTGTTGTGAAGATCAGACTTTGATAGATCCCTGTTCTTTAAATAAAACAAGGTGCTCACTCACACCTGATTGTCATCCCATTGATTGAAAACACCTGACTCTTATTTCACCTTCAAATGAACTGCTAATCCTAGAGGTTCACATACTTTTGCCGCTCACAGACATGTAATATTGGATCATTTTCCTCAATAAATAAATGACCAAGTATAATATTTTTGTCTCATTTGTTTAACTGGGTTCTCTTGATCAACTTTTAGGACTTGTGTGAAAATCTGATGATGTTTTAGGTCATATTTATGCAGAAATATAGAAAATTCTAAAGGGTTCACAAACTTTCAAGCACCACTGTATATTGTATTTTTATTCCTATTCAAAAGAAAAACCCATTGTCCCATTTTTAGTAGAGAGGCAAGAGCTTGATATTTGGTGAAGTTTATTTTTATTTAATGGTCATTCATATTATTAGAACCCCAAATCAGAAAAAGTTCAGACGGTATGTTGAAATTAAAATCAACACTAAAAACAATGATTTTTAAATCATCTTTTACCTGTATTGCACTCAACAATACGACAGCACAGTATTTGACATTTGAACTCGTGAATTTTTTCAAAATAAACACTTATTTCAATTTTGATTCTTGCAACACATTTCAAAAATGTTGAGATGGTAAAACATTTACCACTTTATAATGTTGCTGTTCCTTCTCACAACACTTAAAGATGTTGACTGAAGACGCCAAGTGATGAAGTGTTTCAGGTGTTATTTTATCCCATTCTTCCTGCAAACAGATCTTAAGGTGTGCATCAGTATGGGGTCGTCATCGTCACGTTTTTGTTTTAAAATTCACCATACATTCTCGGTTGGGGACAGAGGGGACAGACACCCTCTTCTTCCACAGCCATGCCTTTGTAATGTGTGCAGAATGTGATTTTGCATTGTTTTATTGAAATATCCCTGGAAAATATGTTGTCTTCAAGGGAGTATATGTTGCTCCAAAAACTCAATGTACTTTTCTGCATTAATGCTGCCATCACAGAAGTGAAAGTTACCTTTCCCAAGGGCACTGACACAACCCCATACCATGAAAGACCCTGACTTTTGAACTTGTTGCTGGTAACAGTCTGGATGGTCCTTTTTGTCTTTGGTCCAGAGCACATGGCATCCAGCTCTTACAAAAACACCTAGAATACTGATTCATCTGACCACAATGCATGTTTCCACTGTGTGATGGTCCATCCCAGATGCTTCTGAGCCCAGAGAAGTTGACAGCACTTCTGGACACAGTTAACATAAGGCTTCCTTTTTGAACAGTAAAGTTTTAACTGGCATTTGTGAATGTAACTGCATATTTTAGTACTTGACAAAGGCTTGCCAAAGTAATCCTGGGCCCACGAGGTTATATCAGCTGTAGATGACTGATGGTTCTTGACGCAGTACCATCTCAGGATCAGCGATCACGGGTGTTCAGATTAGGCTTGTGCTCTTGCCCTTTATGTACTGAAATTTTGCCAGATTCCTTGAATTGTTTAATGATATTATGCTATATTATGCACTGTAGAGGGTGAAATATCCAAATCCCTTCCTAGCTTTCTTTGAGGAGCATTGGTTTTAAACGTTTCAATAGTTATCTCACACATTTGTTGACATACTGGAGATCCTCAGCCCAGTTTTGCTCCTCAAAGACAAGGTCTTTCCTGGATACTGATTTTGTACCAAATCATGATTACAATCACTTGTTGACATCACCAGTTTCAAATCACATCATTATTTAATTGTTTTACCTCATTATTAGCCCTAAATTTCCCCCGTCCCAACTTTTTTTTGGAATGTGTTGCAGGCCTGAAAGGCAGGAATGGATGTATATTAACAAATGAAATGAAGCTGATCAGACAAACATGAAATATCTTGGGTTCATGCTGTCTGCAATGAAATACAAGTCAAAGTATTTATTTTTTTATTTGGGGTACAGTAGAATATTATCTTACAATTAAGACATTTTTTTTGTTTGTTTTTCATGTTGCCTGTGGATTATACCCATGAAGATACTGTGTCATTTTAGGGCAGAGGACTGAATCTGAGCAAATAAATCAGAGCTATCGAGTATATAAAGTGAACGTTATTGAAATAAATATATTGAGCCTATGTGAGGCTTTGGGTTTTTTAACGGCACAGGGTTTGGAACTGCTAAGGCTAGGCTACTATATAAAAAAGCACTGTATGAGACAGATCCACAGAGAGAAAGTGGAGTATTTTAATGAACAAAATGGGCTGTGTACATTAAGCTAATTTGAGTGCTTTCTCCTAATGAGAAAGCAATTGAGTGGGGAAAAAGACACTTTGTCTTTGCCAGTGAGGGAGGAATGCTAGAGACAAAAGTGTGTGTGTGTGTGTGTGTGTGTGTGTGTGTGTGTGTTTGGGGGGGATTAGTTGGCTGGATAAAGAACAGTGTACGTTCAGAGAAAAGACCTGTGAATTGTGTTGTTATTGTAAGAATTTTAACAATCCTCATATCTTTATTTCTGACACACTTTCTTGCATATTTGGCTCTATGTTTTGATGCCTTTGTGCAACCAAAACAGAGACTGAATTTGTCCCAGGAGACAGGGGGTGTGCTGGTCTGGGAGCGTTGCACACCCGAGTATGAGACAGCCACTTTATAGTGATCAGAAAACCATATTTAAAGATAGACTGACTTTCAGATTTTTCAAGTTTAGGTCATAAAAAGAATTTTCCCTGACACCCAATAATTTTTGTTTAGTGGACCGAAAGCTACTGAATTCGAATTACTGGCTTCCAATTTTATTAGGTTGTTTTTAAAATAGAACAATTAATGAATTTAAGGCCATGTGGCCCTAAATTCTCTGCTATTTTTTCCTGCTTCACCATAACCCAATTCAAGATACTACATCATGCATCACGTTGTGGGCTTTCTCCGTTCTCGCAAGGCATTGTGGGATACAAATTTGAAACAGGAGAGAAAAATGGAGGACATGAGTGTGCGAATGAAATGTGAAAGACCGACTACAGTAACGGAAAGCGAGAAGAAAAGACGTTATGTTGCAAAGGAAAGGAAACGCAGGACCAAACATAAATATTGGCGGTGAGCACCTTGGTGTAATCAGCTGTTCGTTTAGTGACAGAATGATGGACCTGTCAGTGCATGGTCAAGGTAAACCTGTAGATGGCAGTAATGCAACACTGGATACTGCATGATGGAAAAGAAAGAAAGAAAGAAAGAAAGAAAGCACAACTTTATTCATCACACACTTGTGAAATTCCTCTCTGCATTTAACTCATCTGAAGCAGTGAACACACACGTGAGCAATGAGCACACACACATACCCAGAGCAGTGGGCAGCCATGCTAACAGCACCCGGACAGCAGTTGGGGGTTAGGTGCCTCGCTCAAGGGCACCTCAGCCCAAGGCCGTCCCATATTAACCTAACCACATGTCTTTGGACTGTGGGGGAAACTGGAGCACCCAGAGGAAACCCACGCAGACACGGGGAGAACATACAAAATCCAACAGAAGAAGGAAAAGAAGCAGAAAAAGGTAAACCTGTACATGTACACACCGGACTTCCTCTGTCTGCTTAACTGCACGAAACGAGTGATTTCATGCACATTATTTGCTCAGGAATCCCCTCAAATTAAATAACTTCCCAACCACAGAATGGTCTGGTTTTTTTTTTAAGATATTACAGAAATAAACATACAGTATATCACAATGACCACATTTCAGAGGGAACTAAATTTCACCGATTTTATGAAATCGAAATGCCGTCTACTTTTAAACATGACATGAACAGAAGGGGAGAAAGTAGGAAGAACCATCAGAGATGAAGAAGATGACAATAAACTCTTTGACATTAAAAACGAGCTAATATGCATGAATGATGAAACCTTCCAAAGCACCCAAAATCCAGGCTGGTTCAGATTCAGATTACGCCCCAGATGTGCAAAACACAAGAAATACATAAGAAATTGATAAAAGGTATGTTGCTTTCTTTAATACTCCTATCAGAAAACATCTGGTATTTCTATCGGAGATGAAATTTCCAGAACAGAAGGAGTTTCTAAACATGTTAGACCATATGGCGTGTACCATGTGCCAAGTGCAACATGGATGAAAGCAGTTTGGTTATATTCCATGAGCTTAATGTATTCAGAAGCTACAACTCCCACATGAGCTGTCACTAACACTGTCATCCTTTCCAGCTTTCTCTCACCCACTAAGTGCAGGAGTTGATGAAAATTCCTGTTCTCTGATTGCAGATCCACACCAGGTCCGACCTACATGGGCTAGGTTGTTTTTTTTTCCAGCTACACAACAAAATGTAGGGTTACAAAATCCATTACAGTGTCCATCTTTGGAAACTGAAAGAAAATCATTGGGTGATGCAGAAAGATCTCATCTCATCTCATTATCTGTAGCCGCTTTATCCTGTTCTACAGGGTCACAGGCAAGCTGGAGCCTATCCCAGCTGAGTACGGGCAAAAGGCGGTGTACACCCTGGACAAGTCTTCAGGTCATCACAGGGCTGACACATAGACAACCATTCACACTCACTTTAGAGTCACCAGTTAACCTAACCTGCATGTCTTTGGACTGTGGGGGAAACCGGAGCAAACCCACACGGACAACATGCAAACTCCGCACAGAAAGGCCCTTGCCGGCCACGGGGCTCAAACCCGGACCTTCTTGCTGTGAGGCAACAGCGCTAACCACTACACCACCGTGCCACCCATGCAGAAAGATACAACCACAAATCAGAAAAAGTTGAAACAGCATGAAAAATGCAAATAAAAAAGAAAGCAGTGATTTCTAAATTTACTTCAACATGTATTTCATTGCAGACAGAATGAACCCAAGATATTTCATATTTTGACAGATGCAATTTAGGGCTAGGAATGAGATAAACAATTAAATGTGATTTGAAACTGTTAGGACTGGGACTGTTTTGGCCTCTAGAGGCCACTGTTATATTTATCTTGTCATGTTTGTTTTGGCCTTTAGAGGCCGCCACTGTGTTTTGTGTTTGTCTTGATTGCCTGTTTCCTGCCCCGCCCTGTTCCTTCATTAGTTTGTGTATAAATACCCCTGGGCGGCAGGGTGGTGTAGTGGTTAGCGCTGTCGCCTCACAGCAAGAAGGTCCGGGTTCGAGCCCCATGGCCAGCGAGGGCCTTTCTGTGTGGAGTTTGCATGTTCTCCCCGTGTCCGCGTGGGTTTCCTCCGGGTGCTCCGGTTTCCCCCACAATCCAAAGACATGCAGGTTAGGTTAACTGGTGACTCTAAATTGACCGTAGGTGTGAATGTGAGTGTGAATGGTTGTCTGTGTCTATGTGTCAGCCCTGTGATGACCTGGCGACTTGTCCAGGGTGTACCCCGCCTCTCACCCGTAGTCAGCTGGGATAGGCTCCAGCTTGCCTGCGACCCTGTAGAACAGGATAAAGCAGCTATAGATAATGAGATGAGATAAATACCCCTCTGTTTGTTCCCTTGTCATGGAGTCTTTATGCTATGCTGTCTAGTGCTAGTTTCCTCTGTCCCACGTATCTTGCCTGTGCCCTTGTGTTTTTGATATTTTTGCTTTCTTTGGACTTTGTACCTTTTTGATCTTCTGAGCGTTCAGCATTTTGCCTTTCCTTTTGTTTTTTGACATTTTACCTTTGGATATTTTTATTTTGGTTTATCTTCTGAGCTTTTGGATTTTCTTTTTGTTTTTTCCATTGGATTGTAAATGGTGTAAATAAACTTTTTTTTTTTGATACTCTACTTTCGCCTCATGCCTCTGCACTTGAGTCATCCTAGTGGGGGTTTGCTGGATTATCACACCAACGACCTGGGTTCGAATCCCAGCAAAATGTCAACAGGTGATTGTAATCATAATTTAATACAAAATCAGTATCCAGGAAATGCCTCGTCTTTGAGGAGCAAACCTCGGCTGAGGATCTCCAGTTTGTCAACAAGTGCATGAAAAAAATTATTGAAATTTTTAAAAAACGATGTTCCTCAAAAAAAGACAGGAAGGGATTTGGATATTTCAGCTTCTACGGTGCATAATATCTTTAAACTATTCAAGGAATCTGGAGGAATTTTGGTGCATCAATGCCAAGGACACAAGCTGAACACCTGAGATCTCCGATCCCTCAGACGGCACTGCATCAACAACCGTCATTCATCTATAGCTGATATAACCACATGGGCTCGGGGTTACTTTAGCAAACCTTTGTCACGCACTACAATACAGAGTTACATCTACAAATGCCAGTTAAAACTTTATTGTGCAAAAAAGGAAGCTTTATATTAACTGTGTGTGGAAGTGTTATTGACTTCTCTGGGCTCAGAGACATCTGGGACGGATCATCACACAGTGGAAACATGTATTGTAGTCAGATGAATTAGTATTCCAAGTCTATTTTTGTAAGAGCTGGACACCATGTGCTCTGGACCAAAGATGAAAAGGACCATCCAGACTGTTACCAGCAACAAGTCCAAAAGTCAGGGTCTGTAATGGTATGGGGTTGTGTCAGTGCCCTTGGGAAAGGTAACTTTCACTTCTGTGAAGGAGCATTAATGCAGAAAAGTACATTGAGATTTTGGAGCAATATATTCTGCCTTCAGTGTGACATCTTTTCCAGGGATCACCATACATATTGCAATAAGACAATGCAAAACCACATTACAAAAGAATTACTGTGGAAGAAGAGGGTGTCTGTCCCCAATGTGTGGTGAATTTTGGAACGTAAAATATGACAATGACAACCCTGTACTTTTGCACACCTCAAGACCTGTTTTCAGGAAGAAAGGGACAAAATAACACCTGAAATGCTTCATCACTTGATGGCTTTAGTCCTTAAACATACAGTGGTGCTTGAAAGCTTATGAACCTTTTAGAATTTTCTATATTTCTGCATTTTCACACAAGTCCTACAAGTAGATAAAGAGAACCCAGTTAAACAAATGAGACAAAAATATTATACTTGGTCATTTATTTGTTGAGGGAAATGATCCAATATTACATATCTGTGAGTGGCAAAAGTATGTGAACCTCTAGGATTAGCAGTTAATTTGAAGGTGAAATTAGAGTCAGGTGTTTTCAATCAATGGGATGACAATCAGGTGTGAGTGGGCACCCTGTTTTATTTAAAGAACAGGGATCTATCAAAGTCTGATCTTCACAACACATGTTTGTGGAAGTGTATCATGGCACAAACAAAGGAGATTTCTGAGGACCTCAGAAAAAGTGTTGTTGATGCTCATCAGGCTGGAAAAGGTTATAAAACCATCTCTAAAGAGTTTGGACTCCACCAATCCACAGTCAGACAGGTGTACAAATAGAGGAAATTCAAGACCATTGTTACCCTCCCCAGGAGTGATCAACCAGCAAAGATCACTTGAAGAGCAAGGCGTGTAATAGTCAGCGAGGTCACAAAGGACCCCAGGGTAACTTCTAAGCAACTGAAGGCCTCTCTCACATTGGCTAATGTTAATGTTCATGAGTCCAGCATCAGGAGAACACTGAACAACAATGGTGTTCATGGCAGGGTTGCAAGGAGAAAGTCACTGCTCTCCAAAAAGAACATTGCTGCTCATCTTCAATTTGCTAAAGATCATGTGGAGAAGCCAGAAGGCTACTGGAAAAATGTTTTGTAGATGGATGAGACCAAATTAGAACTTTTTGGTTTAAATGAGAAGCGTTATGTTTGGAGAAAGGAAAACACTGCATTCCAGCATAAGAACCTTATCCCATCTGTGAAACATGGTGGTGGTACTATCATGGTTTGGGCCTGTTTTGCTGCATCTGGGCCAGGACGGCTTGCTATCATTGATGGAACAATGAATTCTGAATTATACCAGCGAATTCTAAAGGAAAACGTCAGGACATCTGTCCATGAACTGAATCTCAAGAGAAGGTGGGTCATGCAGCAAGACAATGACCCTAAGTACACAAGTTGTTCTACCAAAGAATGGTTAAAGAAGAATAAAGTTAATGTTTTGGAATGGCCAAGTCAAAGTCCTGACCTTAATCCAATCAAAATGTTGTGGAAGGACCTGAAGCGAGCAGTTCATGTGAGGAAACCCACCAACATCCCAGAGTTGAAGCTGTTCTGTATGGAGGAATGGGCTAAAATTCCTCCAAGCCGGTGTGCAGGACTGATCAACAGTTACCGGAAATGTTTAGTTGCAGTTATTGCTGCACAAGGGGGTCACACCAGATACTGAAAGCAAAGGTACTTTTGCCACTCACAGATATGTAATATTGGATCATTTTCCTCAATAAATAAATGACCAGGTATAATATTTTTGTCTCATTTGTTTAACTGGGTTCTCTTTCTCTACTTTTAGGACTTGTGTGAAAATCTGATGATGTTTTAGGTCATATTTATGCAGAAATATAGAAAATTCTAAAGGGTTCACAAACTTTCAAGCACCACTGTATTTTAAGTGATGTGAGAAGGAATGGCAACATTATAAAGTGATAAATGCTTTACTGTCCCAACTTTTTTGAAATGTGCTACAAGAATCAAACACATCAGTTTTATTTTGAAAAAAATTAAATTTATGAGGTAAAACATCAGATAATGTGCTGCTGTATTGTTTTGAATGCAATACAGGTCAAAGATTATTTACAGATCATTGTTTTCAGTTTATTTTCAATTTCAACATAGCGTCCCACCTTTTTCTGATTTGATCTTGTAGTTTCTTGCTCGTCTTAGTTGTAGCTCATCATCCAGCATGTTATAAAACGTCAACAGAGGCAAGATCATTTATTTATTCTTGCCACACATATTAAACATACTGTATTCACACACGTAAGTCACAAGTCTTTGAATTTGTATTAGTTTATACAAAGCCATATGGTGTGTTGCCCCACTGTGCTGCGCATCACCTTCGTTTGAGTGATTGAATGTAGACACACACACACACACACAGAGCTGCTTGTGTGCCATCATGCCACCCAGCCCACTGATGTTCATGTAGCGCTCATTGCACACATGCTACCCCCTGTAGGACCTGCTGCAATATCCCATCATCCTCAGCAGCAGTGGGGCTCAGGATCTTCAGCCTGGGCCAGAAACTTGGAGCACTTTTTAAATATATTGTTCTATTTTCTCCTTTTTATACTTTACTGTTTTTTTCTTCTTCTTATATGTTGTACCCAATTGTGTATTGCAATCAGTGTAAGTACTGGGAGCACCTCTAAGCCAGATATAAAATTCCTTGTGTATTTGTATAATTGGCCAACAAAGCTGTTTTTGATTCTGAATTTAGGGAAACACACAAGATCATTGTGAACTCAGCAATCCAGTCACCCTGCGCGCAAGGTAAGAGTGTGTGGTTTGAATTTTGCATGTATTGGTCCTCTCCCAGGGGGCAGCACGGTAGTGGTGTAGTGGTTAGCGCTGTCGCCTCACAGCAAGAAGGTCCGGGTTTGAGCCCAGTGGCCGGCGAGGACCTTTCTGTGTGGAGTTTGCATGTTCTCCCCGTGTCTGCATGGGTTTCCTCCGGGTGCTCCGGTTTCCCCCACAGTCCAAAGACATGCAGGTTAGGCTAATTGGTGGCTCTAAATTGACCATAGATGTGAATGTGAATGGTTGTTTGTCTTTGTGTCAGCCCTGCGATAACCTGGTGACTTGTCCAGGGTGTACCCCACCTCTCACCCATAGTCAGCTGGGATAGGCTCCAGCTTGCTTGCGACCCTGTAGAACAGGATAAGCGGCTACAGATAATGGATGGATGGTCCTCTCCCAGACCCCTCTTTTTCCCTAAATAGCTGCTGCCTTTTCTATCCTTCTTTCCCTACTTGCATGACTTCCTCTTTCTTGCCGTCATTCCATCTGTCTGTTTTTTCCAGCCCAGATTCAAGGCCTTTCATCAGTCCAACCAGGTGGTCTAAGCCTATAAACCTCTCCATGATCACAAGTTCTGTGTTTATTGGAGCAGCATGCTGTCATCACTGCTTTCTCTTTGGTTTCCTCTCGCTCATGCAGACTCACGTGCAGAGGACAAGTACTTGGTCCTCTTGCTGGAATTTCAAAGAGATATTTGTGTTTCAGTTGAAACACAGTTTGCTCCTGCTTGGATAAATAGGCTTCAAGTGTAAACCAGATACTAGATGCAAATGGTTATGTGTTTGTGTCTATGTGTGGAGTGATAGTGAGTGAGTCTCATTTATGTTAGAGGAATCCAGCTGTAGTTATTTGTTGGCAAAAACAGCAGACACCTGTTACATGTCTTTGGCGCACCAAAATCAAGCGTTCCAAGATCAAGTTATAACATGAACTTGGCATGCACTTAAAAAAGTGTGGTTTTTTTACTGTGTTCCTGTGTGTGTGTAGCACTCAAGTACATCCTTTATGCAGGTTGCTTGTACTTGCTGCAAGTCAAAGTAATTTCAAACGTTCTCAGACCATGACCTGTCTGCACATATTAGTCATCCTTACTGTGCATACTGTGCAAAAGCACCCTTAGGCACCCTATTTTTTTCCATACAAACTTTGTTATAGATTTCTATTTTAAGACTAATGCATTATTGAGTCAGTACAAAAATATTTTAGAGTTCCAAATGTTCGTTTTCCAGCACAAAATTAAATGTTACAGAAAAAATGTTTGTATGTAAGCAGCATCTATATAATAAGTGGCAAAGTTTGTTTGTTTGTCTTGAGCTAACGTTGTCATTTCTCGACTGATTTTCACCAAATTTGGCAAGTAGGTCCGGGGATGACCTGGAATTTTGCAGATATAAATAAAATTCATGTACAGACCCCAGGGAGGTCCCTGGGGGGCACAACATCCACCCACCCCCTCCCTCCCTCCCTCCCTCCCTTTCATGTTACATTTATCAACACAAACTCTTGACAGAGCTTCACTAAACTTGGCACGTAGGTACAAGAGATAGCCACAATTTGGCAGATCTCATCTCATTATCTCTAGCCGCTTTATCCTTCTACAGGGTCGCAGGCAAGCTGGAGCCTATCCCAGCTGACCACGGGCGAAAGGCGGGGTACACCCTGGACAAGTCGCCAGGTCATCACAGGGCTGACACACAGACACAGACAACCACTCACACCTACGGTCAATTTAGAGTCACCAGTTAACCTAACCTGCATGTCTTTGGACTGTGGGGGAAACCGGAGCACCCGGAGGAAACCCACGCGGACAACATGCAAACTCCGCACAGAAAGGCCCTCACCGGCCACGGGGCTCGAACCCGGACCTTCTTGCTGTGAGGCGACAGCGCTAACCACTACACCACTGTGCCGCCCCTTGGCAGAACTCATAAATTCCATATTTGGGCCCCAGGGGTGCCCAGTGGGCCCCTGGCTGGTGGGTGTTTGGATTTTTGTTTGTCTTAGGTTAACATCACCATTTCTTGACAGATCTTCACCAAATTTGACATGGAAGTCTGGGGGCAACCCAGAATTTTGCAAAACTTGGACAACCTGCTAGTATTACACAAGAGAGCACTTTTCAGATTAAAAAAAGAAAATATAACAAAGGCTACTGGGTTTTGCTGCAAAATTAAGAAGCTAGTGTGACAGTCAAAGTGTCCAGAAGAACTGTGGCTGGTTCTGCAAGATCCTCAGTAAAACCTACAACTCATTTCCTTATAAAACTGCACTCATTGTACCTGAGACTATTTTTTTTTTAAAGCAAAGGGTCATCTCACACCAAATATTGACTCTGTTTCATTTATTATGGCTTACTGCTGTTTATAGTATTATTTTTTTATGTTGAAACATTTTGTTTCATTCTTTTTTAAGCCATTTTTGGTCTACAGCATTTCTTTACATGTGCCTAAGACTTTTGCACAGTATATTTTCCACATAGCTAACACTTTTCCCCCTCCTAGGATCAAATCATCTCTTGCCCTCCACTTCCCATCTGCTTTTCTTTCCATCATTATTATAAGGATTCGTTCCTTCAGTCATGCTAGAATCCTTTCCTCCATTAATAACTCATTGTTTCATAAAGGAAAACATTCATATAATACACTTCCTCTGGGATTATTTAGTTCCTCATCATCATCATCACAACCTTCTTTGCTTCATTCTCTTTCCTTGTCTGGGTTTCCTGTCTGCTCATCTATTGTCCATTGCCAGCTTTATTTGTCCATCCTGTGCATTCTCCTGAATTTCCTACATGTGCCTGCTACACATACAGGACATTACTTACACCTACTTGAGTCTGGAAGAGTTAATGAGAGTAATTCTTCATTAAATTCCAAGTTGAATGAAGGACTGAGTCTTCATTTGTTGTGGCTCCCAGACAAACTATTATCATCTCGAACAGTTTATCACAGACAGCTGGCGAGTTGGTCTGGTACACAATATCAAACTGTTCTTCTCCTCTTGCGGAGTTTCTCCCAGATGTTGTGTATCACTGACAGTCAACTACTCTGAAGTCAGATTCATTTCTGTATGTCTGCAGTACAAAAACGATATAACATCACTCACCACATGATACCATTTCTTTTTGGCCTTCAGTCTGGCAAATAAAAAACCCTCTGCATTTCTCTTCTAACTGGATGTTGCATAACCATTTAGTAAATGTGGTGAGTGAGACTGTCTCAATTGCTTTACTCATTTCAGCGTCCTGGCGAGCATTAAATTAGGAAATAACTGTTCCGTTTGAATCTAGCAACTCACAAAAGATAGCGATATTTTCAGTAATTAGTGTCACGCAGAGATGTTCACAAGTCATTTTTTCCAAGTCAAGTCTCAAGTCTTTGTACTCGAGTCCAAGTCAAGTCTTAAGTCTTTGAGGGGCAATGCCAAGTCAAGTCTCGAGTCTTTTGTCCCAAGTCCAAGTCAAGTCTCAAGTCTCAAATGACTGAAATTAACGTTCTCTCATTAGATGCTATCTGAGATGGTACTGCATTTCTGTATGTTTTGGATTGAAAGCATTTACTGTACTTTATCATCTATTAGGCTATTATACACAATATCAAAACTGATCAGAGCATGGTAACCTCGGAGGGCTATTTCAATGTGTAATGTGAAGAAACATGAACGCTTTGTTTGAACTTGATAAATATATTTTGAAAAAAATACAGGATACATTAACAAATGTATTATGTTGTGTAGCCTTTTCATTCTTAAGGTCTAACATCTGTTTTGATAGTGTTCTACCACCAATCATGGTGCCAAAGGCACTGAACTGACAATTTCCTTGTCCTTTAACACTCTCAACTGCAAGTAATGAGGAAAATAACAAAATAGTTCTGCCAAAAGGTGACCAACACATCTACACAGCTGTAACAACATCTGTGGAACAAACCTTTGAATATGATCTACATTCTGGAAAAGGATTTAGACAACAGAATAGTTGCATTTCAAAAACATTAATTCTGACAGTGTCTTTGCACTAAGTCTGGCTCTGTGAGGGCGCATGGTGATCCCGCCCTGGCCGAATACCCTCTCCACAGGAGCACTGGTGGCAGGCACAGTCAACACCCTCATAGCCACCAGATAAAGCCTTGGGAAAGCCTTTTGATGCCTTTGCCAAAAGTCCAGACATCCCTTGTCCTCTTCATTAGCCGACAACTGAATATAGCGGATCAGCTCTGCCCTCACAGATGAGCCATGGTCAATGCTTTTCTTGCTTTTTTTGTATCCAGAGAAGAGACAAACATATAAATCCATTTATAAAATATGAATGATAAAGCTAATATTGCTGCTTATAGACAAAATACTATATGTGGATGTACCTTCAAAATTAAAAACCTTGCTGTTATTTTATATTAACTGCATTGCTGTAATATTTTTTATACCATATTGCATTTTTGCAGTAAAATCCAGTAGACTATTTTGTATACATTCAGTTTGTCCAAAATATGGCATTTACTCCAGAGCAATATTAGGCTAAGAGTAATAATGCAGTGGAATAGGCCAACAGTATGTTTGTGATAGACGTTCTGAAAGAAATATGTTTTAATATTTTTTTCTGAATAAACACTTGGGGAGCTGAATGTAGTTTTACCAGATCATAACAGTAGCCTATTCTGAAACCCCGATTAATGCATAAGATTAACGTTAGGCTACATCCATGAACTACATCCATATAGCCTACTCTGGTAACAGGTAGCAGAGTATAATAGTAGGCTCAAACATGGTGAGATGTTAATCAAATAAAACCCTCACGTTGGGTGGGTAAGAATAAATCTATAATCTGCATGTAGTCTGTGGTTCAATTAGTTAGCTAGCGGTAACGTCATCTGTCCATACACGCTAAATTTTCGTTTCACCTAACCAAGTAACTGACCTATCTTTGTGCGTTCTGAGGTGCCTGATAAAGTTAAATGTAGTTGAGCCGGCATCATTTATCCTGATGCCACACACTTTGCAAGTGGCCGTTCGCTTGTTAGCTGTCTGTGTGAAGGCTTTATATCCAAATGCAATAACAAATGGCACAGTTCCAGGTGAACTTGCTGGCGCCATGGTCAGTGTTGATTTGAAATCTGTGGCTGCACGCATGCGTTACGTTGCGTGTAATAGCCTATCAAGGGAGGGAAACATTCAATCTGCCTCCGATTTTCCCATAAGGCTCGGCAACACATTGGAAAAACTGAAATAATGAAATAAATACTTCCGTGAAATGAACGTTGTTCATGAGTCACAACACGCAAGTCCAAGTCAAGTCTCAAGTCATTGAGGGCAAGTCTAAAGTCAAGTTTCAAGTCTTTGTTTGTGCGACTTAAGTGCAACTCGAGTTCGAGTCTCAGACTCGAGTCCCCATCTCTGGTGTCACGTCAACATAATTTCTGGACCTGGTTGTGTTCGGGACTCCTCTGAAATATGATGGGTTCACATCTGTGAACAGCAGCATCAATATGTCCTATAAAAAGAACAAGCCAGGACCCTTATTGTTCTGTTCTCAAGAGTATTATATTTTGCTGACTAACAATGCAGGTTAGTCGGCACCATTGACATTGACTAAATGTGCAGATAGCTTTAGAAGTTTCAAATGTCAAGTTTTACTGCCATGTGCACAAGAACAGTGTGCAATACGCACTGAAAGTTTTACGTGCATGTCCTGTGAGTGAGTGAGAGTTACAAAAATAGACTCAAAGTACGTAAAATATCATTATCTACGTTAGAGTATAAAGGTCAGTAACAAAACGCGACATAATGCAGGAAAATGCTCTGAATAAGAAGTGATATACGTGACCAAGAGCTTCAGTTAATGTTCACATCAAACAAAATGGGATCTTAATGACTTATCATTGTGTCATGGTTGGTTATTTATTTCTTGTACTTTGACTGTTTACTACAGGTTTTTTAGAAAGCTCAGGAAAGCTACCCAGGGAGGACGTCGAGGACATAGAGTACGGTCCTCAACGTCCGTGGTGGTGTGGTGTGGTGGGCAGCACGATGGTGTAGTGGTTAGCACTGTCGCCTCACAGCAAGAAGGTTCTGGGTTTGAGCCCAGTAGCTGACGGGGGCTTTTCTGTGTGGAGTTTGCATGTTCTCCCCGTGTCTGTGTGGGTTTTCTCCAGGTGCGCCGGTTTCCCCCACAGTCCAAAGACATGCAGGTTAGGCTAATTGGTGGCTCAAAATTGACCGTAGGTGTGAATGTGAGTGTGAATGGTTGTTTGTCTTTGTGTCAGCCCTGCGATAACCTGGTGACTTGTCCAGGGTGTACCCCGCCTCTCACCCATAGTCAGCTGCGATAGGCTCCAGCTTGCCTGCGACCCTGTAGAACAGGATAAGCGGCTACAGATAATGGATGGATGGTCCTCTCCCAGACCCCTCTTTTTCCCTAAATAGCTGCTGCCTTTTCTATCCTTCTTTCCCTACTTGCATGACTTCCTCTTTCTTGCCGTCAGTTTTCAGTTTTATTAACCTTATATCGTGACTTGTATTGGCATATTATATCACTTGCAAAATATCTGCACACTCATACTGTCATTCTGTGCTCACTGTTACTTATATTTATACTTATTTATATTTACTATTTCATCTTTGCACTATATGCACCATATTGCGCCAAAAGGGAAAATCCTTTCTGTGATGAACAGCTAAAATTCAGATTCATATATCAGTAATATCACTTGTAAAATATCTGCACACTCATACTGTCATTCTGTGCACACTGTATACTTTATAGTTATCTACAGTGGTGTTTGAAAGTTTGTGAACCCTTTAAAATTTTCTATATTTCTGCATAAATATGACCTAAAACATCATCAGAGTTTCACACAAGTCCTAAAAGTAGATAAAGAGAACCCAGTTAAACAAATGAGACAAAAATATTATACTTGGTCATTTATTTATTGAGGAAAATGATCCAATATTACATATCTGTGAGTGGCAAAAGTATGTGAACCTTTGCTTTCAGTATCTGGTGTGACCCCCTTGTGCAGCAATAACTGCAACTAAACATTTCCGGTAACTGTTGATCAGTCCTGCACACCGGCTTGGAGGAATTTTAGCCCATTCCTCCGTACAGAACAGCATCAACTCTGGGATGTTGGTGGGTTTCCTCACATGAACTGCTCGTTTCAGGTCCTTCCACAACATTTTGATTGGATTAAGGTCAGGACTTTGACTTGGCCATTCCAAAACATTAACTTTATTCTTCTTTAATCATTCTTTGGTAGAACGACTTGTGTGCTTAGGGTCGTCGTCTTGCTGCATGACCCACTTTCTCTTGAGATTCAGTTCATGGACAGATGTCCTGACATTTTCCTTTAGAATTCGCTGGTATAATTCAGAATTCATTGTTCCATCAGTGATGGCAAGCCGTTCTGGCCCAGATGCAGCAAAACAGGCCCAAACCGTGATACTACCACCATCATGTTTCACAGATGGGATAAGGTTCTTATGCTGGAATGCAGTGTTTTCCTTTCTCCAAACATAACGCATCTCATTTAAACCAGAAGTTCTATTTTGGTCTCATCCGTCCCCAAAACATTCTTCCAATAGCTTTCTGGCTGGTCCATGTGATCTTTAGCAAACTGCAGATGAGCAGCAATGTCCTTTTTGGAGAGCAGTGGCTTTCTCCTTGCAACCCTGCCATGAACACCATTGTTGTTCAGTGTTCTCCTGATGGTGGACTCATGAACATTAACATTAGCCAATGTGAGAGAGGCCTTCAGTTGCTTAGAAGTTACCCTGGGGTCCTTTGTGACCTCGCCGACTATTACACGCCTTGCTCTTGGAGTGATCTTTGTTGGTCGACATGTTGTTTTAGGTCATATATATGCAGAAATATAGAAAATTCTAAAGGGTTCACAAACTTTCAAGCACCATTGTATTTCATACTTGACTTACTTGGATTGCTTTGCACTATGCACCCATTGCACCATTTTTTTTGTTGTTTGTTTGTTTGTTTGTTTTGTGTATACGCTTTTTATCTGTTTTGTACTAAGAGAGCTAAGTGAAACTGGAGTCAAATTCCTCGTGTGTGTCCACATAACTGGCAATAAAAGTGTTTCTGATTCTGAAATTATATTACACGTATCGGCCTTTTCGGTTTTTAGCCACGTTGAATGCAGGGGTGGAAGTAATGAATTACAAATACTCACGTTACTGTAATTAAGTAGATTTTTGGGGGTACTTGTACTTTTATGAGTATTTTTTTCAAGTGTGTAATTTTACTCATACTTGAGTACAATTTACACCATGTAATCTACTTCGCTACTTTTAAAATAAAAAGTCGCTACTGAGTACGCCCACAATTTGAATTAATATTCAAACCGTCAGATTTTTTTTTCAATGCAAATCTTTATTAAACACCTGTAAGGCCGTCAGATTGTGACCGCGCCAATTAATCTATGACGTAATTTAAGGAAAGGCCAACTCCGCCGCTGCAGCAGGCACAGGTTTCTGGAGGTAACATACCTACTGTACACAGCGGAGTAGAGAGTGGACTGAGAAGTTTGAGAGAAAGAAGCCAAAATGGAGACAGAAGTGAACAGTGAAAATGATGAAGAAAAGACGGAGGACGACTGCCCGTGGCTGTACCTGGAGGAATTTTTCATGTACTGAGGGAGAGAAGGAGACAGCGTCCAGATGCAGTGCAAACTTTGTTTGACCTCCACGGTGATATCAGCCTACAAGACTTCAACGTCTAATCTCAAAAATCACATTGCGGTAAGAGGTTTTACAACTATACTTGTATGATATTGCTTTCTTATTTTTCATGTGTTAAGGTTATTCATTCTCATCTCATTATCTGTAGCCACTTTATCCTGTTCTACAGGGTCGCAGGCAAGCTGGAGCCTATCCCAGCTGACTACGGGCGAAAGGCGGGGTACACCCTGGACAAGTCACCAGGTCATCACAGGGCTGACACATAGACACAGACAACCATTCACACTCACATTCACACTTACGGTCAATTTAGAGTCACCAGTTAACCTAACCTGCATGTCTTTGGACTGTGGGGGAAACCGGAGCACCCGGAGGAAACCCACGTGGACACGGGGAGAACATGCAAACTCTGCACAGAAAGGCCCTCGCCGGCCACGGGGCTCGAACTCGGACCTTCTTGCTGAGAGGCGACAGCGCTAACCACTACACCACCGTGCCGCCCCGAAATAAAAATAAAATTTAAAAAATGTTCTGATGGTAAAATTAGCGGTGGAAATGGACCAAACAATGCAGGCAAACCAGTAAACAGAATTTCAACACACCTGTCAAAGATTTTATGCTTTTGTTCGCTGAATATCCTAACAATCACAAACACAGGCTTTGTAGGATTCCCCTCCACAGGCATGTTGCTTCCACAAGTCTTTATCTAAAGTGAAAGGGGCGATTTGATTGGTTTTGGCATCACGTGACCTCACGTCACGTGACCTTTTCTGTTGGCGGGAGTTTGATTTCGATTTTTTTTTTTCATTTTGCATTTTTTTCAAGCGGCAATTCCGAGAACCAACTAATTAAATTGGTGCGGCCTACAGTAAGTCTGCAAAGCTGCCATTGGTTAGCCTGATAATAAGACGGAGCTAGCTAACGTGTGGGGTCAGTGAACCGAATGTATTCATGTGTGTGCCATCTGTTTACACTCTTGCCTCATAATAGTCATATCATTGCAGTAATTTCACTGTATAAGGTGAGCTGTTTTTGATTTAAAAAACCTGGCACACAGTGCTGAGCTGCATCTCAAATTAATATTCAGGTTCCCAGCTCTCTGTTGACATATAGCACTAGACTGATATATCAGTTGATCAATATCATTTATTATTTATCAATTTACCACTCTTTTATACTATGCTAAACAATCAAAGATTAGCTCAAATTGTTACCGTGGTTAAATGATTTTTTTTAAATGTGTTCTCCTTTGGTGTTAATTACAGTGATGTGATAAAGTAATGTTTGAACCTGATATGTGATAATATTTATCTCTACAGAGGAAACATCCATCGAAGATTGAGCAGTACCATGACATCACTGCGGCAGCAACATCTCGTCAACGAAAGACCACAGCCACACCAAACAAGCTCTCAGCAAATAAGCAAGCCAAATTACCAGATGTGATGTTGAGAGCTGCAAACAAACATGTTCCACAAGCAACTGTTGACAAGCTTGTCATCAATTTCATATGTGAGGGTCTACAGCCATTTTCAGTGGTAGAACAGCCCACTTTCAAAGAACTGGTTACCACATTACAACCTCAAGCCAAAGTCATCTCCAGACCCCCAGTCCGTGCCAGAATCTGTGAAGCTGCTGATCACATGAAGAAGACTTTGGTTACAGCATTGGATAAAGTCAAATTTGTTGCTACCACTACTGATTATTGTGTCTGCTATTGACAATGCAATAAAACATCCATCGCTTAAAAGGTAATTAATACTCTGAGTAGTTTTTGAGAAGGGGGGGCCACAGGCAAGCTGGAGCCTATCCCAGCTGACTACAGGCGAAAGGCAGGGTACACCCTGGACAAGTCGCCAGGTCATCACAGGGCTGACACATAGACAACCATTCACACCTACAGTCAATTTAGAGTCACCAGTTAACCTAACCTGCATGTCTTTGGACTGTGGGGGAAACCGGAGCACACCCACACGGGGAGAACATGCAAACTCCACACAGAAAGGCCCTCGCCGGCCACGGGGCTCGAACCCGGACCTTCTTACTGTGAGGCGACAGTGCTAACCACTACACCACCGTGCCACCCCTAGAGTACTTTTACTTAAGTATTTTTTTAACACTAGTACTTTTACTTGTAATTGAGTACAATTTAAGCAATGTAACAGTACTTGTACTTGAGTACAAATTTTCAGTACTCTTTCCACCTCTGGTTGAATGTAGTTCATATGGTCCACGGCAGGCATCGCTTATCTGCACGATCTTCACGAAACTTGTGCGAGACTTCAGACGTGAAGTGTCAGTGCCGCCATTTGGAAAACTGTTTACACAGTGGCCAGATCGCCATATCATTCCAATTTAGATTAATTTCGAGATTTGACAGCTTCATCAGTGATGGAGATTATTCTATACAACTTCGAACCTACATGGAGTCGAGAAGAGTTGGAAAGACGACAGGATAAGGACTAGTCTGTCACTCTGGTATTTACGTCATTACTGTCACACAATTAAAACGTGCCAGATCAGGCAGCTGGTGGTTTTTTCAAAATAATAAATACATGCATGTATTTTTATGATACAACCCCGATTCCAAAAAAGTTGGAACAAAGTACAAATTGTAAGTAAAAACGGAATGCAATAATTTACAAATCTCAAAAACTGATATTGTATTCACAATAGAACATAGACAACATATCAAATGTCGAAAGTGAGACATTTTGAAAGTTCATGCCAAATATTGGCTCATTTGAAATTTCATGACACCAACACATCTCAAAAAAGTTGGGACAGGGGCAATAAGAGGCTGGAAAAGTTAAAGGTACAAAAAAGGAACAGCTGGAGGACCAAATTGCAACTCATTAGGTCAATTGGCAATAGGTCATTAACATGACTGGGTATAAAAAGAGCATCTTGGAGTGTCAGCGGCTCTCAGAAGTAAAGATGGGAAGAGGATCACCAATCCCCCTAATTCTGCACCGACAAACAGTGGAGCAATATCAGAAAGGAGTTCGACAGTGTAAAATTGCAAAGAGTTTGAACATATCATCTACAGTGCATAATATCATCAAAAGATTCAGAGAATCTGGAAGAATCTCTGTGCGTAAGGGTCAAGGCCGGAAAACTATACTGGGTGCCCGTGATCTTTGGGCCCTTAGACGGCACTGCATCACATACAGGCATGCTTCTGTATTGGAAATCACAAAATGGGCTCAGGAATATTTCCAGAGAACATTATCTGTGAACACAATTCACCGTGCCATCCGCCGTTGCCAGCTAAAACTCTATAGTTCAAAGAAGAAGCCGTATCTAAACATGATCCAGAAGCACAGACGTCTTCTCTGGGCCAAGGCTCATTTAAAATGGACTGTGGCAAAGTGGAAAACTGTTCTGTGGTCAGATGAATCAAAATTTGACATTCTTTATGGAAGTCAGGGACGCCGTGCCATTCAGACTAAAGAGGAGAAGGACGACCCAAGTTGTTATCGGCGCTCAGTTCAGAAGCCTGCATCTCTGATGGTATGGGGTTGCATTAGTGCGTGTGGCATGGGCAGCTTAGACATCTGGGAAGACACCATCAATGCTGAAAGGTACCGTATATCCAGGTTCTAGAGCAACATATGCTCCCATCCAGAAGACGTCTCTTTCAGGGAAGACCTTGCATTTTCCAACATGACAATGCCAAACCACGTACTGCATCAATTACAGCATCATGGCTGCGTAGAAGAAGGGTCCAGGTACTGAACTGGCCAGCCTGCAGTCCAGATCTTTCACCCATAGAAAACATTTGATGCATCATAAAACGGAAGATACGACAAAAAAGACCTAAGACAGTTGAGCAACTAGAATCCTACATTAGACAAGAATGGGTTAACATTCCTATCCCTAAACTTGAGCAACTTGTCTCCTCAGTCCCCAGACGTTTACAGACTGTTGTAAAGAGAAAAGGGGATGTCTCACAGTGGTAAACATGGCCTTGTCCCAACTTTTTTGAGATGTGTTGTTGTCATGAAATTTAAAATCACCTAATTTTTCTCTTTAAATGATACATTTTCTCAGTTTAAACATTTGATATGTCATCTATGTTCTATTCTAAATAAAATATGGAATTTTGAAATGTCCACATCATTGCATTCCATTTTTATTTACAATTTGTACTTTGTCCCAACTTTTTTGGAATCGGGGTTGTAAATAAATATTACACTGAGCGCATTTCCCACATAATCCTCACTAAGGTTTTGGACAGCACTATAAAATGGCATCCCCACTATATAGTGCTCTATATAGTGAGTAGGGAGCGATTTCGGACACAGGGTAAACTTCCAGCTTGATTATGTCAGCATTCGAAGGAGGGCGCGCGTGTCTTTTGACAATGTTGGCAGATGTTAGTAACTTTGATTTCCGCTGTACGTTTTTCTTCCGTCCTACGATGCCTCGCATAGGTCTCAGCGAATCTTGTTTACAGTCATTGCTTTGACATATGGACTGATATATTACATACAGAGGCTCCAACTCTCCCGCCATGGACGGGAGATCTCCCGCTTTAGGGAACATTTAGAAAATCCTCCCGACCTCCCGCTGACAACATAAAAATCTCCCGCCCGCCCTGACTACACATGATTAGTTAAAAAAATATATAACTTGATCATGGCCGTAGCCAGCTATGAGGCCCCCGCGGTCCGGACCTCGGTCATTTTTAAGAGTTGAAAATACATTTGGATGCTAAATATTCAACTGGATAAAAAAATAAAGAATAGCATTAAAATGTTTCCGTAAAAAGTGCATTGTTAATTATGTTAAACATTGATTCTGTCTTCTGTGTCTGTTGCGCGCGGCTCTGAGACCAAGAACAAAAGCAAATGGGTGCGCGACTCGGGGGAGGAACGCAGTGCAGGAGACACATTTTTTTCATGGTAACCATCAGCACACTTTCATGAAGCTGTTAAATTTACATTTTCGAAGCAGCGCAGTTTTGTCCTCGTTGCTTGGGCCAGATCAAACCATTAAACAAGCTTAAATTATTCTTACTCTTGTCACATACATGATTTTTTGTTTTCAAACCTGATGATATTCAGTTCAAACACCATTAAAAGTAATTTCAGGAATAGATCTCTTGTGTGGCGTATAATTCACCCCTCTCATTTAAATATGTCGAACATTTTTTTGTCGCGTGCTTTGCGCATCACGGATCTCGGTGATTTTAAAATGCTGCCTCTGGCCCTGAACTTGATACGTTTATGTTGACGAAAATTAATAGTTGACTTTCCGCTTTTCATGTGTCTGACATTGTACGGGTGGACTCAAGTGTGTACCCCGCGGTATATGCCGATTCCCCGGTCGGTACACCGATCGGCGTAACGGGGGGATTGGAGTGAATGCCGGAGGCATGCGCGCGCAGATCAAGCTCGCATATGAATCGAGCGGAATTTGGTCCCCACCGCGGGGTCATACTGAGCCACCCGATGTCTTAGCAGTTACCGATAAAGCATACAGATGGTGCTATTAATGATACACGCGAGAGAACGAGAAAACCTGCGACACTCAACCATTTTGTTTGTTTTTCTGCGTCTGCATTTCATCTGCATTTATCGCCTGCTTGTCTTTAACTTTATGTTCTCCTGAATGAGGTAATGAAACGAAGTTCCGTTGGTGGAAATGGCGAAAGCCAAACTAGGAAGAAAAAATATCAGAAAATCACCAAGATAAAGTTGGGATCGCCCGTCGCGATGGTCGCCAGGGATGAATGGTGGACTATTTTGGATGGCAGCAAGACGACCCTATATCTGACAGGGTTAGATCACCAGACCAGACGTTAGATTCTAACGAACTTGTCTGACTTTTTTTGTCTGACTTTTACCAACTTAGACTTAGAAATAGAATATTATTAGAACATTATTATCAGAGGGTCTACCATTGGCAATTTATAATAGTCATTATTGACATTAACATATATATATATATATATATATATATATATATATATATATATAAAAAACTCGCCTTGAGCGGCATGGTGGTGTAGTGGTTAGCACTGTCACCTCACAGCAAGAAGGTCCGGGTTCGAGCCCCGTGGCCGGCGAGGGCCTTTCTGTGTGGAGTTTGCATGTTCTCCCCGTGTCTGCGTGGGTTTCCTCCGGGTGCTCCGGTTTCCCCCACAGTCCAAAGACATGCAGGTTAGGTTAACTGGTGACTCTAAATTGACCGTAGGTGTGAATGTGAGTGTGAATGGTTGTCTGTGTCTATGTGTCAGCCCTGTGATGACCTGGCGACTTGTCCAGGGTGTACCCCGCCTTTCGCCCGTAGTCAGCTGGGATAGGCTCCAGCTTGCCTGCGACCCTGTAGAAGGATAAAGCGGCTAGAGATAATGAGATGAGATGAGATAATAAAAAAATTTGCCTTCAGTTCTCCTTAAGTCTGTGCTTGAGTGTACATGTGATAAATAAAGGCTTGTCGTTAGAGTAGTTCCTAGTCCAAACACCATTCACGCCTATGGGCAATTTAGAGTAGCCAGTTAACCTAACTGCTTGTCTTTGGGGGAAACCAGAGCACCCAGAGGAAACCCACACAGACAGAACATGCAAACTCCACACAGAAAGGCCACTGTCGGTCATGAGGTTCAAACCTGCAACCTTCTTATTGTGAGGTGACAGCGCTAACCACTGCACCGCAATGCCACCCATCATTGTTGTTGGTATTGGACAATTGAAACAAAAAAGACCAGGCAATATTTTTCCAATCTTAAAATCGTCTGATCTTCAGCCATCCAATTTCGTTGAACACGAACCCACTGCAGCTTCAGATTCATGATCTTGGCAGACAGGACTGGAACCCGGTGTGGTCTTCTGCTGTTGTAGCCCATCCACTTCAAGGTTTGGTGTGTTGTGCATTCTGTTATATGCTATTCTGCTCACTACAGTTGTAAAGAGTAGTTACTGAAGTTACTGTAGCCTTTATACCAGCTCAAAACAGTCTGGCCATTCTCCTCTGACCTCTCTCATCAACAAAACATTTCTGCCCACAGAACTGCCACCCACTGGACATTTTTCTTTTTCATTCCTTTCACTGAAGCGTTCCACTGTGCCTGTAGCTGCGTGATTTTGTGCAATGCACTCCTGCCACATGATTGATGCATAATTACATGAATTCGCAGGTATAGAGGTGTTTCTAAGAAAGTCAATGGTGAAAGTATATCATGTATAATATAAATGATGTATATACTCTGCAATACTGCAGTGTATGAGACAATGCAATCAGCAGATGTTTAAGAGTTTTATTATTTTCTCAAAAAAAAAAGAACCTATCCCTGAACCGAGAGGCGTGTGTGTTCTGATGGACCTAAGCCTATTAATAGAAAGAAACAGTGTGTGCTGTGTTGATGTTTGCCTCCTCTTCCCCTCCGTTGATGCTTTCCATCAGAGAGTTTATTCCTCACTCCTTAGTACAATTATTTGTGTTACTGAAAAGACTTTCTGTTAGATGACTATTTATCACAGGAAAGATGCACAAACATAAAAATGCTTTTAAACCTCCCAAACAATTCTAGCACCCACTTCCTTTCCCAATTAGGAGCAGAAATAAAGATATGCACGCTCCTATCCTTTAATTCCATTTGATACTGGCTGGATACATACAGTATTCATAAAACCATCACAGTCAAATTAGTCCTAACGTTGAGCAAGGGGTACTGGTCATTTTTCTTCAGTGAATCACAGCTAAATAGGGCATGGTTGAAAAACAAGGCGTTCGTTTCAACAGGAATTCATGTATATTTGATAAAAAGCTCTCCAATACACAACCTCAAAACAACCACAGCATGGGTCAAGCCGGATAGGTCAAGCTTGTACTGTACCATCATCTACAAAATACACATGTTCACCAAACTTAAACACTGAATCAGGTGACAAACCTAGGAAAGGACATACTCAAATGTTTAAAGGTGCCCTTCCACCAAAAACGTTTAATACTGGCTCTTTTTGAAATACCATAGTTCACTCCGAGTTGCATATGCATGCTGCATGTGAAAATTTAATTCTACTCCCATTCCTTGGATTAGCTTATGAAAGAAAATAGTCGGAAAAACAAGCGAATTTGAAAAAGCCCTATGAACTTGCGTCACTTCGAAAATTAGTATTCACGGCCTCGCCCACCTTGGCTTGCGACCGCCCACAGGAAGAAAGTTCGGATTTAAGCACGAGGAGAGATAGCAGAGCCCATCTCGTCAGTAGCTAACGAAGAGGACCTAACAGCAAGTTGAAAACATGGCTGAACAAGTTCGTGTCTGTGTTATTTGTGGAAGTAACACATCAATGTTGCATGTTTGGGGAGGCTGGGACCTCCCCTGCGCGAGTTACGAGCGTCCAAAGTCGGGCTGGAGTCGCCGACAGAAACGAAACCTAAGCAGAGCGCCGCGGCTCGCCTCGGGGCGAATTACGTCCCGAGGCACGGGGCTAGCCCACCCTGGCAGTGCTGGTTCATTGGGGAGAGGACAGAGGTCTCTGGCTGCCAAGTTTGGGGAGGCTGGGACCTCCCCTGCCCGAGTTAGGAGCATCCAAAGTCGGGCTGGAGCCACCAACAGAAATTAAACCTAAGCGGAGCAACGTTGCAAGATAGAAGAGGTGAAGAAGAAATGGTTGGAATTTATCTTTGGAACACCACCAGCGAAGTATAATGCAACGTTAGTACTGTGTTCTGATCATTTCAACCACAGTGACTTTTCAAACTTTGGTGTCTTCAGTAGTGGTTTTGCTTTGAGGTTGTTTTAAATACCGTAAAATACCAAATAATAGCCGAGTTCCAATTAACCACCGAGTTCCCTTTAACGGCCGGGTGTACGCGTGTGTTGTGACAAATAAAGGCCGGTTCCGAATACTCGCCGGGGTCTAAAAAAAAAAAAAAAAGCATCCGAATGTTCTATCTAGAATCTTGAGGCCCAGCACTTTTCTGGTTTTCTGGTGTTTAAACGATTTTGCATTGCATAGTTTTCTACCGAAACAATATGAATGAATGAATGAATGAATGAATGAATGAAATTATTTCTATAATACTGTTTACAACATTTTGTTACGTGATAATAAACATGCCATTTCAATGTTATAATCTTGGTCTACTGTAATATTTCTTGAGGAATGCAACTCCGTAACTTTTGACAGATGTCTTAGCCACCCCTTTGGGTATACCCAACGAAAGCCAGCGTGTGTGGTGACATTGAGGACTGCGGGTTTCCAAGGTTGGACTGCTGCTTCTGTTAAACGACCTAAATTGCCGAATGCATGCGTCAAAGCACACACTGAGTTTTATTAAAGACCTTATACCATTTCACTTGCCCTTACCCATTCGGATCTGGAAGACGCTTTACAAAAAAGGTGAGAGCGTTCTAACATGCATTTCAGTCTGCTCGCGGCCAATCTAATCCAAGGGGCCTTTTCAACAAGTGATCTGTCGTGCAAGTTGGGCAGAAGCACACGTCAGGCAGGCAACATGTAGGCCTACAAGTCAGTAACCTATTCAACTAACTTTCATCCGAACTTTAAGTTTTCTACGGGGTCGAGCCACCGTACCAACTCACTCGGGGAATAGGCTCATATCGGCCAAATAGGGAGACGTCTTGGAGAGAAACGTGATGCAAGATGACAGTATGTAGCCACTGCAGGTCACTTATTTTTCAGCATAAGAAAAAACCCTTTGGTTTGACACTTCGCACCCTAATTATGTTGCTTCAACGTCGCGCCCTCCATGCAATTTCAGATTGACAGACATCGCGAAGTGCAAAGGGTGGAGGCTGCATGGGTGAGGGTGATAGCAAGTGACCATAACTTTGCAGAGTAATTAAATCACAGTGCTGCGCACAGACAATGGTGTGGTTTCTTGATTATTTTGTAAAGCATGTGCTTAACTAGTCATTAACAGGAAAAGGTGTGTGATTTATCCTTTATCCACCCCGACTGTGCCATGCGAAGATGCATTCTGCGCGTCTTCAAAATTCCCCGAAGTCGGTACCGTGCTATCTGTAATCTAACTCTAAACAAACTGTAAGTTATACTGGTTAAAAGTAGGCCTATCTGAGAATGATTTTTTTCCCCGTTTTGAGGTAGATTTTGGGGAAGGTGTTTGTGAAGAAGGAATTAATCGCCTGTTCCAAATAGCCGCCTAGTCTCTAATACGCGCCGGGTCTCTTACGTGATTGAGACAAATAATCGCCCGGGCTATTATTTGGTATTTTACGGTACTTGGATCTGTACCGTCAAGACGATCGACCACCAGCTCACAAGCTGTAAGTAAAACATGAACTTTTTGTTCGAAGGTTTTTGTTACAAAATAGCATGTTCATATTCTCCACGTTAGCATGCATGACATGGTCACAAGCTAGGCAGGGATGAGAGTTTTCTGCTTTTTGGCAGATTTCCGCTTTTTCTGAGTAAAAAAACGACCTTTTTATATTATGCCAAATCCGTTGAGAATTTTTTTTTATTAATTTCGGGAGTTGGGGTATGTTCCTTCATGCTGTTCAAACTTTATTAACTCCAACGATGTTTACACATTATTTGTAAGTCGCCATCTTTAGTCTCGTTTAAATCTTGTTGAATGTGATGTAAATTTCATGTTATCTACCGTACACTGTTATTGGTCAAAACATCGATGTCAAGACCATAATAGCCAGTCAAAACAGTTTTTACAAAGACACCCACATCTGCTTGTTCTGACCCACTGGAGGTAGCGTCACAGTGCTGTTAGCCAATCAGAGATAACACGTTTACTGATTGCTGTTAGCCAATCAGAGGTAACACTTTTACATGTCATGAATATTAATGAGTAAGAGCTGAAATCCTGTCGTTCTCCCACCACCCACTCCTCCACCAAACTAGAACAGCCTGAAACAGGAGAACAACAGCATTTTTTTCACCAAAACCGGCTCACAGGGTATTCATTCATACTAGAGACCACCACACAATTAATGAAAAAAACGATGCAATGAGACCTTTAATATTAAAGCTAAACTGATTTTCAGATTTTTCAAGTGTAGGTCATAAAAATAACTTTCCCTGACGCCCAATTATTTTTGTTTAGTGGACCGAAAGCTACTGAATTTGAATCACAGACTTCCAATTTTATTAGTTTTTTTTTTTAAATAGAACAATTAATGAATTTAGAGCCACAGGGCCCTAAATTCTCCGCTATTTTTTCCTGCTTCACCATGACCGAATTCAAGATACTACGTCATGCATCACGTGGTGGGCTTTCTCTGTTCGCGCAAGGCATTGTGGGATACAAATTTGAAACAGGAGAGCAAAATGGAGGACATGAGTGTGCGAATGAAACGTGAAAGACCGATTACAGTAACAGAAAGCGAGAAGAAAAAACATTATATTGTGAAGGAAAGGAAACGCAGGACCAAACTAATATCGGTGGTCAGCAAGCACCTCGGTGTGATCAGCTGTTCATTTAGTGACAGAATGATGTCACTGTCAGTGCACGGTTAAGGTAAACCTGTAGATGGCAGTACTGCAACATTGTGGATGCCAGCTGCCGTGAAACCCAAAAGAAGAAGATACAGTGGTGCTTGAAAGTTTGTAAACCCTTTAGAATTTTCTATATTTCTGCATATCTACTTTTAGGACTTGTGTGAAAATCTGATGATGTTTTAGGTCATATTTATGCATAAATATAGAAAATTCTAAAGGGTTCACAAACTTCCAAGCACCACTGTAAACCTGCGCATGCGCACATGGACTTCCTCTCTCTGCTTGACTGCGCGAAGCGAGTGATTTCATGCACATTATTTGCTTTAATCCCCTCAAATTAAACAACTTCTCAACCACAGAATGGCCTGGGTTTTTTTTTTTAGATATTACAGAAATAAACATGCATCACAATGACCAAATTTCAGAGGGAACTAAATTTCACAGATTTTATGAAATCGAAAGGCCGTCTAGCTTTAATAGAAGGAACTGTAACCAACCAAATACTGGTATATCCATTTCCAAACAAAAAAAAAATCTTGTAACCAAACAAAAGAGGCCCAGATTCTCCTTGTTAGAGAGAAAACTACTATCCAGCCTCTGTATTACCAATTTTCATGTTTTCTCTGAAACCAAGCTTGCATTTCATATGTTGCCAAGACAACATGGCTGGACATAATAGAGTGGTGAATGTGGAACTGATTAATTGACAGCGCCTTTGCAACCTGGCACCTGAAAAGGCTATACAGTGTTGCAGCTCCCATATTTTGATGTAAATCTCCACTTTGGGCTGTGAACTGCAAAGACCCAAGTAACAGACAATAATCGGGACATGACACAACAAAACAAAGTGAAGGAAATGAAGGAAACATCTCAGCCTTTTTCAATGAATTCTGCAGATGCAAACAGCGGACTCTCTTAATGAAGCACTTCCAATGCTCCACTCAATCCAATCACACCCTGCAGACGGCCTCACACGAAAACAACAGCGCACACAGCCTGAGTCATTCAATTCAACCTCCAAAGGCTTCCAGGGAACTGAATGATTAGAATGGATCTCCACCCATACTGATTAGCGATAACTGAAAGCTCATTAATTAAAATTAAGTCAGCTGATATTAGGACCACAGTCTACTCACAGGACTCAAGGGAAAAGTGAATTTATCACTCTTTAAAAGTGGCCTATCTATAGCTTGGCATAGCGGTTGTGTTTTCACAGCTAGAATGGTTTGAATTTTTGACGTGAAGCTTGTTTGGTTTTCCTGGGTGTGGTATGTGATGAGAGCTCACACTTCTCCCCTTCACCATTAATCTGCTAATCATTATAATCTTTATTCATCTCTCTGGCTCCCTGCTCATCTGCCCTTATGTCTCTCTGGACTTATACACCTGCAGAGTGAACCATCTGCCTCCTCAACCACTGTCTTAATTAAACGTGAATGTTTATAGACCCGAGCCTGATCCAAAATGACTTCTGACCTACTTAGTGGTACATAATTTAACATTTAGCAGTTATTCCACGAAATCGGGTTGTACATGAGCTGATAGCCGATGAGACGCATAGTGCTGAGTTGGTTATAAGCCATGTATGACAGGATTGAGTGGAATAACTGTTTTATTATATCCACATTCACTGGATTTTGAGAAACAGAGCATTTTTATTTTTTGCAAATTTTATGAATAAAAAGTTTATACAAAACGTCTGACAAAATCATTTCCACTTAGAATGTAAACAAACCGGCGAAATGACAGTAGCAATTTGTGAAAAATGCGATAATAATTATAATTCCTGAAAAATAAAAAAGATATGTTTTTACCATGGGGCGGCACGGTGGTGTAGTGGTTAGTGCTGTCGCCTCACAGCAAGAAGGTCCGGGTTCGAGCCCCGTGGCCGGCGAGGGCCTTTCTGTGCGGAGTTTGCATGTTCTCCCCGTGTCCGCGTGGGTTTCCTCCGGGTGCTCCGGTTTCCCCCACAGTCCAAAGACATGCAGGTTAGGTTAACTGGTGACTCTAAATTGAGCGTAGGTGTGAATGTGAGTGTGAATGGTTGTCTGTGTCTATGTGTCAGCCCTGTGATGACCTGGCGACTTGTCCAGGGTGTACCCCGCCTTTCGCCCGTAGTCAGCTGGGATGGGCTCCAGCTTGCCTGCGACCCTGTAGAACAGGATAAAGCAGCTAGAGGAGATGAGATGAGATGTTTTTACCATCAAATACTTTCATTCCATATTTTGTTGCACTTTTTTGGGGGGAGGTATCTTCTGCTTCTTCTTTAGGGTTTTTTTGGCGGCTGGCAAACCAACTTAAAGGTACATTACCACCATCGACTGGGCTGGAGTGTGGAACAAGAGCTATTGGGGAAAAGCAAACAAACAAAATATATTCTTTTAGTTATTTCTGTTTCTTTTAAATACTTGTTAAAAATTTGGGGGGTTTTGTTTTCAGGTAGAGTTTTTATTTCGTCCTTGGTTGGTTCAGCAACACGCGCTGCCATTTTGTTTTTCTCTACTCACGGTATATGAGCTGAGAGCCTAGTAGTAGAGTAGCCAATCAGAGAAAGAAAAGAAAGCACAACTTTATTCATCACACACTTGTGAAATTTCCTCTCTGCATTTAACCCATCTGAAGCAGTGAACACACACATGAACAATGAGCACACACACATACCCAGAGCAGTGGGCAGCCATGCTAACAGCACCTGGGGAGCAGTTGGGAGTTAGGTACCTCGCTCAAGGGCACCTCAGCCCAAGGCCATCCCATATTAACCTAACTGCATGTCTTTAGAATGTGGGGGAAACCGGAGCACCCAGAGGAAACCCACGCAGACACGGGGAGAACATGCAAACTCCACACAGAAAGGCCCTCACCGGCCACTGGGTTCGAACCCAGAACCTTCTTGCTGTGAGGCGAAGTGCTAACCACTACACCAGCGTGCCGCAATGAGTGCATGATTGCTTATATCCAGTGAATGTGGATAGAATAAAATCTTTTCTAAACACTGGGTCAGTGCTAGTGACATAAATATTGCCTTGTCTCACCACCTTATCTAATGAGACAAGGACTTTTTCACTATTCTTCTATGGATTTTGTTTTTATATCAGCAAACGTGGGAATAAATCAAATATTGCTTCTACCATAGCCTTTGATATGCATTTGACCAGTCAGTGGTCAATCCATCCACCCCTTTTCTTTACTGCTTATCCTACTGAGGATCGCAGGTGAGCTGGAGCCAAGCCCAGCTGACATTATGAGAGGAGGGGCACACCCTGGACAGACTGCCATTGTTTGAGAGGCTAACACAGAGAGACAGACAGCAATTCACACTCACATTCCCAATTATGAGCAATTTAGAGTAGCCAAATGACTTAATCCAGTGTGTGAGAAGCCAGAGCACTCAGAGGAAACCCATACAGGCACAAAGAGAACATGCAAACTCCACACAAGGTCCATGTTGAGCAGCAGGTTTAAACCCAGATCTTCACCCTGGTGATCTTTTTGGAAATCTTTTTGGGAAAAGGGAACCTTATTTTCTGGCTCAATACATCCAAAACACATGAAAAATCACTCTAAAGGTTACATTCATATTACAAAGTTTATGTTCAGGTTATTTTGACCTTACATACACTGTAAAGAATACAATAACTTTTTACGGTAATTTACTAGCAATAGGGTTACTAATAAAACAACTCTAAACATATTTACAGTACAGTACTATAATGTCTTACATAGTATAAAATAATAGAAATGCAGATGGGAATGCAACAAGCAATGAGATGCAAGTGCAGTTTGAAGTTTTATTTAAAAATCAGGCAACCAAAACATGATGCAAGAATCCAAGTCAAAAACATGCAAGGGTCAGCAAACAACATAAACCAGACAAAATCCAGAATTTCAAAATGCAAAAACCAGAACAAGATCAAATACCAGAATATCACACAAGAATACAAAGGCTTGTTAAGGTCAGGCAAAACAGTACAGAGTGTTTACTTCGCACTGAGGCTTTCTGTGGAGTCACTCTATATAATAATAATAAGTTCAATTTATATAGCGCCTTTCTCAAAACCCAAGGTCGCTTTACAATAATAAGCAGGAAAAAAAAAAGTCCACCAAATAGAGGTCAGGATATCATTCCAGTGGTGTAGTGGCCACAGTCCCACCAAAAGGCACACAAAAACAAGTCCCACATCTCCAGCACAGCCGCCGTGACGCTGCCAGCAACATCGCTTGAACACCACGCCATGGATCCACAAAGCAAGCACAGAAGCACCGCCATGCAGAGCACTGGTGTGTCCCAAACCGCCTGCACAGCTGCTGCGACGCCACCGAGCAACATCGCTCGGAACATCACGCCAAGCATTAAAGCACAGAGCGCTGGACAACCACGATGTTAAAATGAGCAACGAGCTCACTGTAGCCCATAGCTGGGAGCGCAGGCATCACCCATGGCGAACCAAGGCCTGGAGGGAACAGACGCCCAAAACTTGGTCCGGAGCTACACCACAACTAGCAGACAAAAACACTCAAACAAACATCAAACACAGAAAAAAGAAATAAATAAAAAAGGAGAGAAAATAAAATAAAAAAGCTGTGTGTGTGTGTGTGTGTGCATGTGAACAGTTGTGCATGATTAGTAATCAGGTGACTATGAAGATGCAAGTGAATGAGTGTCTTGGGAGTTGTAGTCCATGGTGGCCATGTTTGAAGACCATAAAACATTCTGGGAAACCCAGTTCTGGGTGGACTCCAGTGAATGCATGACAAACATATAATCCTGTACATTTGCTCATTTGGCTGACACTTTAAAACATGTGACTTATGATTGATGCAGAATATTACTGAGCTGATGATTAAGGGTCTTGCTCAAGGGCCTAACCCAAAGCAGTTTGTCAGTACTAGGATTTGAACCCAGACCTTCTATTTTAGCCTACATAAAAATTCACCACTGAACTACCACAACTAGCTTAAATTTAATTAAACCATTTCTATCATAGAATTACCTCCTACTAAAAGATTGCATTAATCAGAGCAAGTCAGTGGTGCTAGTGGAACTTTGAGTAACAGAACAGAAGGTTGCGTGTTCAAATCACAGCACTGCCAAATTCCCATGGTTGTGTCCTTGAGCAAGACCCTTAACCTTCAGCTCAGTCATATCCAGCCAGAGTTATAAGCTGCTTGTTTGTTTGTTTGTTTGTTTGTTTGTTTGTTTGTTTGTTTGTTTGTTTGTTTGTTTGTTTGTTTGGTTTAAAGCATCAGCCAAATGAGAAAATGTACTGGATTATGAGTTATCTATATTACTAAAGAAAGGCTGTCTGTCTCTCTGTCTGTCTGTCTGTTCACACATACTCAACATTTCGCATATGGATTGGTGACACCCCAGAGGGGCCCAAGACAACATTTTTGATTTTCCAAAACATGGGATTAGTACTAATCCAATGCACTATTCATTTCCCATAGGCTACATGCTCACGCTAACACACTGCGTGCAGCCTCGGTGGGGAATCCCCTCCCCCACTCGCCTTGCCTGAGAGTTTCAATTGTACAGGACCTCACAATCAGCACTCCTCGCCGGAGACTTCTGCTAGGGCTGAGTCTATGTCATTGAGGAGACGCGGAGAGCGATTTAGCCCCTGTGAAGAGCACCATTCAGAGCAAATCAGGTTCACGGGCAATAACTACTAGTTGTATACTATGTAAGATGTATGTACAGTGCTCAGCGTAAATGAGTACACCCCCTTTGAAAAGTAACATTTTAAACAATATCTCAATGAACACAATTTCCAAAATGTTGAAAAGACAAAGTTTAATATAACATCTGTTTAACTTATAACGTGAAAGTAAGGTTAATAATATAAACTTAGATTACACATTTTTCAGTTTTACTCAAATTAGGGTGGTGCAAAAATGAGTACCAAGTCTTCTAAGCATGGAATGAACAAGTTGGCAACATTTTGCAACATCAATCTTTTTCCACTCTTCAACAATGACCTCTTTTAGTGACTGGATGCTGGATGGAGAGTGATGTTCAACTTGTCTCTTCAGAATTCCCCATAGGTGTTCGATTGGGTTCAGATCAGGAGACATACTTGGCCACTGAATCACTTTCACCCTGTTCTTCTTCAGAAATCCAACAGTGGCCTTAGATGTGTGTTTAGTCATGTTGGAAAAGTGCACGACGACCAAGGGCATGGAGTGATGGTAGCATCTTCTCTTTCAGTATAGAGCAATATATCTGTGAATTCATGATGCCATCAATGAAATGCAGCTCCCCGACACCAGCAGCACTCATGCAGCCCCACATAAGGACACTGCCACCACCATGTTTCACTGTAGGCACCAGGGCCGGCTCTAGGTCTTTGGCTGCCCTAGGTGAGATTGAGTTTTGGCGCCCCCCCCCAGAAAAAAAACCCTCTTATAACATCTAAATAACACTTTAATCTAATCACTCTATTCTATTACTATTAAACAATGTACGGTGCACGGACAATAAACAGGAAGTCATTTTTATCTTTTTCATTATTGTTATTATTGTTATCATTATTAACATAAAGTGTCACAAAGTAAAATGACCACACAAATTCAATACATATCTCCATATAATGGGCAAAAACTCTTCCGCACCCTGTTCAAAGTATAGTGCATGGACAATAAACAAGAAATTATTTTTAGTTTCTTTTTTGCTATTAAAAGTTAAGTCATCTCTGAAGAATTAACAAATTAAATGAATAAAAAATTCTACATTTCTAAATTGTGCAAACTTAAGCACCCTGTTAGGACATCAATGGGCTGTATTTTCAAACAAAAGTGCTATTATGGGTACTTTGTTATTGAAGTCTATTGCTGTTTGCATCTAGTTAGCTAGGCAGACATTGATTCAGGCGTCTAAAATATTAATTTGCCACTATAATGGTTGATATGAGAGATTAGATCAGACTTACGACTTCGCTCTATTTGTTTCTTCCTGTAGCCTTCGTTTGCGCCCTTGCGCACCCGAGAGTTTGGATTTCTTCATTTAAGCACTTGTAGTCTGGGCTACTTTTTGCGTTGGATAGCCATTCTCATTCCCCGATGAACACCGCTCCCCCCGCCCCCCTTATAATCTATCATTGTGCATTTTTAGTAGGCATAAGGAAATCACCGACCACTACTGCGTAGGCTACACTTGTTTTTCAACCTTTTTGAGCCAGGGCACACTTTTTTCAATGAAAAAATCTCAAGGCTCATCACCAATAGAAAATGTTGACTGAAACTAAAACGCTGTTGCCAATATTTACAATATACAGTCATTCTATAATTTTCCACGGTACACTTGGTGATCTCTCACGGCACACTAGTGTTCCGCGGTACTAGAGTTCGGCAGCACAGTGGTTGAAAACACTGTACACCACTGATGCACTTGGTAACATCTCCATTCAATAACTCCATCCCTCCTTTTTGGTGGGGTTTTGGTCGCCCTTGGCGCCCCTGGGCACACTTTGCACTTAGGCTATTACATGGCCAAAACAGAGAATAGCCACGGATGTGCACTTGCGCGCCCGAAGACACACTATAGACAGGGCGAACCACTGTTGAGCGCTTATTGTTTCATGATTAACAACCACCACCCCACCCCACCCCGCTTTTTTTGACAAATCGCACCCTGACTACATGCTTTGCTGTACAATTAAATTAGGCTAAGACATTATAATGCTGACTCGTTTTCAGAATAGTGGAAGTCATAATTTTTCTCCACCCGTTTCTGCGCCCCTGGATGGACGCAGTGCCCTTAGCATTTGCCTATATTGCCTATGCCACGGGCCGGCTCTGGTAGGCACCATGCATTTTTCTTTGTATTCCTCACCTTTGCGATGCCATACAGTTTTGAAGCCATCAGTTCCAAAAACATTTATCTTGGTCTCATCACTCCAGAGTATAGAGTCCCAGTAGTCTTCATCTTTGTCAGCATGGGCCCTGGCAAACTCTAGGCGGGCTTTTTTGTGCCTGGGCTTTAGGAGAGGCTTCTTTCGTGGACGGCATCCATGCATGCCATTCCTCTGCAGTGTACGCCGTATTGTGTCACGGGAAATAGTCACCCCAGTTTGGCTTTCTACTTCTTTAGATAACTGCAGTGAACTTGCATGCCGATTTTCTTCAACACTTCTCATCAGAAGACGCTCCTGTCGAGGTGTTAACTTCCGTGGGAGACCTGGATGTCTCTGTGAGATGGTTGCAGTTCCATCTTTCTTAAATTTTTGTACCACTTTTGCTACAGTATTCTGACTGATAAGTAAAGCTTTGCTGATCTTCTTGTAGCCTTCACCTTTGTGGTGCAAAGAAATTATTTTCTTTGGGGAATTCTGAAGAGACAAGTTGAGCATCACTCTCCATCCAGCATCCAGTCACTAAAAGAGGTCATTGTTGAAGAATGGAAAAAGATTGATGTTGCAAAATGTCGCCAACTTGTTCATTCCATGCAAGACTTGGTGCTGCCATTACAAATCATGGAGGCCATACAAAGTACTAGATGTAGTAGTTTTTGTTGTGAGCTGTACTCATTTTTGCACCACGCTAATTTGAGTAAAACTGAAAAATGTGTAATCTAAGTTTATATTATTAACCTTACTTTCACATTATAAGTTAAACAGATGTTATATTAAATGGTCTTTTCAACATTTTGGAAATTGTTTGTGTTCATTGAGATATTGTTTAAAATGTTACTTTTCAAAAGGGGTGTACTCATTTACGCTGAGCACTGTAGTACTTTGCTGTAAGTATGTATGCAGTTGTGTAGTGTCAATTTTGTTTGCAAAAAATGTAAAAAAAAAAACCAGCAACAACAAAACAACTGAAAACATTACTGTAAAATTTACAGTCAATTTTTACAGTGAACTTTGTGAAAAGTATTTGTACCCACATCCATGTAAACATACCTGTGATATTGCTCTGAGGTGAAGACACATTTTGCAATTTATGGTAAAATATTTCAACGGTATTTTCGCGGAAATATTTCAACGGTATTCCTAGTCCATATTGTCTGTTACAGTCACAGTAGATGACATTTAATGAAAACGTGCTTCCTCCCAGCTCACTGTGGTGGTTCTGTGTAAGGCTAACACTATTCAGCCAGTGCAGTGTAAATGACATACTTGACACCAGTGGCGGCTGGTAGTCTTTCAAACAGGGGAGGCTGGTCGGTTACGATATTTCCAGATTTTAAAAGAAAAAACACATAAATTTTGCCCATACTCTTGCCTCTGATCTGGCTGATTGCTGGCAGGGTCACAAACTGTGAAATAACAGGTTCTTTTGGCCCATTAGCCTACTGTCCAATAATATACATAATGGTGGTGTTGGGGGCGTTATATTTTAACATTTTATATTTTAAAATTGTGGCATGTTGTTTAAAAATTGACCTCGGCTGTGTTTTTGTTTAAAAATGTTTTCCAAATTGTAGTGGTGTTTAATTCATATCCAGAAAAACATATATTCCAATATAATATACTCAGCATAAACATTTTAAATAGATTCTATATTTTTGGTCCATCCATGACATATTACTAAAGTAGCCTATTTACTGTTGTTGATGTGGGTCACTTGCTGTTAGCCAATTCACTTTCTCGTACCAGGAGAGCTGAAAGGAACGAGTATTATTCCCTACCTTTTTCACCAAGTCAATTTGAGGCGTTGGTCTACCCTGCTCTTTAATTTTAATTTTTTCCTCGAAAGGAAGACTGGCAAATGGCTTCGGCAAAATTAAATCAGCAATGCTTGGCATCCGTGCGCAGCTTTCTTGCTAGCTGACTAGCCCCCTCAAGTTCAAGTTCAGTCACTCAAATAAATGAAATTTCTGGAACTAAGATAGCAAACTTGACAACACTATATTTACACTTTATTTACAATGAATATATATACAAACTAAAAAAGCTGGTAGAAACCGTATGTAATGAATGAAATCGAAATGTAAGCTGATCTCTTACAATACACCACAGCACTTGCGAATCTGCATGGGACTGAACTGATGTTGCCAGATACTGCTGACGTTATCCAGCCAAAAATATGTTCAAAACCCGTCAAAATGCACTTAAAACCACCCAATTGGGCGGGAAATCGCCCAATCTGGCAACACTGTCCGCTGCCTGTCTATAGTTGAAACGAGCTGTCAATCAAAGAAAATATCCGTCCGCTTTCACCAATCACCAGTCTCCTCGCGGAAACTGCCATGTCCCTCCCATGTGAGGCTCGGAGTCCGTGGGCGGGCATTTTCGCAGTATTTGTCCAATAACCTTCTTGCATTTTGAGACTGAAAAGCGCATAGCTCCCAAATGCCATTGAAGTCCACTGAGGCTGGGAGTCCGTGAGACTCTGTGGGCGGGCGTTTTCGCAGTATTTGTCCAATAATCGTCTTGCATTTTGAGATTGACAAGCACATAGCTCCCAATCCACTGAGGCTGGGCTGCATCGTGCTGTCACGAGGGGGAAAAACTCATGCACACATTAGGCGAACTGGGGAAAGTTATAACGGAATGATTTCGCACTGTAGTTGGGTTGAGCACATATATTTCTATGATTCTGGATCTGAAATAGCAATGTTATAAGGTCGGCTATAACATAAGCCTAGCGCAATTCATCCTACACGATGTTCGTCATTTTTAGAGGAGGCTGAGCCTCTCTCGTTGTCTTAGAGCAATCGCCCGTGCTTGACACACTTCTCAGCAGAGTAATTATGCAGAGGCATGCCTTATGTCTAACTCATTTCTCATGCTGTAGTATTAGTTTGATTTTAAATCCAATGTACACTGGTTATGATTATGGACACATGGCTGCCTGTCCCTGTCCACCTGGTGTAACCTTACAGTCATGTGTTCCAGTGTATGACTGGCTTACAGAGAAACCATGCAAATCTATGAATAAACAGTGTTGCAAGCAAACATCCTGTGCTAGTTGCTGGTGGAGGATTGAGACAAGCTTATACAGTGCCTTGCATAATATATTTTATATATTATTTTAATATTTAATATTTTAATACTTTTTAGTGTAACAATGTTTGAACCAATTTAAATCATTAATTTCATTGACTTAATGGGGATTGTTACCATTTGATGTACAAACCAATGTTTGTTTGTTTTGTTTTTTTGATTACATAAGTATGCAACACCCTGGGTCAATACCACCTTTGGTAGCAATTCTAGGATGACATTGTAATCTGCTTCATCCATTTTAATCTCAACCCTAACCGGTTTCTCAGTCCTTGCTGCTGAAAAGCATCCCCACAACACAGTGCTAACACCACCATGCTTCACTGCAGGGGTGGTGTTCTCAGGGTGATGAGCAGTTTTGAGTAGCGCTTTCTGTTATATATTGAAATTGAAATCTTTATTTCGAACGTGTGTGAACAGTAGAATCAAAACAAAACAAACTAAATAATCATAGAAAAAAATATCTCATCTCATCATCTCTAGCCGCTTTATCCTTCTACAGGGTCGCAGGCAAGCTGGAGCCTATCCCAGCTGACTACGGGCAAAAGGCGGGGTACACCCTGGACAAGTCGCCAGGTCATCACAGGGCTGACACATAGACACAGACAACCATTCACACCTATGGTCAATTTAGAGTCACCAGTTAACCTAACCTGCATGTCTTTGGACTATGGGGGAAACCGGAGCACCCGGAGGAAACCCACGCGGACACGGGGAGAGCATGCAAACTCCACACAGAAAGGCCCTCGCCGGCCCCGGGGCTCGAACCCAGGACCTTCTTGCTGTGAGGCAACAGCGCTAACCACTACACCACCGTGCCGCCATAGAAAAAATCAAAAAATTAAATTAAAAAAATATATATATATACGACTAATTTTACTACTAATTAACTAATAATAATAATAATTAAAATGAACTTAAACATGTTCGAAAAGGAGTAGGAAGAAATAAAAACTTATTAACTCCTACCCCTACTCTCTATTTCCATATGATCATGTATGATACCAATTATTATTTCATGTGAATATTCGTATAATACTAATAATACTAATGATAAAAATAACAACATGACATCAATATATATATCAGTATTATAATAATAATAATAATAATAATAATAAAAATAACCACTAAAATAGCAACATCAGTATATATCAGTATGATACTAATTGATAATAATAGTACAAATAACAACCAAAATAATAATAATAAATAATACAGAGCGGCAAGCCCCATCCTGAGAACATCCAGATTCCCCCTCAAGCCCCTTCCTCCCAGTACTCCCAGTAGGTGTGTCTGTCTGTCTCTCCCTCTGTGTGTGTGTGTGTGTGTGTACACATAAGAAAGAGAGAGAGAGGATAGTACACAGTTGCGTGAAGATATGAAGTTTATCCATGAGTGGTGAACATATTCTCAAGTGAGCAAAGTGAACGAATGAAATATATTTCAACACGAGAACATAAACTTCATATCTTCACACCACCATGTAATGTTCTTTATATTATATGGACAGATCCACAAAAAAGTATGCAAGTTAATCAAAAGAATTTTAATTGTGAACCGGTTCGTCATTTTGACCACGCGCGTCGAGTCAGCACAAAAACACTGGGAGTGAAGTATCCCAGTCATCAAAGTGAAATATCAGGAATTATTTCACTCAGATCCATGATGTATTTTGTATGAAAAATGCAAGTTTTTCAATACGAGAAGATAAACTTCATATCTTCAAGCCAACCTGCAATGTTCTTTTTTATTATATCAACACACAAACAAAATGTACCCAAATTTATCAAAACAACTCAATTTCCTCATGAGTGACATATAGAAAACTATGTCACAGTTTTGAATCTCCATGTCCTTGATGTAGCTTGTATGAAAAATACGAGTGGTGTATTTCCCAGTAAAACACTCGTGTTCATATTTTACACACACACACACACACACACACACACACCCATCCATTACCCATAACCGCTTATCCTGTGCAGGGTCGCAGGCAAGCTGGAGCCTATCCCAGCTAACTATGGGCGAGAGGCAGGGTACACCCTGGACAAGTCACCGGGTCATCGCAGGGCTGACACATAGAGACAAACAATCATTCACACTCAATTTAGAGCCACCAGTTAGTCTAACCTGCATGTCTTTGGACTGTGGGGGAAACCGGAGCACCCAGAGGAAACCAGTGGCGGCTGGTAGTCTTTCAAACAGGGGAGGCTGGTCGGTTACGATATTTCCAGATTTTAAAAGAAAAAACATCAATTTTGCCCATACTCTTGCCTCTGATCTGGCTGATTGTTGGCAGGGTCACAAACTGTGAAATAACAGGTTCTTTTGGCCCATTAGCCTACTGTCCAATATACATGATGGTGGTGTTGGGGGGGGGGGGGGGTATATTTTAACATTTTATATTTTAAAATTGTGGCATGTTGTTTAAAAATTGATCATTATTTAAAGCAGCTCTTTGTCAGGAACCTCAGCATTAACAGCAGAGTGTTCTGGAATAGGCACAAGCACTGACCTTGGGGAGCCAAACATAGAGCTGGGTGCCACACATTTCATTCAATGACACTTTGCCTATATTTTACTTATTTTGACTGAGAAATGTTTTATTGACAATTTTGATAACCCTTCACTTTTAATCCAGGTCTGTAGTGTGAAATGTTCTCGGCTGTGTTTTTGTTTAAAAATGTTTTCCAAATTGTAGCTGTGTTTAATTCATATCCAGAAAAAATATATATTCCAATTAATATACTCAGCATAAACATTTTAAATAGATTCTATATTTTTGGTCCATCCATGACATATTACTAAAGTAGCCTATTTACTGTTGTTGATGTGGGTCACTTGCTGTTAGCCAATTCACTTTCTCGTACCAGGAGAGCTGAAAGGAACGAGTATTATTCCCTACCTTTTTCACCAAGTCAATTTGAGGCGTTGGTCTACCCTGCTCTTTAATTTTAATTTTTTCCTCGAAAGGAAGACTGGCAAATGGCTTCGGCAAAATTAAATCAGCAATGCTTGGCATCCGTGCGCAGCTTTCTTGCTAGCTGACTAGCCCCCTCAAGTTCAAGTTCAGTCACTCAAATAAACGAAGTTTCTGGAATTAAGATAGCAAACTTGACAACACTATATTTACACTTTATTTATAATGAATATATATACAAACTAAAAAAGCTGGTAGAAACCGTATGTAATGAATGAAATCGAAACGTAAGCTGATCTCTTACAATACACCACAGCACTTGCGAATCCGCATGGGACTGAACTGAAATTCACCGCTGCCTGTCTATAGTTGAAACGAGCTGTCAATCAAAGAAAATATCCGGCCGCTTTCACCAATCACCAGTCTCCTCGCGGAAACTGCCATGTCCCTCCCACTGTGAGGCTCAGAGTCCGTGGGCGGGCATTTTCGCAGTATTTGTCCAATAACCGTCTTGCATTTTGAGATTGACAAGCGCATAGCTCCCAAATGCCGTTGAAGTCCACTGAGGCTGGGAGTCCGTGAGACTCCTTGGGCGGGCATTTTCGCAGTATTTGTCCAATGATCGTCTTGCATTTTGAGATTGACAAGCGCATAGCTCCCAATGCCATTGAAGTGCACTGAGGCTGGGCTGGGGCGGCACGGTGGTGTAGTGGTTAGCGCTGTCGCCTCACAGCAAGAAGGTCCTGGGTTCGAACCCCGGGTCCGGCGAGGGCCTTTCTGTGTGGAGTTTGCATGTTCTCCCCGTGTCCGCGTGGGTTTCCTCCGGGTGCTCCGGTTTCCCCCACAGTCCAAAGACATGCAGGTTAGGTTGACTGGTGACTCTGGATTGACCGTAGGTGTGAATGTGAGTGTGAATGGTTGTCTGTGTCTATGTGTCAGCCCTGTGATGACCTGGCGACTTGTCCAGGGTGTACCCCGCCTTTCGCCCATAGTCAGCTGGGATAGGCTCCAGCTTGCCTGCGACCCTGTAGAAGGATAAAGCGGCTAGAGATAATGAATGAATGAATGAATGAATGAGGCTGGGCTGCATCGCGCTGTCACGAGGGGGAAACAGTGTTGCCAGATTGGGCAGTTTCCCGCCTAATTGGACGGTTTTAAGCGCATTTTGGCGGGTTTTGAACATATTTTGGGCTGGAAAACGTCAGCAGTATCTGGCAACATTGGGGGGAAAACTCACGCGCACATTAGGCGAACTGGGGAAAGTTATAACGGAATGATTTCGCACTGTAGTTGGGTTGAGCACATATATTTCTATGATTCTGGATCTGAAATAGCAATGTTATAAGGTCAGCTATAACATAAGCCTAGCACAATTCATCCTACACGATGTTCGTCATTTTTAGAGGAGGCTGAGCCTCTCTCGTTGTCTTAGAGCAATCGCCCGTGGAGGAAACCCACACAGACATGGGAGAACATGCAAACTCCACACAGAAAGGCCCCCGTCAGCCACTCGGCTCGAACCCAGAACCTTCTTGCTGTGAGGCAACAGTACTAACCATTACACCACCATGCTGCCAGGAAATAAACAATGGCTGTTATATTGTTCAGGCATTTTGCTGGCATGCTTTTATATCTACTTGTACTTGTTTATATCTACTTGGAAGCTCACTACAAATCAATACAAAGGGTTCTTTTTCTTTTCTTACTGCTCAGCTTTACCTCATAATGAAACATATCTGTCATAATGGGAGTGGTCTCTTCTAGGATGATGGTGCTCCCATCCACAGGGCACAAGGGCTCACTGATCTCATATCATCTCATTATCTCTAGCCGCTTTATCCTGTACTACAGGGTCGCAGGCAAACTGGAGCCTATCCCAGCTGACTACGGGGAAAGGCGGGGTACACCCTGGACAAGTCACCAGGTCATCACAGGGCTGACACATACTGTAGACACAGACAACCATTCACACCTACGGTCAATTTAGAGTCACCAGTTAACCTAACCTGCATGTCTTTGGACTGTGGGGGAAACCGGAGCACCCGGAGGAAACCCATGCGGACACGGGGAGAACATGCAAACTCCGCACAGAAAGGCCCTCGCTGGCCACGGGGCTCGAACCTGGACCTTCTTGCTGTGAGGCGACAGCGCTAACCACTACACCACCGTGCCGCCCCGGGATCACTGATATATAAATTTATTATTATTATTATCATTATATAAAAAATTTTTCCAAACCTTGTGGCTGACTGGGACCTTTCTGTGTGGAGTTTGCTTTGCATGTTCTCCCCGTACTTGCGTGGGTTTCTTTTGGATGCTCCAGTTTCCTCCCACAGTCCAAACCCATAAGGATTTGGTCAACTGGCTGTTCTAAATTGCCCATAGGTGTGAATGTGAGTGTGACTGGTTGTTTTTCTCTGTGTTAGCCATATGATAAATTGCTGACCTGTCCAGGATGAGCCCAACCTCTCGCCTGAACTCAGCTGGGATTGACTCCAGGTTCCCCTGCGACCCTGATGGATAAGAGCTACAGATAATGGTTGGCTGTGTGGATGGAAATTGTTTTTACCCCACTTCCATTTTATTGGCTAATTTATGTAGATTCATGACAAACTTATTCCATTTCATTTCCAGGCTGTAACACTACAAAATGTGGAAAGGTTGAAGGGGGAGATTACTTATACATTTCTAGTCAACTGATTTTTGCAACTCAATTGTGGCATTTTTCAACACAAAGATTGACAGTATTCATCAGCAACTAGCCCCTCACATCTCAGCCACCTCACCCTTCCCAGCTTTTCAAATCCCTTTTCCCCACCCACTCTCTAACTTCAAACTTCCCTCTGCTGCTGATATATCTGACCTCATCCACAAATCCAAGCCATCTACCTGCCAGCTTGATCCTCTCCCTACTTCTCTGGTAAAAGCCTCCATCCATTCTCTGACCCCTCTAATAACTGCTATTGTTCATTCTTATCTCACATCTGGTATTGTCCCCTCATCTTTCAAATCAGCCATAGTAACCCCAATTCTCAAGAAACCTGGTGCTGACCCCAATAATTTCAACAACCTTCGTCCCATCTCCAATCTCCCTTTCCTTTCCAAAATCCTGGAAAAAACTGTTGCATCTCAGGTTCATGATCACCTTTCTCTTAATAATCTCTATGAACAGTTTCAGCCTGGCTTTTGCCCACTTCATAGCACAGAAACAGCTCTTGTCAAAATCACTAACGACTTCCTCATGGCTGCTGACACTGGACTCCTTACCATCCTCATCCTCCTCGACTTGAGTGCAGCCTTTGAAACAATCTCTCACACTATCCTCATTGACAGATTAGCCGCTATTGGACTATCTAACACGCCCCTGGACTGGTTTAAATCATATCTCTCTGGCTGCACTCAGTTGGTCCAACTGAAAACATTCACATCCCAACCATTCCCCCTCTCTTCTGGTGTACCCCAAGGTTCTGTGCTTGGACCTCTCTTATTCATTATTTACCTCCTCCCTCTTGGCAGTATTTTCCGTAAATTTAACATCCAGTTCCATTGCTACGTGGATGACACCCAGTTCTACCTGTCTACCAAACCCACCTCCTCTCTCCCACCCACCTCCCTCTCCAATTGTCTACAGGAACTCAGATCCTGGTTCTCCCATAACTTCCTTAAACTTAACTTACTAAACTTACTTTCGTCTACATAATATCTCACTCCTGCGTCCGTCCCTCACACCCAACAGTACCGCTATCTTGGTTCACACCCTGGTTACATCCCGCCTTGACTATTGTAACTCTCTTCTTTTTGGTTTACCTGACAAGTCCATCCATAAACTGCAACTGGCTCAAAACTCTGCCACCAGAATTATTTCCAGAATCCCCTCCTTCAGTCATATCACACCTGTCCTGCAGCAACTTCATTGGCTTCCTATCAAATTTCGCATCATCTATAAAATCTTACTTTTTACCTTCGAGGCCATCAACACCCTCACCCCCCAGTACCTTTCTGAGCTCCTCCACACCAACATATCCAGCTGTACTCTCAGGTCTTCCTCCTCCATCCAACTCACCCTCCCACCTGCTTGCTTGTCCACCATAGGGTCGAGAGTCTTCAGCCGCTCAGCCCCCTGCCTTTGGAACTCCCTGCCACAGGACATACAACACTGATTCCATCATCTCCTTCAAATCTTGCCTCAAAACCCACCTTTTCCGACAAGCACATTCCCTTTAATCTGGGTCTGGAATGATCCCACCGTTGCACTTTATTTCTGTTTTATAATGTTTTGCACTATTTTGATTATGTTTTTCATTTTATCGATTGCTTTTATTATTGTCTTTGTACGATGACCTTGAGTGTCCTGAAAGGCGCCTATAAATAAAATTTATTATTATTATTATTATTATTGGGGCGGCACGGTGGTGTAGTGGTTAGCCTGTCGCCTCACAGCAAGAAGGTCCGGGTTCGAGCCCCATGGCCGGCGAGGGCCTTTCTGTGCGGAGTTTGCATGTGCTCCCCGTGTCCGCGTGGGTTTCCTCCGGGTGCTCCGTTTTCCCCCACAGTCCAAAGACATGCAGGTTAGGTTAACTGGTGACTCTAAATTGACCGTAGGTGTGAATGTGAATGGTTGTGTCTATGTGTCAGCCCTGTGATGACCTGGCGACTTGTCCAGGGTGTACCCCGCCTTTCGCCCGTAGTCAGCTGGGATAGGCTCCAGCTTGCCTGCGACCCTGTAGAACAGGATAAAGCAGCTAGAGATAATGAGATGAGATTATTATTATTACAATGTACACTACTGATCCTGATATGTAGAGCTGTATTTTACTCTTCTATTAGATAAGCCTAGGTAAATGCTGGCTGTAATTACTGTAGCACTCACAGAATAAGGACAAGATTAGTCACTAAGGCACTGATGAAAAATAGACATAATGAAGCAGCACTGAAGTGGAGAGATGATAAAGATGCTACTTTTTTTAATTAACCTACAATATATTAATCAAATAATGAATAATGAAGCTCATGTGGATGCACTGCTTTAACAAAAGATTGAAAGTGTGTGTGTGTGTGTGTGTGTGTGTGTGTGTGAGAGAGAAAGGGGAAGCCGTGATTGAGAACACAGAGAACAACGTATGAAAAATAAAAAAGCTCTTACTTTATCACTGTATAAATGAGTGTGCATGCCTTACCTGATCAAACTGAATGCGTGTCCATATAATTTTTTTTTATATTGAATTAAATCTCATCTCATCTCATTATCTCTAGCCGCTTTATCCTGTTCTACAGGGTCGCAGGCAAGCTGGAGCCTATCCCAGCTGACTACGGGCGAAAGGCGGGGTACACCCTGGACAAGTCGCCAGGTCATCACAGGGCTGACACATAGACAACCATTCACACTCACACCTACGATCAATTTAGAGTCACCAGTTAACCTAACCTGCATGTGTTTGGACTGTGGGGGAAACCGGAGCACCCGGAGGAAACCCACGCGGACACGGGGAGAACATGCAAACTCCGCACAGAAAGGCCCTCGCCGGCTACGAACCCAGACCTTCTTGCTGTGAGGCGACAGCGCTAACCACTACACCACCGTGCCGCCTTGAATTAAATCAAATAATAAAACTTAAACTAAATCAAAAAAGGTATACTAGGAAGTAGTAATATGCCTTCTTTTGGGGGATCACATGAACTATTGTTTGCTTAAAATCTGATTTTGAATAAAATGTCAGTGTAAACATAGCCTGAGGCCCAACTTGGGAATGACATTTCGCTTGGAACTGAGTGACTAGTCTCGCTTCCAGAACTCCATACCTCTGGTTTCCCTGAAGAACTGCAATGCACATATCGGTCATTTATATTCATCATTCATAGATTTTAGAAGAACCAGCCATGCAGGCCCTGTAGGTCTTCCAAAGCATCACACATTGTAATAAACATGAATTCCCAAAACATTAAGTAAGTGCATTGTCATGCCTGTGGCAAAACCGCCTGGTTTCCATATGCTCTTATAAACCTGAACCGTTAACCCTTACTTTTATCGTCCATACATAACAGAGCATGGCTCACCATCAGCCTCACCATGCATATTGCTCAAGCACAGGTTAAGAGATTTTACAAAGGCTCCCAAGAAAACATTCACACACTTAGGAAAAGCCCCAAAAATGTAAATGGCTGTAACCCATAATTGCACTGAAACTCATTCCAATCCTTTCTTCCCTTTTGATTTTCCTTTTTGTGTGCCTGGTTTATGCATCACTTTAAGTGGAGACACCCTACATATGAGAAAATGCCTGTGAAAGATTAACTAGGTGTGGAAGCTTTTGCCACAAAAACACAGCAAACCAAACCATTTTGAAATAACTATGATTTGTAACTTATCTAACGAGTTGTGAATGATTCAAAAGCCGACATGTTTGTCCATTATATTTGGATCAGATAGACATATTTCAGATGGTCTTCATATTTATTCTGTATATCAGTGGACAGCTACACCTTCCTGACTATAGGGCTGATCGTCATATAGAACAACCATTATTTTCATTAATGGACAAAATGTATGGCTAAATCTTCCTATTTAGTTAAAGCTAGACTGCCTTTCAGATTTTTCAAGTGTAGGTCATAAAAAGAATTTCCCCTGACACCCAGTTATTTTTGTTTAGTGGACCGAAAGCTATTGAATTCGAATCACAGACTTCCAATTTTATTAGTTTTTTTTTTTAAAAATAGAACAATTAATGAATTTACAGACACATGACCCTGAATTCTCGGCTATTTTTTCCTGCTTCACCATGACCCAATTCAAGATACTACGTCATGCATGACGTGGTGGGCTTTCTCTCTTTGTGCAAGGCATTGTGGGATACAAATTTGAAACAGGAGAGAAAAATGGAGGACGTGAGTGTGCGAATGAAACGTGAAAGAGTGACTACAGTAACAGAAAGTGAGAAGAAAAGACGTTATGTTGCGAAGGAAAGGAAACACAGGACCAAACTAATAAATATCGCCGATCAGCGCGTACCTCGGTGTTCATTTAGTGACAGAATGATGTAATTGTCAGTGCACGGTCAAGGTAAACCTGTAGATGGCAGTAATGCAACACTGGATGTCAGCTGCCGTAAAACCCAAAAGAAAAACAATAATAAGAAGAAGGTAAACCTGCGCATGTGCACACACGGACTTCCTCTGTCTGCTTGACTGCCTGAAGTGAGCGATTTCATGCACATTATTTGCTAAGGAATCCCCTCAAATTAAATAACTTCCCAGCCACAGAATGGCCTGGATTTTTTTGAGATATTGCAGAAATAAACATATTTATTATTTTCGCGGTGCGGTTTCCATCAAATTCCGCGATCCTACGGTACGGACCCTGGTTACAGATCTCTGGTGACTCACTTGTTCACAACAACAACAAACATCTCATCTCATCATCTCTAGCCGCTTTATCCTTCTACAGGGTCGCAGGCAAGCTGGAGCCTATCCCAGCTGACTACGGGCGAAAGGCGGGGTACACCCTGGACAAGTCGCCAGGTCATCACAGGGCTGACACATAGACACAGACAACCATTCACATTCACATCTATGGTCAATTTAGAGTCACCAGTTAACCTAACCTGCATGTCTTTGGACTGTGGGGGAAACCGGAGCACCCGGAGGAAACCCACGCGGACACGGGGAGAACATGCAAACTCCACACAGAAAGGCCCTCGCCGGCCCCGGGGCTCGAACCCAGGACCTTCTTGCTGTGAGGCAACAGCGCTAACCACTACACCACCGTGCCGCCCAACAACAAACATAGTAGCAATTTTTGTCAACATTTATTTTCGCATTTCTCAGGAGAATAGCATTAATTTTACATCATGGATAGTGATAACGACAGTCTTCACAGCAAAAGCGAGTTTTACTACCCTGATGAAGACGAAATAAAAGAAAACATTTCAGGAGAAAGCTAAAAGCCTGTAACTGTTGCTAACGCCGAGCAAAAACATGGCTGAATCCTGAATGACTCCTATTTGTATAAATAGGGGACTACATAGGCGGCAAAATGTAGTTTTTTTTTTCCTGCCATGGAAGTGCACTTGTATACTGAGGAGAAAGCAATTTGCATTACAGCCGTGAATGAGGATTCAAAATGGCTGCCCGGCTCGGTTTTCCCTTTCGGGCGCTCTCGTTTTCTGTTAGAATTTGGTAAAGAAAAAAATAAATATATTATTTACCAACTTAAGGTCGGTCTGTATGGTGAAATACAGAGGGCCTCGCTCAGTACTTTCAAGACCTCTGTCACGGTATTTCACAATACGGACCTCCCAGCTGGTAAATAACGTATATCACAATGACCAAATTTCCGAGGGAACTAAATTCCACCAATTTTATTAAATCAAAAGGCCGACTAGCTTTAACTGCAGTAATTTCTGATTGTGTGTATTTATGTAACACAATAACTGTTTGACATCTGTACATCACAAATGAATATAATTAAGAATTATTCCACCTAATCGAGTCGTACATGAGCTGATAGCCGACGAGGCACGTAGCACCGAGTTGGCTATAAGCCATGTATGATGAGATTGAGTGGAATAATTGTTTTATTACAGTATATCCACATTCACTGAATTTTGAGAAACAGATCATTTTTACTTATATTTTTGCAAATTTGATAAATGACAACTTTATATAAAACGTCCAACAAAATCATTTCAGCTTCGGTCCCGAGGTATAGAATAGCTTTAGACATTTATTTAATTCTTCCTTGGACGTTTCAGTTCTGTAATTTTCAAACTACTTTGAGCTCTTGAACCAGTCTAAAAAAATTTCAACAAATTTTAATGCTTAAAGATGAAGAATGTAAACAAACCAGCGAAATGACAGTGGCAATTTGTGAAAAATGCTATAATAATAATTCTTGAAAAAAAAGGATGGGTTCTTGCCATCAAATACTTTTATTCCATATTTTGTTGCTTTTTTTTATTTTTATTTTTGAGGTTTTGTTTTCGAGTAGACTTTTTATTTCATCTTTGGTTGGTTCAGCAAAATGCTCTGCTATTTTGTTTTTCTCTACTCTTAGTATATGAGCTGATAGCCTCATAGTAGAGGAGCCAATCAGAATGTGCGATTGCTCATATCCAGTGAATGTGGATATAATAGTATAATTTATTCCTGGGCGGCACGGTGGTGTAGTGGTTAGCGCTGTCGCCTCACAGCAAGAAGGTCCTGGGTTCGAGCCCCGGGGCCGGCGAGGGCCTTTCTGTGTGGAGTTTGCATGTTCTCCCCGTGTCCGCGTGGGTTTCCTCCGGGTGCTCCGGTTTCCCCCACAGCCCAAAGACATGCAGGTTAGGTTAACTGGTGACTCTAAATTGACCGTAGATGTGAATGGTTGTCTGTGTCTATGTGTCAGCCCTGTGATGACCTGGCGACTTGTCCAGGGTGTACCCTGTAGTCAGCTGGGATAGGCTCCAGCTTGCCTGCGACCCTGTAGAAGGATAAAGCGGCTAATTTATTCCTTTCAATATTCTCTCTTCCTTCCAGGAGAAATCTAAGCTGAAGTTAATAAAATATAAATGATAGAATATAATGGCTGAGAGGTAATTTTTTGATGGCAGGACAAGTAAATAAGTGTAAGGATTATTGACGGAGTATTTAAAAAAAAATCTGCTTGTATTGATTTAAAATCAGGCCCCAGGTGGAACTTCCACTTAGCACGTAAGTCTGTTTATAGTCTGTGTGTTATATGATCTGCCCTGGCTTCGTATACTGTATATAGATACTGTGGCATTTTACATGTAGACATTCAGGGCATGAACACATACTGGATGTATACTAATGTGTTGAAGACACAAATTACCTCACTGAACAAGCATGAAAAAAACATAACCATGGGGCAAGCCACGGCCTAATGGTTACAGAAGTAGTGACTCAAAGTTTGCTGGTTTGATTCCCTGGACCAGCAGGAATGGCTGAAGTGCCCTTGATCAAGGCACCGAACCCCCACCTGCTCCCCAGGCTGCTTTGGGTAGGTTGTACGTCACTCTGGATAAGAGCGTCTGCTAAATTCCTATAATGTAATGTAATAACCACAGCACAACAGTTAGTGCAAATCTAGAGCCTGTCTTCAGAACACACTCTCACACAGCACCGAGAGAGACCGTCAGGAGAGCATTTGTGAAATGGTGCATGCTGAGAGTAATTTTTTTTTTTGGGGGGGGGGGTGGACCCCTCCTAGAGAAGACATACTACTTACTGCCAACAGTTTGAGTAAACTCAGAAGATTTGCTCATCCGATTTACATAAGTTCCAACCATGTGTGCACCAAATGTGTGTTTGCACAGAAAGTCCTTGGTGTAGAGTTTGCCTAAATATAAGCCAATATTAGGAGAGGACGGAGGAAGCACTGATTAGAATAACAATGATAACGATAACACAACACCAATGAGGAGAGGACAAGCTTTGATGTGGATAAACCCTAAAAAAAAAGGAATGGTGAGAAGGAACATAAAATTCTTCATAAACATCCAAAATCATCAAACATCAAACATAACTTCTATTTTTGTTTCTCTGTTTTGTTTCCATCAGCAGTGCAGGTCTCTGAAGCAACTGCTCTAATTTAGTGCTATTGTTATTCACTGCTATTTGTTATTAATCTTAAAGCTTATCATCTTGTAATTACAGTGAAACTAGTGGAAATGTGCGTAAAACCAGGAATGAAGGTCTGGATCTGAGGAGTGGTCTTGAGAATTTAATGGGTTTTACATGGTGATGGAGGATAAAACAGAAAACAACTCCTTAAACTACTGACTTGGGAAAGTCCACTCTGATACACGTTAAACATCCGTCCGGTATCCATCAGAGTCGTGGCGGAAGCTTGAGCCAATCCCAGCTGACTTCGGGTGAGAGGTGGGATGCAACCTGAACAGGCTGCCAGTCTATCACAGGGTTAACACAGAAACAAACAACAATTCACACTCACAGTGAGTCAGTCAAAATACAGGAAACCTATCAACAATACTACGTCATGCTGACCTTTGACACCACCCACAAAATGTCAATATGGCTGCGCCCTTGAGTGAGCAGGAATATAAAAGAATTTTAAAGTACTGCTTCATGCGACAGCAGCACAGTGGTGTAGCGGTTAGCACTGTCACCTCACAGTAAGAAGGTCCTGGGTTCAAGCCCAGTGGCAGATGGGGGCCTTTCTGTGAGGAGTTTGCATGTTCTCCCCATGTCTGCATGGGTTTGCTCCAGTTTCCCCCACAGTCCAAAGACATGCAGGTTAGGCTAACTGGTGGCTCTAAATTGACCATAGGTGTAAATGGTTGTGTGTCTCTATTGCTGCTTTTCCACTACCAACGCGGCTGAGTTGGGCTGAGCCGTGCCGTGCTGAGTCGAGCTGAGCGGGGCTGTTGGAGTTGCATTTCGACTACAACCGCGCCGAACCGTGCTGGCTGGAAGTGGGTGGACACATTGGGTGGAGTTAGCGAAAGTGGGTGGACGTCACGTGATGTCGTTAGGCGGCGCAAACAGTGACATCAGTGACCTTTTAAGCGGTAGTCTCACAACCCGGATAGTAAACAATAAACATGGAGGACATGGAGTCGTTAGTGTTGCTGGTCTTGGTTCTGTGGCTTGTTGTCACCGACAACGCCAACAGATACTGGCAAGAGCGTATAGATGAGGCGAGGCGCATAAGGCTTCATAATTCTCGTAATTCTCCTTCTTCCGGGTTTACAGTGTTTACAGATCCCAGCGTGCTCGCGGGGCGTGTGTGGGAGTGTGAGGACACTCCTCCTCACCAATCAGTGCACAGGGGAGTGTCTCCTCATGCCCCTAGCCCCACTCGGCTCGGTTTGGCTCGCTTCAGCCCCACTCCAAAACCGTGCGAGTTTTGGGGGCTGAGCAGGGCTGAAGCGAGCTGAGTCATGCTGTTCTTAGATAGTCGAAACGCGAGCCGTGTCGGGCTGAAGCGAGCTGAAGTGAGCTGAAAAAGGGTAGTGGAAAAGGGCCATATGTGTCAGTCCTGCGATGATTTGGCGACTTGTCCAGGGTGTACCCCGCCTCTCGCCCATAGTCAGCTGGGATAGGCTCCAGCTTGCCTGTGACCCTGCACAGGATAAGCTGTTACGGCTAATGGATGGATGCTTTGTGTGACAATAGACAGGGAAGTCAAAATGCATTTGGACAAAATGTGCAATATTTCTAGGCTACAGTATGTTTATTTTTCACTGCAGGAACCCTTTAACACCTATAAACAATTTAGAGTAGCCAGTTGACCTAATCCACATGTCTTTGGACCTCTGGGAGGAAAATGAAGCACCTGGATGAAATCCATGCAGGTACGGGGAAAGCATGCAAACTACACACAAAAAGGACCCAGCCAGCCATGAGGTTCAAACCCAGAACCTTCTTGCTGTGAGGCAACAGTGCTAACCACTGCACCACCATGCTGCCCCAACATAAACATGCTTATATTAAAATATTTGTGATATATTCAATGAGTATAAATTGGTGCTAAAGTGTTGTTTGGTGTTCTAATTGGATGAATTTTAGCAAAGGTCTGCTGCTCTGATGCCACAGAGGGACATTACATTTATTAGACGAAAAAACGCTTCACCATTTGGCAGCAATATTTAACGTGATATTAATGAGAAATCTAGTGTACAGTAATGCCGACATCAAATGTTGAACTCAAAGTTCCAGAATGCAGTGCAGCTGTACAATGCAATTGCCCTGAATTACAAATGAGATTGCAGCATGGTGGTGTAGTGGTTCACACTGTCGCCTCACGACAAGAAGGTTCTGGGTTCGAGCCCAGTGACTGACAGAGGCCTTTCTGTGTGGTGTTTGCATTTTCTCCCTGTGTCTGTGTGGGTTTCCCCCGCAGTCCAAAGATATGTGGTTAGGTTACTTAGCAATCTAAGAAATGACAAGCACCATGGTGTTGATGATGGTTTTAGCACGGAAGATGAAGATTTAGAACTTTTTCTGTGTGATTGTGCAGATAAAGTGGTGAGCAAGCTGAACAGACTAAAGCACTGCTGCATCACTCTCTTTAAGTAGAAATGAAGCAAGGACTAAATCTCACCGGTGCCACTATCAGGAGGTCTTCAAACAGCGTTCTGGGAAACTGTTTAAAAAACTAAATCAACCTTGAATACCACTGAAGCAAATAATTTATGATGGATTTTTCCTTTAAAGGTAGACTGCCTTTCAGATTTTTCAAGTGTATGTCATAAAAAGAATTTCCCCTGACACCCAGCTATTTTTATTTTGTGCACCGAAAGCTACTGAATTCGAATCACAGACTTCCAATTTTATTAGCTTTTTTTAAAATAGAACAATTAATGAATTTAGGGCCATGTAGCCCTAAATTCTCTGCTATTTTTTCCTGCTTCACCATGACTCAATTCAAGATACTACATCATGCATTACATGGTGAGCTTTCCCCGTTCACGTAAGGCATTGTGGGATACAAATTTGAAACAGGAGAGAAAAATGGACGACGTGAGTGTGCGAATGAAACGTGAAAGACCGACTACAGTAACAGAAAGCAAGAAGAAAAGACGTTATGTTGCGAAGGAAAGGAAACGCAGGACCAAACTAATAAATATTGGCGGTTGGCGAGCACCTCGGTGTGATCAGCTGTTCGTTTCGTGACAGAATGACGTAACTGTCAGTGCACGGTCAAAGGTAAACCTGTGCATGCGCACACGGACTTCCTCTGTCTGCTTGACTGCGCGAAGTGAGCGATTTCATGCACATTATTTGCTTTAATCCCCTCAAATTAAATAACTTCTCAGCCACAGAATGGCCTGATATTTTGTAAGATATTACAGAAATAAACATCTATCACAATGACCACATTTCAGAGGGAGCTAAATTTCACTGATTTTATGAAATTGAATGGCCGTCTCACTTTAATACTGAATTATAACTATGTTCATGGAGAAAGAGAGGAGTAAAGAAGAAGAAGAAGAAGAAGAGGAGACTGGAAGGAAATGCCAAAGCTCACGTAGACAGAGCAAATATAACACTGGAGCATGCATAACACATAATGGACACACACTCAGCCTTTGAAGTGTGAAAGAAGTCTGTTACACACTGACAGAAAACAGAAGGTTACATGCACCAGGTCAACCAACCCACGCCACTGTTTCTGTGGTCAGGGTAAGGGGGTACAAAGTTCACATAAATCCACCACTGAGGGTCAGTACGCACCCAAACATCACAGATCTCCCACATATTCACTCCAGCTCTCCTGCTCCACTGCAACACAATTTCAACATCTAAAACAATATCTCTCTTTTCCCATTTGTTTTCTTTGGTTATTAAGCTCTCTTATGGACAGACAGATTAGAAGAACCTCGTCAGGGGAGAAGAAAAGAGCTTGGTGGAAGTCTTTGTTTTTGCTGGCTGACACAAAGGTGTTTTAAGTGAAAGAAAAATACAGCTGGTGAATTTGTTTCAATTTTTTTTTCTGCATGGTCTGTGTCTGAAGAGCAGGTGTTTATATCATGTTCAGAAATATAATATGAGTTGTGTTTGGATATTCAAGTTACAAGACTTCGTATTGCCATATGGACACCATTTTATGAAATATGATTAATTCCACTGCCAAATGAAGCTCTCAAATCTAATGTACTTATTCTGTCTCTAAATCTCAACTTGGCATCTCCTACGTGGGCTGACCAATCCTCATTAATCCTCATTAATCTCCATTAACGTTTCTCAGGCTCTTTCTCAGAACCTAATTCTGCCAGAAGACTAAAATTGAAGGGAGAAGGCATCGTCATTGACCCTGCATGTGAGTAACACATAAACCGATAAACGGTTGTCATATGGTATATCGATCCATCCATTATCTGTAGCCGCTTACCCTGTTCTACAGGGTCGCAGGCAAGCTGGAGCCTATCCAAGTTGACTACGGGCGAGAGGCGGGGTACACCCTGGACAAGTCGGTTGTCATATATTCTCCTCATCTCACTATCTCTAGCCGCTTTATCCTGTTCTACAGGGTCGCAGGCAAGCTGGAGCCTATCCCAGCTGACTACAGGCGAGAGGCGGGGTACACCCTGGACAAGTCGGTTGTCATATATTAAATATTTATTTAAAAAAATCAAAGATATGTGGTGACAAAAAATATTAAAAGTCAAAATAATAGTCACAGATAAAACAAAAAGGTCAGATTTCACATTCTGTACAAATGACTTTGTACATGTGAAGTTCAAATTCTCATTTTCATTAAAAACACACACTGTTACATCATATTCTTTATTCAAGTACAAAACGACAAACTTATATTTGCTTAAATTATAAAACAAAAGTGGGGGGAAAAAGAATCAGCAGCACAAGTCAATCATTTTGAATACTAAGAGTAAGTTTATGTGCCTTTTTCACAGGAACCACAAAAGTAGGCAAACGTGAACTAAATCTATTTCAGCAGCGACTGTATATTTGTGTTTGTCAAATGTTACAGCTACTGACTTAATGCTGATACTGATCAATCAAATTACTGACATAATACAGACTGTAATTGAACTACTGACTTAATTCTGATTAATCACTGATACGATATTGATTCAAATTAAACTACTGACTTAATGCGGATACTGATCAGTCAAATTACTGAGATTAGTTTGGTTCTCATTAAACTAATGACTTAATACTAATCAATCACTGAGGTGATATTAATTCTAATTGAACTACTGACTTAATGCTGATACTGATCAATCAAATTACTGTGTTTGAATTGGTCCTAAATAAACTACTGACTTAAAAGTAGATGGCCTTTCGATTTCATAAAATCGGTGAAAGTTAGCTCCCTTTGAAATTTGGTCATTGTGATATATGTTTCTTTCTGTAATATCTAAAAAAATCCAGGCCATTCTGTGGCCGGGAAGTTCATTCATTCATTCATTCATTCATTCATTCATTCATTCATTATCTCTAGCCGCTTTATCCTTCTACAGGGTCGCAGGCAAGCTGGAGCCTATCCCAGCTGACTACGGGCGAAAGGCGGGGTACACCCTGGACAAGTCGCCAGGTCATCACAGGGCTGGCCGGGAAGTTATTTCATTTAAAGGGATTCCCTGGCAAATAATGTGTACAGTATATAACCGCTTGCTTCACGCAATCAAGCAGACTGAGGAAGTCCATGTGCGCATGCGCAGGTTTACCTTGACTGTGCACTGACAGTTACATCATTCTGAAGCTAAATGAACAGCTGATCACACCGAGGTACTCGCTGACCGCTGATATTTATTAGTTTGGTCCTGCGTTTCCTTTCCTTCGCAACATAACGTCTTTTCTTCTCGCTTTCCGTTACTGTATTCGGTCTTTCATGTTTCATTCGCACATTCACGTCCTCCGTTTTTCTCTCCTGTTTCAAATTTGTATCCCACAATGCCTTGCGCAAACAGGGAAAGCCCACCACGTCGTGTATGACTTAGTATCTTGAACTAGGTCACGGTGAAGCAGGAAAAAATAGCAGAGAATTTAGGGCCACATGGCCTTAAATTCATTAATTGTTCTATTTAAAAGAAAAAGCTAATAAAACTGGAAGTCTGTGATTCGAATTCATAGCTTTTGGTCCACAAAACAAAAATAACTGGGTGTCAGGGGAAATTATTTTTATGATCTGAAAGGCAGTACAGCTTTAATGCTGATGCTGATCAGTCAAATTACTGACATAATTAAATTGCTGACTTCAGATTAAATATGATAAATCAATTCACTGACAGAATATTGATTCTAATCTGTAAAACTGCAATGTTGCAAATCACACACACACACACACAGACAGAGTGAGAGAGAGTGAGAGAGAGAGAGAGAGAGAGAGAGATGAAGGGAGGAGACACAGGAGCCAGTGGCGTTGAGGTGGAACATAAATAGAGAAAGGAAACGCCAACCATCGATAGCTCTTGGAAATGTGCTCCTGTTTTTCCTTTTTTCTGTTTTTACTTTCTTTCTTTCTTTCCTTTTACCAGAGTTCAGATGAAGTAAAATATTCCTGAGGTTTAGCGACACGTTGTAACATTATAGCCCATTAATAACTTTATCTCAAGGTCCCAGAACTCTAATGAAGTGCAGCTCGGGTGATGAGTTCACTTTGGCCACATGGTGAATGAAACTTGGATTGAGAGGAAACTGATGGTAAAATGAAATGTGAACGCAGCTGGGCTCTGAGGAGAATGAAGAGAAGGGGCTCGGTGTTGATGAGGACAGCAGTGTGGATTAAACAGCGGGACTGAGAGCTGGGACAGAGCTGCATTAATCCAGTGACTGACCAGGTCAGTGAGACACACGGCTCAGGGTGAGAATACTCACACTAACCCTGCTTTAGTCCACTTACTGTGGCAAGGCGTTAATAAAATTACACTGACAAGGCTTACACTGTCAAATTTACACTAGTGTGATTGCACTGACATTTTTAACAATCTTATATGTGCATTAATTTCAGTTTATATAAGAAACATTCCTACCATTTTGCCCTAATTTGTAGTTTAGTGGTGTAGCTTGATGCTCTGCAGACGTTGTGTCGGATCCCAGATATGACCAGACTCTCTGTTTACACAGTGATGATGTAGAAACTGGTTCCAACAGTCACTTCTAAATTAAGTAGTGGTAAACAACAACAACAACAACAGCATCAACAATAATAATACCAACAAAGTACTAATATAGTAATATAATAATAATAATATTATTATTACTATTGTTGTTGTTTTGGAACTAGATCGTATCATTAGCCTTATTATTATTACTTGAATTCATGTTATTTGCTGGGCGGCACGGTGGTGTCATGGTTAACACTGTTGCCTCACAGCAAGAAGGTTCTGGGTTCGAGCCCAAGCAGCCGGCGAGGGTCTTTCTGTGTGGAGTTTGCATGTTCTCCCTGTATCTGTGTGGGTTTCCTCCGGGTGCTCCGGTTTCCCCCAGAGACATGCAGGTTAGGTTCATTGGTGGCTCTAAATTGACCGTAGGTGTGAATGTGAGTGTGAATGGTTGTTTGTCTTTGTGTCAGCCCTGTGATAACCTGGCGACTTGTCCAGGGTGTACCCCGCCTTTCGCCCGTAGTCAGCTGGGATAGGCTCCAGCTTGCCTGCGACCCTGTAGAACAGGATAAGCAGCTGTAGATGATGGATGGATGTTATTTGCTGAATGCTCCGGTAAGTTTTCGAAAAATCCAGAAAAGTGCAATGAAAAAACCACGGCAGCTCTTGATTCACTGACAAGTCTCAAGTAAATAAAAATCCCAAATGTAAATAAATCAGCAGGTTGCTCAGGCTATTCACACCACAGCCTCCAGAGTTTTAGCCTAATTAAAGAAAACAGTGTTTCTGTTTGGCAGACACACACACACACACACACACACACACTAATGAAAAAAAAATTAGAACAAGCATTCAGGTTGCTATATTGTTTATACAGCCATTGCTGCAGGGATGTATTTCCATATGCAGTACTTGATTTCTCTTATTTTTGCTCTAAAGTCATCTATGGTAATGAATTTTGAATCGAGATGTGTCCTTTAGGTTATTTCGGTGCCCCATGTTACATTTCCGCATTAGTGACCCAGATGTTGGTTACGTCCTGTGTAATTATAAGAATCTGAAGTCTTTCAATACATTTGTTTTGGAGGTTATGTTCCATGACTTGTTTTTGTCAGCTTTTTATTGGTAAAGGAGCTGAGCTGGTCCTTTAGACATTTTGGGCAGAAATGCAGGCTGTTCTGGAACTACTGAAGCACATTATATTATAATTGTATATAAATTCACACATAGTCAGGGTGTGATTTTGTTAGAACGGTCACCTTTACTAAGTCACTGAAGAGGATAAAAAAGGAGTTAAAATGTTTAAATAAAAAAGGTTACTGCAGTTGCAAGGCAGCTGCTGGAGTTGAGTGTTTTTCTGACACCAGTAAAGAAGAAAAATATGAAATTAGAGCATCAGATCTTATTTTGTAATGGGCAAAATAAACCAGTGAAAAAAGACAAGAAGGCACTTGAAAATTGCTTGTGAAATAATGTGTGGTGCTTTGATGCGTCAGTGGATTTAGACTTGGGAAATCGATAGTTCCCGCTCGCTCCTTGGGCAATGGTACAGATGTTGACTGTTCTCTCCTTGGGTGAATGCAGAGATGTTGACATACATACAGATGACTGTGGGTTCATGTGTTGTTGGGTTTTTTTGGCCACTGCTACTATACAGTATATACATTTTCAACTGTTGTGCAGTAGGCAGATACAAATAGGTGTATATATACACACACACAAAACCTATTCAGTCCAAAACCTATTCAGGTTACACTGGGTGAGAGGCAGGAATACACACTGGATGGGACGCCAACACACACACACACACACCTTGGTCCAATTTCTACCAGCATGTTCTTGGGAGGAGGGAAGAAACCAGAGAACCCAGAGGAAACCCACACCGTCATGAGGATAAAAGGCACAGAAACTCCAGACAGACAGTAACCATAGCTCAGGATCAAACTGGGGCCCCTGGAGCTGTGAGACTGAAACAGTACCTTCTGTATCAGCATATCAACCATTTGGTGGGGGGAAAAAATCAATCATCTTAATTTTATAGCTATTATTATGAATAAACCTGTGCTCAAGCTTGTAAATTTGACTAAAGTCTAGTGGGCAGATACAACAATATGATATAACATGTAACATAAACCAAGCAACACATTTACCTCACTACGAAACTTATTCTCTGCCATTAACCTTTATCCATATTATTCAGAGAACCAGTCCACCTTCATCTACTTCGATAAGGAAGTATGAAAACACTTTAAAGGTGATAGTCAACATTATGGAGAAGTTTGAGACAAAGATTTTCTGCTAAAAGTGGTTTCACAGTTGCTCTCGGTCTCTTGGGTCAGTGAATATCGTTGCATTTAGTGTGTATGGGTGGACGGGACGAACAGAAACATGAGGAAGTACAAGATTTGATTTTGGTAACAAGAAAATAGTAATCTGTCATCCTTGCCAAGGGGAAAGACATATTAAAAAGAGGACGATGTGTAATGTATCGCATTATGCAGCAGTGTGTTTGAACAAGGCAGTTTTTTTTTTAACTTATTTTTTATTGGGTTTTCAATGACAACATTCCAGTATATACACTTTTCTCTATCCAGATGTAGATGACAATTGTACACATTATATCTAAATTAAGATTACAAGCAAATAAGACAAACAAAAACAAAACAAAAACAAATATCCACTCCCAATTAAATAGATTAAACATATTAAATCAAATATACATATTCAGACATTCATATACACAAGCACACATACAAATAAGCAGTCAGGAACCCACAGAACTTACACTAAAACATTGTAAGGCACTGTGTGGATTATGTAAAACAAGGCAGTTTGAGAGGTTAATATGTGTACGCCCTGGTTATCAGTGCATATTAGGGCTTGTTTCTAAGATGAAAACAAATGTATGTTTGCGCCCGAGTCACTAACCTCTCCCTCTCTCTCACACACTTACCTTCCAGCTCTATGCTTACTTTATTGGCATTGGCAGCATTACAAAATGTAGCATGACGTGGTCGTCTTTTCTCAAAATGATCTTTTAGTCTTTATTCAAAACTGTAGAATATCAATTTAGCCATCGGGGTGGACATATTTTGTTATTCAAAAGAAAAACAAACTCCCCAGCTGATGAAACAATCCTGTAATACTAGGAGAGGAATGAACGTGTGTCTGCCTATAGAGAGCGTGCACGTGACGTCACGTGATATTTGTTTATCTGCCATCGTGGACGGCATGGCCGCGCATAGAACTTAGACGAACCCGTTCTAATTATCAAGTGTGTGGGAGTAGATCTTTCGAGAATGGTTATATCTTGTTCAGCATTTGGTTGTACCAATAGACAGGGCCAAAAGGAGGGCCTGTCATTTTATAGATTCCCCACAGACGAGGAGAGACGCGCAAAATGGGTGTCCGCTGTGCGAAGAGAAAACTGGTACCCCAGTTCTACCAGCCGAATTTGTAGTGAACACTTCATATCAGGTAGGTGTAATCTTCTAATTCAATACTCCTAGTACATCTGTTAAGTTGATTTTCGGATTGAATGATAACTGCATAGTCGGTGATTTGTGATTTTTTTTTCAAACAAAAACATACATATTAACAACCCTGTCATTATCTGGAACTGAGTTTAGATTTCGAACATTCTTACGATAAAACGTCCTGCATAGTCTCTTTATGATAAACGTCTTAATGCCACTTACCTGTGAGGTTATCAAGTAGACATTCTTCTTCGGAACCTTCCAGAGGTATAGTTGGGATACCCATCCCGCAACAAAATATTTATAAGCTTCCAGGCTCTTGTAAGCTTTGAGGGCTTTGCCAGTGTAACACGATTCACGATTAACAAGAAAATTGTAAATGTCGTGGTAGGCCAGATCGGGCAAATCGCCGGCACCGCAGCTCCGAATTTCCCTGAACAAGGATTGCGGCAAGTTGTACGGATCTGCAATCCCCAACCTGGAACACTTTTCCACGTAACGCTGCCTCACGTCACCTTCAAGATGCTGAACAAACTTAGACAAGTTATCGCGCGATGTAGATGGGGTATTTTCCGAATTTTCTTGGGGATTACTCCCTGGATCCATTACGCTAGCGCAAGGTAAACAATCCTGAAGTCATCCAATATGGCGGAGTAAATGCGGACGGGTCACGTGACTGCACATCCTCTATAGGACTGTAGAAGAGAGCCGAACAGGGCTTGGGGGCCACTGGCCACATGAGGCTGAACATTAAGGAGAAAATGAATGGAAGTGGGTTAACCAAACAGAAGAGCCAACCAGATGCTGAGGCGTGAAACATGTGCATGAGTTTTTCATTTGCCATTTGAGATTTTTCGTTCTCAAGAGACACGCAAAATGGGGTGGGCGTGGCGTGGCTTTTCTATGAACAGTGAGAAATGTATAACTCAGCAGCAGTATTACTTTAGGAAAAGAAGTAGGAGGTGTGAAATGAAGTTTCTGTCAAGATGGAGAAGCTCATCTGCTCGGCTTTTGAACTGTCAAAACTGTATTAATTAAACAAGACTGCATAGAATAAAGAAAATTGCATTAAATAACTGTATAAATAAACATCTCCATTGTGAATGGAAGTGGGTTAACCAAACAGAAGAGCCAACCAGATGCTGAGGCGTGAAACATGTGCATGAGTTTTTCATTTGCCATTTGAGATTTTTCGTTCTCAAGAGACGCGCAAAATGGGGTGGGCGTGGCGTGGCTTTGCTATGAACAGTGAGAAATGTATAACTCAGCAGCAGTATTACTTTAGGAAAAGAAGTAGGAGGTGTGAAATGAAGTTTCTGTCAAGATGGAGAAGCTCATCTGCTCGGCTTTTGAACTGTCAAAATTGTATTAATTAAACAAAACTGCATAGAATAAAGAAAACTGCATTAAATAACTGTATAAATAAACATCTCCATTGTCCCCCACCCACACACATTATTACTTCCTCACCTCATCGTCCAGAAGTCTTCTTCTACCCAAATCTAATCCTTTTTTATTAACCGCTATGTTACGAAAAATTGGAGATACAAATCACTGGAATATATATTGGTTTTTTTTTCCCCTGGGGCACTTTTGAGAGAATAGAGCACAAGTAACAAGGTCCAGTGTGGGAAAATAAGCTGGAGAGAGACAAAATAGAGCAGCAGCAGGAGACAAACAGATGAGCAGCAAATAAATAAGCTGCTGGTCTCAGCGGTTGGCCAAGACCTTCTTACTCACCATCTCCTTTTTATCTTTCACCCCTTTGACCTCGAGAAGGAACACAACAGGGATTTTAAAATATATTTAGAAATTTATCGCTGGCTTCTGCCGCTGCTATTCTTGAGCAGGCTGTAGAGAAAAAGAGAGAGAAAACAAAGCAAGAAAGAAAAAGCAGCTCTGTGTAGCGATATCTGATCCCAGAGCTGATATAAAATGGCACACTAGTTTCTAATCTAGGAATAAATACAGACGTGTTGGAGATTTTTGGAGCTCAGTTGGAGGCTGCTTCAATTTCTAGCACACTTCATAGAGCTAGCTGCTACAGACACCTCTTGAGATTCCCAATGGACACAGTGTTAGCACCTGCGAAGCTTATGTTCAGGAAGCTCATTGAATAAAGGGATTTGTCTCCCAGGAAGCAGTTGGCTAGTGGCATGGTGGGAATGTGCATGCAGGCATGAAGGAAAGTATGACGTCTGCTTGGGAGTGCTGTATGGAAAGACAGAGTTGGGGATTAGTGTTTCAGCTGGTTATCAGTTCCATTACTCATGATTTTAAATATCTTGATTCTCCAAAGTCAACTGTGTCTTATGTGAACTGATTATGCAACCCATTTCTATTTTTTTTTGGAAAAGAAAAAAGAAAATCACTCACGGGATTCAAGAAGAATAATAAATCTGTGAGTGAGAGTTGAGCATACACTCACTGGCCACTTTAAAGGAGAACTCAAGTCATTTTTAAACTTGCTTTATTTCTTAATTAACGTGTTATTCAATTACGTTTTTGGTTTTAGTAACCTTATATTGTGACTCGTATTGGCAACTAATTGCAATTAAATATTATACTTATCAGCCTATTTGGTTTTTAGCCATGTTGAATTTAGTTCGTTTGGTCCACGGCAGGCGTCGCTTATCCGCACGATCTTCACGAGACTTATGCGAGACTTCGAAACGCGAGGTGTCAACCAGGTGTCAGTGCCACCATTTTGAAAACTATTTTCCAAATGAAATATTGTACAAAAACGAGTTTAAATGACGATTACTGCCTACTTTTTTCAAACTTTCCTGATTGCTATCAAAACAAACAAAACTTCCGGCTTGATTACGTCAGCATTCGAAAGAGGGCGCGCACGTCTTTTGACAACGTTGGCAGATGTTGGTCACTTTGATTTCCACTGTATGTTTTACTTCCATCCTATGATGTCTCGCACAGGTCTCAACGAATCTCGTTTACGGCCATTGCTTTGGCATATGGACTGATATATTACATAGCATATTTCAAACACTCATAACTTGCTATAGCAGTGACAAAATAGCTATCAAAAACGCATTCCGATATTTAATAAAATGAGATAAATAGAATTTTGATAGGCGGCACGGTGGTGTAGTGGTTAGCGCTGTCGCCTCACAGCAAGAAGGTCCTGGGTTCGAGCCCCGGGGCCGGCGAGGGCCTTTCTGTGTGGAGTTTGCATGTTCTCCCCGTGTCCGCGTGGGTTTCCTCCGGGTGCTCCGGTTTCCCCCACAGTCCAAAGACATGCAGGTTAGGTTAACTGGTGACTCTAAATTGACCGTAGGTGTGAATGGTTGTCTGTGTCTATGTGTCAGCCCTGTGATGACCTGGCGACTTGTCCAGGGTGTACCCCGCCTTTCGCCCATAGTCAGCTGGGATAGGCTCCAGCTTGCCTGCGACCCTGTAGAAGGATAAAGCGGCTAGAGATGATGAGATGAGAATTTTGATAATAAAAAAATTTGCCTTCAGTTCCCCTTTAAGAGGAACCCTATGCCCCTGCTTGTTCATACAATTATCCAGTCAATCATGCCAAACACTTCTCTCTATTTGATACTGATCAGTCAAATTACTGACAATCACCATCATCCTTTCCCTTGTCCACCACTAATACCAGGTCGAGGTCCATGTGAACCCTATTGATCCACATGTCAATCATTGAATCAGTTGATCCACAGGCAATATGCAAACTCCACCCAGAAAGGCCCCCATCGGTCGTGAAATTCAAACCCAGAACTTTCTTGCTGTGAGGCGACAGTGCTAAATCACTACACCATCATGCCACCCCACTGAACAGCAGAATGGGGACAATGTGATCTCAATGACTCAGTGATCAACACTGGTTGTTGTTGTTGGTCAGAAACGGCTGATCTCCTGGGATTTTCATACACAATAGTCTCAAGAGTTTACACAGAATGGTGGGGGAAAAAACATCCATTGAGTGTCCGTTCTGTGGGCAGACATGCCTAGTTGATAAGAGAGGTGAGAGGAGAATAGCCAGATGGCCAGATGCTTTGAGCTAACAGGAAGGCTACAGTAACTCAAATAACATCTCAGAACGCACAACACACTGAACCCTTAGGCAGATGGGCTACAACAGTAGAAGAACACATTAGGTTCCACTCCTGTCAGCCAAGAACAAGAACAGGGATCTGAGACTACCGTAGGCGCAGGCTCATCAAAACTGGACTGCTGAAGACTGTAAAAACATCACTCACAGGATGTTTTAAGGAGTGTTGTTTGTGAAAGTCCCAGGAGATCAGCAGTTTCTAAAATACTCACACAAGCCCATCTGACACCAACAGCCATGATCTGTGTTACTGTAATCACATTTCTCCAATGTTTGATGTGAACATTAACTGAAACTCGTGACCTGTATCTGCATGGTTTTATTCATTACACCGCTGCCACATGATTGTCTAATTGGATAATTGCATGGGACACAGGTGTGCCTATTAAAATGGCTGTTGTGTTTATTAAATGAGAATGCTAATTGGTCCGATTCACATTTTTTTCTATGGAATCACACCTACAACACAGACGTACAAGAATGTAGTGAACATCACGGGGAAACAAAAACCCAGACTCATAAACTGGAATAAATAAAGACAGAAAAGTACAAACACAACCTGTGTTTCTGGACAACGATGCTGAGATAGATGACAGAAATTGTACATGCAAACCTCTGTCCACAAATGTGACATCCCATTCTTCTACTTTAGATATTTAGAAAGTATAGAAAGTATATACTCCGATATAATTACATGATCTGTGTTGTAATATTGCTACATATTTCTTAAAGGGGTACCAAATATAATATATACAGTTGCTGATGTGACAAAGTAACGTATTCTTAAGTATTCTATCAAATTTATATACTAGAAAACAACGAAATATCTTGGTAATTGTAAATATAATACTTTATACGCTAAACCGCACAAGAGTCGCCATTTTTAAAAGACCGTGACGTCAGCGCTACCCACTGCACTAGCGGAACTCTCCGAAATAGAGGAGATAAGCGTGTAATCATGGCGTCGGGCGCATCAAGTGAAAGCGACAGCTCTGTCGAATCATACGAAGAGATCCCGCAAGACACACTGCAAGCAGGCTATGGCTTAGAAGGGTACCAGTTTGAACCTAGGAGAGGTACTATGTAGTGGAAGTTCATTATGTCTAACTATTAAAGTTATTTTAAGTTCGTTTCTTAAGACAAGGATTTTTTAAGATGTTACCTTGTTGACAGTTTCGGCAAGAATCTTCCGCCTTCTTCAAAACAGTCACCAGATGTCGAGTGGTGACGTGCCTTATCTGCTGATGTTACGCTACGGAGGCGTGAACGTCCCGCCCAATTTGACAGGTAGTTCACGCCTCCTGCTGTCAGGTCGCTCCCCCAGGACACATCTGGTGACTGTTTTGAAGAAAGCGGAAGATTCTCGCCGAAACTGTCAACAAGGTAACATCTTAAAAAATCCTTGTCTTAAGAAACGAACTTAAAATAGCTAGGAGAGGTACTCTCGACTCCGGTGATGAAATAAGAGAAGAAAGCTCGGATGACGGCGAGGATGAGACTGATGCTGACCATGGGCATGGCGAGCGTGGGGCAGAGCGTCTGCGTGCAGGTGACATGACGTGGTGCTCGTGCGGAAAATGTAACGTGGAGTTGCTCACGAGTCCAGCAGAATTTATTTGCTGCAATGAGATAGGCGCCACCCGTGGACTTGCGAAATCGTCGCAAGAGTCAGAAACAGGTATTTCACACGTGCTATTCCCAACCTTAATGAGCCAACACAACTGGGCACATACAGTGGTGCTTGAAAGTTTGTGAACCCTTTAGAATTTTCTATATTTCTGCATAAATATGACCTAAAACATCAGATTTTCACACAAGTCCTAAAAGTAGATAAAGCGAACCCAGGTAAACAAATGAGACAAAAATATTATACTTGGTCGTTTATTTATTGAGGAAAATGATCCAATATTACATATCTGTGAGTGGCAAAAGTAAGTGAACCTTTGCTTTCAGTATCTGGTGTGACCCCCTTGTGCAGCAATAACTGCAACTGAACGTTTCCGGTAACTGTTGATCAGTCCTGCACACCGGCTTGGAGGAATTTTAGCCCATTCCTTTGTACAGAACAGCTTCAACTCTGGGATGTTGGTGGGTTTCCTCACATGAACTGCTCGCTTCAGGTCCTTCCACAACATTTCGATTGGTTTAAGGTCAGGACTTTGACTTGGTCATTCCAAAACATTAACTTTATTCTTCTTTAACCCTTCTTTGGTAGAATGACTTGTGTGCTTAGGGTCGTTGTCTTGCTGCATGGCCCACCTTCTCTTGAGATTCAGTTCATGGACAGATGTCCTGACATTTTCCTTTAGAATCCGCTGATATAATTCAGAATTCATTGTTCCATCAGTGATGGCAAGCTGTCCTGGCCCAGATGCAGCAAAACAGGCCCAAACCATGATACTACCACCACCATGTTTCACAGATGGGATAAGGTTCTTATGCTGGAATGCAGTGTTTTCCTTTCTCTAAACATAACGCTTCTCATTTAAACCAAAAAGTTCTATTCTGCTCTCATCCATCCACAAAACATTTTTCCAATAGTCTTCTGGCTTGTCCACATGATCTTTAGCAAACTGCAGACGAGCAGCAATGTTCTTTTTGGAGAGCAGTGGCTTTCTCCTTGCAACCCTGCCATGCACACCATTGTTGTTCAGTGTTCTCCTGATGGTGGACTCATGAACATTAACATTAGCCAATGTGAGAGAGGCCTTCAGTTGCTTAGAAGTTACCCTGGGGTCCTTTGTGACCTCGCCGACTATTACACGCCTTGCTCTTGGAGTGATCTTTGTTGGTCGACCACGCCTGGGGAGGGTAACAATGGTCTTGAATTTCCTCCATTTGCACACAATCTGTCTGATTGTGGATTGGTAGAGTCCAAACTCTTTAGAGATGGTTTTGTAACCTTTTCCAACCTGATGACCATCAACAACGCTTTTTCTGAGGTCCTCAGAAATCTCTTTTGTTCATGCCATGATACACTTCCAGAAACATGTGTTGTGAAGATCAGACTTTGATAGATCCCTGTTCTTTAAATAAAACAGGGTGCCCACTCATACCTGATTGTCATCCCATTGATTGAAAACACCTGACTTTAATTTCACCTTCAAATTAACCACTAATCCTAGAGGTTCACATACTTTTGCCACTCACAGATATGTAATATTGGATCATTTTCCTCAATGAATAAATGACCAAGTACAATATTTTTGTCTCATTTGTTTAACTGGGTTCTCTTTATCTACTTTTAGGACTTGTGTGAAAATCTGATGATGTTTTAGGTCATATTTATGCAGAAATATAGAAAATTCTAAAGGGTTCACAAACTTTCAAGCACCACTGTACATACGTCATGAGTGTTACGCAGAGAAAATGAACGTGCATTCTGATTGGATAAAATTAATATCATGGTGGGCTGTTCAAACTGCGGAAATAGTTTGCTCGAGCTACTTTCAAAACACTATAACTTTCCAACCTTAGAACAAAAAACTTTGATAAGTCTTGAATAAGGTTCATTAATGTGTGTTTTATTGTTATATTTACTCTATATATTGCCCTCTGTTCCCCTTTAATGGCCTTACCATGAATCTGTAACTAACAACTCAGATTTTGACACTGAAAGAAAAAACAACAACAACAACAACAATACAGTACTACGATCACACTCTAAATTGCCACACAGTAAAATTGGACTTACTGTACCCTCTGCTAGTAAATCCTGAACACGACCAGGAACAGCTGCAGTGTTCGGTCAGCACATATTGATTGTTTCTTTAAATGTCCCACTGGAACTCTATCCACTGCGCTTCATCTTACATCACTCCTTTTCCTCATCAGTGTCTCTTGAGAGCTTACTAAAAAGCTTTACAGAGAACTACAGTGGTGCTTGAAAGTTTGTGAACCCTTTAGAATTTTCTATATTTCTGCATAAATATGACCTAAAACATCATCAGATTTTCACACAAGTCCTAAAAGTAGATAAAGAGAACCCGGTTAAACAAATGAGACAAAAAAAAGTTATACTTGGTCATTTATTTACTGAGGAAAATTATCCAATATTACATATCTGTGAGTGGCAAAAGTATGTAAACCTTTGCTTTCAGTATCTGGTGTGACCCCCTTGTGCAGCAATAACTGCAACTAAACATTTCCGGTAACTGTTGATCAGTCCTGCACACCGGCTTGGAGGAATTTTAGCCCATTCCTCCGTACAGAACAGCTTCAACTCTGGGATGTTGGTGGGTTTCCTCACATGAACTGCTCACTTCAGGTCCTTCCACAACATTTCGTTTGGATTAAGGTCAGGACTTTGACTTGGCCATTCCAAAACATTAACTTTATTCTTCTTTAACCATTCTTTGGTAGAACGACTTGTGTGCTTAGGGTCGTTGTCTTGCTGCATGACCCACCTTCTCTTGAGATTCAGTTCATGGACAGATGTCCTGACATTTTCCTTTAGAATTTGCTGGTATAATTCAGAATTCATTGTTTCATGAATGATGGCAAGCCGTCCTGGCCCAGATGCAGCAAAACAGGCCCAAACCATGATACTACCGCCACCATGTTTCACAGATGGGATAAGGTTCTTATGCTGGAATGCAGCGTTTTCCTTTCTCCAAACATAACACTTCTCATTTAAACCAAAAAGTTCTATTTTGGTATCATCCGTCCACAAAACATTTTTCCAGTAACCTTCTAGCTTGTCCACGTGATCTTTAGCAAACTGAAGATGAGCAGCAATGTTCTTTTTGGAGAGCAGTGGCTTCCTCCTTGCAACCCTGCCATGCACACCATTGTTGTTTAGTGTTGTCCTGATGGTGGACTTATGAACATTAACATTAGCTAATGTGAGAGAGGCCTTTCATTGCTTAGAAGTTACCCTGGAGTCCTTTGTGACCTCGCCGACTATTACACGCCTTGCTCTTGGAGTGATCTTTGTTGGTCGACCACTCCTGGGGAGGGTAACAATGGTCTTGAATTTCCTCCATTTGTACATAATCTGTCTGACTGTGGATTGGTGGAGTCCAAACTCTTTAGAGATGGTTTTGTAACTTTTTCCAGCCTGATGAGCATCAACAACGCTTTTTCTGAGGTCCTCAGAAATCTCCTTTGTTTGTGCCATGATACACTTCCACAAACATGTGTTGTGAAGCTCAGACTTTGATAGATCCCTGTTCTTTAAATAAAACAGGGTGCCCGCTCACACCTGACTGTCATCCCATTGATTGAAAACACCTGACTCTAACTGACTCTAATTTCACCTTCAAATTAACTGCTAAACCTAGAGGTTCACATACTTTTGCCACTCACAGGTATGTAATATTGGATCATTTTCCTCAATAAATAAATGATTAAGTATAATATTTTTGTCTCATTTGTTTAACTGGGTTCTTTTTATCTACCTTTAGGACTTGTGTGAAAATCTGATGATGTTTTGGATCATATTTATGCAGAAATATAGAAAATTCTAAAGGGTTCACAAACTTCCAAGCACCACTGTAGATGTGTCAAAAAAACCCACACAAACATGCACTTATTTTTCTGACAACTGACAATGGCTAATGTTATTTTACACTGGGTGTCATCAACTCATGGGTCATTCAGGACTTGGAAATGTAGCACAGCTGATCAACACATGAATAAATAGGTTTGGTTCAGCAACTCAGCTTTTTGTTTTTGTTTTTAAATGAACCAGTTTGGGGTTTTTTTTGTAACAGTTCTGCTTTTGCTTATCCAAATCATATGCTGGTATGTAAATTATTTTGCTGAAGGCATCTCATCAGACTAGAGACTAGCTAAAGGAGTACAAACAAAAGGTCAGTGGAGAATTCTCACAGACTTTCACACATTTATCCAACCTCATCTTATTAGCAAACTAAGGGCAGCACGGTGGTGTAGTGGTTAGCACTGTCGCCTCACAGCACGAAGGTTCTGGGTTCGAGCCCAGTTGCTGACGGGGCCTTTCTGTGTGGAGTTTGCATGTTGTCCATGTGGGTTTCCTCCAGGTGCTCCGGTTTCCCCCACAGTCCAAAGACATGCAGGTTAGGTTAACTGGTGACTCTAAATTGACCGTCGGTGTGAGTGTGAATGGTTGTTTGTCTATGTGGATGACCTGGTGACTTGTCCAGGGTGTACCCCGCCTCTCGCCCATAGTCAGCTGAGACAGGCTCCAGCTTGCCTGTGACCCTGGACAGGATAATCAGTTACAGATAATGGATGGATAGCAACAGGGTTTATTCTTCACTTCAGATTGTCTTATTTAAATCCACAAAACTAATCACTAACGACTAAGCATTAAAAGGTCACCAGTTATATTAGTTGCACATCCAGGTACACTCACTGGCCACTTTAATAGGAACTTGTTCTTGATTCTAAGATTCCTGTTCTTGGCTGGCAGGAGTGGAACCCAATGTGGTTTTCTGCTGTTGCATGCTGAGATGCTTTTCTGCTCACCACGGTTGTAAAGAGTGATTATATGAGTTGCTATGTCCTTCCTGGCAGCTCAAACTAATCTGGCCATTTTCCTCTGACCTCTCTTATCAACAAGGTGTTTCCACCCACAGAACTATTGCTCACTCAATGTTTTTTGTTTTTCGCACCATTCTGTGTAAACTCTAGAGACTGGTGTGTGTGAAAACCCCAGGAGATCAGCAGTTTCTGAAATACTCAAACCACTCCAACTGGCACCAACACCCATGCCACAGTGAAAGTCACAGAGATCATAATTTTTCCCATTCTGATGCTTGAAGTGAACATTCACTGAAGCTCTTGATTTATATCTGCATGATTTTACATATTGGGCTGCTGTCAAGGGATTAGATAACGGCATGAAACAGCAAGTGTATGGGTGTACCTACTAATGGGGCCGGTGAGTGTAAACGATGAATTTTATGCTAACAGGAATTTTAGGTTTAACAGGACCTTTAAAATTTTTATCTGAATACCCCTGCTCAACACCAAAGAAAGAAAGCCAAAACAAGAAATTCGTAAGTGCTGACATCAAAGGAACAGTTGGCCATGAAGTCATGAGACAGAACACACAGAACAGACCTCGCAAGCTATGAAGGCAACTTTATCATTTTAAGTCTATTTTAATTATGCACTGCATCCCTCATGTTGACTTTGATGTGTGAGGGGGAAAATGCCTCAAAACTGATCCACAAGACATGATGGAGATTTAATTGCGTTCATGTTTTGGTTGAAAAGACAGATTGGATTTAAAGAGAGCCTTAAGCACTTTCTGTCTAACATTGCTAAAACAATAGCTTAGGCTGCACAGTTAATCTGCTGAGCATGATGGAGATGTACTTTTTTAATGAGCTCATTTGATATATGCAATCTGTTTTTCTTCATTGTCGCCTTTGTGCATATCCTTGCAATTGGAACAGTTCAGGAAAATAGCATCTGACAACTGAAATCCGATTGGATTTGAAAGGATTTAGGCCTGTTTGTGAAAACAGTGTGTTTAATTGGTGCAGGTACGCACCCCGTTCTTTTTGCTCCTAACCATCTTCATGTTTGTTTCTAGGCCACAGGCATGACAGCAGCCTCTTGGGAAGGGATTTCAGCTCAGTCCAATCGTTCACTGTTCAACCTGAGCAATAGCTTTAGCAGCACCGAGACCTTCCTGTGGCTGCTGCCCTCCCAGAACAGCACAGACGTGACATGGAGCTCCACCCCTCATCCAGGCACAGCCAGGGTACGGGACCAGGCTCTGGCACAGGCTGAGATCGGAGTGCTTAGTCTAGTGCTGGCACTTACCACTTTGGGCAACAGCTTTGTGCTGTGGGTGCTGCTACGCAGGAGAAAGCATCATGCACCCATGCACCTATTCATGATCAACCTGTGTGTGGCTGACCTCGTTGTGGCCTTCTTCCAGGTATCTACTTGTTTAGGTGAAGAAATGGGTAGTGCAAATAAAGAAGCTGAAAAAGTAGGATAAATTTAAGGAAGAATAATTACAAATCAGTGTAAGCATCTGTGGTGTTTTGTCCTCTCTTTTAAGTCAGATTGGGCTTCTTTCCAGCTAACAGTTCAGCAGAATATTTTCAGACCTTTGCAGTTCTAGGAATCCTAGGATTCGAGACACAAAATTATTTAGTACAATGCTTCTGTAACATAGATAGTTGTATGATAATTGTTAATACTAAAATTCTTTAACCCTAGAATTCATGACCCAAACAAACCTATGCAAATGAATAGAGGGGTCAAAATGGAGCATACTGGAATTAATTGTTTTCTTCAAAGAAAAGGCACCCTGTTATCTTCAACTTGTTGAAATGATCTGAGGATTTGATGATACAGAAATGTTTTCATGTTTCAATCATGTTGATTTGTTCACTTCCCAAGTAAGTATACACTCATTGGTCACTTTGATAGGCACAGGAACCTGTACCCCTGCTCATTTGTGCGATTATCCAAATCAGCCAATCATGTAGCAGCAACACAATGCATACAATCCTCCAGATACAGATCAAGATCTTTACTTACGTAACAGAGGACAGGGAGGCTGCAGTATCTCAAATAACCACTATTCACAACCATGGTAAGCAGAAAAGCATGACAGAATGCACAACACATCAAAACTTGAGGCAACTGGACAGCTGAAGATTGGATATACACCAAGCAACATGTTAGCTACCACAAGCTGGCCAAGTGGATAGCATGTTTGCCTCTCAGCTGGGAGATTGTGAGTTTTACTCGCAGTCGGGGCATACCAAAGACCATCATAAAAATTGGTAACTACTGCCATCTGGTGAGGCATGCCGCAATACAGATGTGGGTAGGGAGCCAAACTCTCGTGGTTACCAGAAGACTAGCCCCCCGCACACACACACACACTGTAACCCTAGCTATATAATAGTTGAGAGGCTGAGGGCTATAGAAACGAAGATCAGTGCCCCCTGATGAGCGTTGTGGCATGGGAAGGACTTTGATTTTGAATGTGTTAGATAGCTAATTCACTAAACTTTTCTAGCTAGCGAAGTATTTGCTCTATTAGTTTGGTAGCTAGCTGATTCAGAATATCTGTGTTTCAAAATCAAAATGATGCATTTTCCGTTTTAAAAAATACAAACAATACTTACCTTCCACATATATGCATATGTGTGTATACACAACCCCAATTCCAAAAAATTGTGGACGCTGTGTTAGGTTTAAAACGTAAATAAAAATAGAATGCAATGATTTGCAAATCTTTTTCAACTTTTATTCAGTTGATCAAATTACAAAGACAAGATAGTTAATGTTCAAAGTGATAAACTTCATTGTTTTGTAAATATCAAAAACACTCATTCCGAAGTTCATAACTGCAACGCATTCCAAAAAAGTTGGGACAGGGAAAACAATAGACTGGGAAAGTTGTGGAATGCTCAAAACATACCTGTTTGGAACATTCTACAGGTAAACAGGTTAATTGGTAATTGGAAAGGTTCGGTAATTCACAAGCAAGGATCGGGCAGGGTTCACCACTTTGTGAAAAACTGTGTGGACAAATAGTCCAGCAGTTTAAGAACAACATTTCTCAACATACAACTGAAAGGAATTTAGGGATTTCACCATCGACAGTCCATAATATCATCAAACCGTTCAGAGAATCCAGAAAAATCTCCGCACATTAGGGGCAAGGCCAAAAACCTAAATGCCTGTGACCTTTGCTCTCTCAGGCAGCACTATGTTAAAAACTGACATGATTGTATAAAGGTCATTACTACATGGGGTTGGGAAAACTTTGGAAAACTGTTGTCCGTAAACACAGTTTGTCTCTGCATCTACCATGCAAAATTGAAAGCCATATATCAACAACATTCAAGAAAAGTGAAACATTCAACAAAACAACATTCAAGAAAACATGGAAAAGTATGCTGTCCACATTTGAATTGTTTTTGGAAATCATGTATGTTGTGTCCTCTGGGCGAAATAGGAAAAGGACCATCCAGATTTTACCAGCGGAAAGTTAAAAGCCAACATCTGTGATGGTATGGGGTGTATTAATGCCCGTGACATAGGTAACTTGCACATCTCTGAAATGTACATACCGTACAGGTTTTGGAGCAACATATGCTGCCATCCAGATGACGTCTTTTTCAGGGACGTCCCTGCTTATTCCAGCAAGATAATGCCAAGCCACATTCTGCACGTTATAACAGCATAGCTTCATAGTAAACGAGTGGGGGTGCTAAACTGGCCTGCTTGCCTCCCATTGAAAATGTGTGGCACATTATGAAGCACAAACTATGACAACAGAGACCCTGGACTGTTGAGCAAATTAAATCAGCACTAAAGCAAGAGTGGGGGAAATATTTCATATTCAAAACTTCAGCAGTTAGTGTCCTCAGTTCCCAAACACTTACTGAGTGTTGTTAAAAGAAAAGGTTATGGAACACAGTGGTAAACATGCCCCGTCCCTACTTTTTTTGGAACGTGTTACAGGCATTAACTTCAGAATACAAAAGACAATAAAGTTGATCGGTTTGAACATTAACTGCCTTGTTTTTGTATTGTATTCAATTGAATATAGTTCACAAAATTATTTCCAAATCATTGTATTCTATTTTTTGTTTGTTAACCCCGCCGACAGTAGTCGGAGGGGTTATTATTTTCACCTGCGTCAGTCTGTGTGTGTGTGTATCTGTCTGTCTGTCTGTGTGTCTGCAAGATATCTCAAGAACCAATGGATCGATTTGGACCAAATTTTGTACATGTGTTGCCAATCACCCAGGAAGGAAACCATTAAATTTTGGAGGTCAAAGGTCAAGGTCATGGCAGAACTTCGAAATTTTCGCCCAATGTATTTTAATAGGGAAAAGGCAGGGTTTGCACTCGTTAGAGTGTCCCTGTCTAGTTTTTTAATGTTTTACACAGTGTCCCAACTTCTTTGGACTCTGGGTTGTATATATGAAAAGAAATAAAATGTTTGCTAAAGATAGAAAATGATTTTTTTAAAATCAATTTAGAACAAAAACACAAAAAGATGAAATTGACATAGCTACCACCATTTTTGATTCATTCTTTGAATGTCATAAAAAAAATATTACAGACAAATGTTATAAAAAAAATCATGGTGAATCTAAATCATATGAAATGCATATGGGTCATTTTGAACCCTTTATAAAGACCTGGGCATATGATACAAAAATCTATGACCATGAAATATGTACAAAACATTGGTGAGGCTCACTAACAAAATTTTACACATGTAATATTAAGGAATTCAGTGTTTTATGTTTTATTCCAAAAATCACACTTTAGTCATTTTGACCCCTTTATGAATTCTAGGATTTATGTTCGTTGTTATATATCTGACAAGGTTGTGTGAGCAATGTTCTGGTAAGTCTGTGACACAAAATATTACTACAGATGTTTTTAGACCAGTACAGAAAGGTTAATCAGGAACAATGTTCCTGCAAGTTTGTAGAACCTTTTAAGTATTTAACAGTGTTCTAATAGCATTCTTTGTTAACTTGGTTAGCTGAATTTTGTAAGATATAAAAGCTATTATTTCATATTATCTTTACTGCACTATGCAGGAAGTAATTGCCCATCTGGTTATTTAGCACAAAAGTATTTTAGCACAAGTTCTAAAGTCTCTTAGCACAACTCTATGTTCTTTAGCATAACTCTGGATTATGGTCACGATAATCGGAAAAAATACTCATCTTGATATACAAAGGGGTTTATTATGATTGCTTAGGGACTGGAAGCCGGAATTTCTGCTGCTGTGCATGTCAGTTGCTGATCCCTGAAACGTGGACTGAAAATCCGATTCTTTGGTGTCTTTGGATATTTGTAGCTAAGCCATTGTGGCAGCGGGGGCGTGGTCAAGCATCAGTCTGTGAATGGAGGGCGGAGTCAGGGAAGGTAAGTGGCAGAATCACTGCACCTGATGTGAGTTAACCTGTGTTTGTGTGTCTTCCCCAGTGACCGCGCCCTATAAAAGGAGAGAGAGAGCAGAGAATGGGAGCTCTCTCCCCAATGCCTCGTCTTGCACCAGGCTTTGGTGGATTGAGGTCTGATTACAGCTGGAGTCCACCGAAGCCTGATACGTATCCCCTTGGATACTCACCAGTATGTGATACGCTCCGGCCCGATCGAGGGCGGTCCCAGGCGCGTCGGGGATCCGGACCACCGCGCCCACCTCCATCGCGAGCACTGATGCTGGAGGTGCCCCGGCTCCCCGCAGCGCCAGCAAACTGGCCCAGGCTCTCTCTCTGCACCGGTGTTCCGGAGCTCACTCACCTGAGGGAGGGAGGAGAGACAGACACAGAAGTGGGAAACGGTAGGGCACCGCAGGTGCAGCGGGCCGGCTGGGGTGGAGCCAGCCCCCGCCTCCACGGTGGGGGAACGGGGCGAGGACGAGGAACGGGGGGGGAGGAGAAGGGAGAAGAGGAGACATGCTGTCCTGCCATCGGAACAGCCGCCAAATGGTCCTCCGCCAGCTCGATGGCCTGATCCAGCAACGCCAGGCGATGGCACTGGACCCACTCCACTGTTCCTTCGGGAAGTCAGGCGATGAATTGTTCCAGATCCACCAGGTCGATGATTCCCTCGGCGTCGCGTTGTCGGCCCTCAGCCACCGCCTGCAGGCGTCCCAGAATTGCTGGCCAAACGCAAACGGCTGGCCGGCCGACCTCCTTTAGGCGCAGTGCGCGGAAGCGCTGCCGTTGTTGCTCCGAGGTGCGCCCCACACGCTGAAGGATGGCCCTGCGGAGGTTGGCGTAGACCAGCGGGCTGTTGGCGGGGAGCTGTAGTGCGGCCAGCTGTGCCTCACCCATTAGCAGGGGGAGGAGGTGCGCCGTGCGCTGTTCCACTGGCCAGCCCCAGGCCTCTGCTGCCTGCTCAAAGACAGCGAGGAAGGCCTTGGGGTTGTTGTGCGGGCCCATCTTCGTTAGGGTGAGGTGGGGAGGGTCCGCGGCGGTGGAGGACCCCGCCGACGTGAGTAGGTACCGGAACGCCTGGCGATCTTCCTGCTGCACCAGCACCAGGGCCTCAAACCTTTGCTCCTGCTCCTTCCGGAGGGCGACCAGCGCCTGGTGCTGGCTCTGTTGGGCCGTGGCAAGGGCATGGATCAGGTCCTTGAAAGGGGAGGACTCCATGGGGCTGTTTTCCTCTGCACTCCGTTCCCGGGTTTCGGCACCACTGTACGAATCTGAGCAGGTGGGTGGAGCACAGAAGCACGGCAGGCCAGAACGGAGTTCTCTCAAACTCTTTATTTTAGCTTTTCAGCTTTCACGTTACACTCTCCAAGTCACATGCATGCGCGCACACGCAAGCGTTCTGGCTGGGGAGAGAGCTCCCTTTTTCTGCTCTCTCTCTCCTTTCATATGGCGCGGTCACTGGGGAAGACACACAAACACAGGTTAACTCACATCAGGTGCAGTAATTCTGCCACTTACCTTCCCTGACTCCGCCCTCCATTCACAGACCGATGCTTGACCACGCCCCCGCTGCCACAGCCATAAAAAAACTTGAATTGTGGGCACCTTCATAGATAACTTCAGTCACTTCTGATCATATCACAAATTCAACTGACTCAATAATTACGCATTTGCCGAATTAATTAACCAGGGAATTAGGTCTCTTGCCCTGCTTGACAACGTGTTTTGCCAACTAAGAGAGGAATCTACAGTGGTGCTTGAAAGTTGGTGAACCCTTTAGAATTTTCTATATTTCTGCACAAATGTGACCTAAAAGATCATCAGATTTTCACACAAGTCCTAAAAGTAGATAAAAAGAACCCAGTTAAATAAATGAGACAAAAATATTATACTTGGTCATTTATTTATTGAGGGGCGGCACGGTGGTGTAGTGGTTAGCATTGTCGCCTCACAGCAAGAAGGTCTGGGTTCGAGCCCCGTGGCCGGCGAGGGCCTTTCTGTGCAGAGTTTGTATGTTCTCCCCGTGTCCGCGTGGGTTTCCTCCGAGTGCTCTGGTTTCTCCCACAGTCCAAAGACATGCAGGTTAGGTTAACTGGTGACTCTAAATTGACCATAGGTGTGAATGGTTGTCTGTGTCTATGTGTCAGCCCTGTGATGACCTGGCGACTTGTCCAGGGTGTACCCCGCCTTTCGCCCGTAGTCAGCTGGGATAGGCTCCAGCTTGCCTGCGACCCTGTAGAAGGATAAAGCGGCTAGAGATAATGAGATGAGATTTATTTATTGAGGAAAATGATCCAATATTACATATCTGTGAGTGGCAAAAGTATGTGAACCTTTGCTTTCAGTATCTGGTGTGAACCCCTTGTGCAGCAGTAACTGCAACTAAACATTTCTGGTAACTGTTGATCAGTCCTGCATGCCGTCTTGGAGGAATTTTAGCCCATTCCTCCATACAGAACAGCTTCAACTCTGGGATGTTGGTGGGTTTCCTCACATGAACTGCTCGCTTCAGGTCCTTCCACAACATTTCATTTGGATTAAGGTCAGGACTTTTGACTTGGCCATTCCAAAACATTCACTTTATTCTTCTTTAACCATTCTTTGGTAGAACAACTTGTGCGCTTAGGGTCGTTGTCTTGCTGTATGACCCACCTTCTCTTGAGATTCAGGTCATGGATGGATGTCCTGACGTTTTCCTTTAGAATTCGCTGGTATAATTCAGAATTCATTGTTCCATCAATGATGGCAAGCCGCCCTGGCCCAGACGCAGGAAAACAGGCCCAAACCATGATATTACCATCAACATGTTTCACAGATGGGATAAGGTTCTTATGCTGGAATGCAATGTTTTCCTTTTTCCAAACATAACACTTCTCATTTAAACCAAAAATTTCTAATTTGGTCTCATCCATCCACAAAACATTTTTCCAATAGCCTTCTGGCTTGTCCATGTGATCTTTAGCAAACTGCAGACGAGCAACAATGTTCTTTTTGGAGAGCAGTGGCTTTCTCCTTGCAACCCTGCCATGCACACCATTGTTGTTCAGTGTTCTCCTGATGCTAGACTCATGAACATTAACATTAGCCAATGTGAGAGAGGCCTTCAGTTGCTTAGAAGTTACCCTGGGGTCCTTTGTGACCTCACCGACTATTACACGCCTTGCTCTTGGAGTGATCTTTGTTGGTCGACCACTCCTGGGGAGGGTAACAATAGTCTTGAATTTCCTCCATTTGTACACAATCTGTCTGACTGTGGATTGGTGGAGTCCAAACTCTTTAGAGATGGTTTTGTAACCTTTTCCAGCCTGATGAGCATCAACAACGCTTTTTCTGAGGTCCTCAGAAATCTCCTTTGTTCGTGCCATGATACATTTCCACAAACATGTGTTGTGAAGATCAGACTTTGATAGATCCCTGTTCTTTAAATAAAACAGGGTGCCCACTCACACCTGATTGTCATCCCATTGATTGAAAACACCTGACTCTAATTTCACCTTCAAATTAACTGCTAATCCTAGAGGTTCACATACTTTTGCCACTCACAGATATGTAATATTGGATCATTTTCCTCAATAAATAAATGGCCAAGTATAATATTTTTGTCTCATTTGTTTAACTGGGTTCTCTTTATCTACTTTTAGGACTTGTGTGAAAATCTGATGATCTTTTAGGTCATATTTATGCAGAAATATAGAAAATTCTAAAGGGTTCACAAACTTCCAAGCACCACTTTATTCCTAAAAACTTGCACAATTTACCTTTTTTCTTTTGTAAAAAAAATTTAAATAAAGAACAAACAAAAAGCTTTCTTTAAACTCTTATTATCTTGTAAATTTCACTTGACTTTTCATTCTTTATCAAATTGTAAATAATAAATATGATATAATTTAAGCTTAGCATTTTAAAGCAAACCTGGAAGTTGGCTGTAGTGTTGTATTGTGTCAGGGTGCGTGCTGTGTTAAATAATTTGGAGGGAGGATTGGTGACTAACATACGGGCTACATCAAACATGGCGGTTTCAAGATGGCAGAGTGGGGAAATACAATCGCTCGTTTTTGATTGGAATCTTAGCAACTTTCATGAAAAAAATCCATCAAACATCTTTAAACATGATCAGTAAGTATTCATAATAAAGATTAAGTGTTCTTGGATCTTGTGCTAAAGAACAGAGTTGTGCTAAGAGACTTTAGAACTTGTGCTAAAAGACTTGTGCTAAATAACTGTAAACCATTGCCCCTATGCTGAGCCTATTGGAGATCTCACCATTGTTTCCTCCCTTTCTCAGAGCCACAGTTGGAAGCCTTGGACAGTAAATTGGCAGTGAGCTTCAGGGTGCCATTCATCTAGTCAGTTCCATCTCTCTCACTCCCACAGGTGCTGCCACAGCTGCTGTGGGATATCACAGAGCGCTTCCAGGGCCCTGATGCTCTGTGCCGCTTTGTCAAGTACTTGCAGATTGTGGGCATGTTTGCTTCATCATACATGATTGTGGCCATGACAGTGGACCGCCACTATGCCATCTGCTGCCCTCTGCAAGCATACCGTGGTGGCAAACCTTCACGCTGGAACACGCCCATCATGGTGGCCTGGGGCTTGGCCCTGGTACTCAGTTTACCACAGGTGTGAAGGGCAGGATATGATGAGCATATTTGTCTTTGAAGTCCCACCTTGTTTGAAATAAAGCTGTCAAGAGATAGTGATACCTTCGTATGTATTTGTAATGTATTGGCTCATTAGCAATGCATAGAGATGTGTATTGCATCTGCCGCAGTAAGAGATGCAAATCTTTGCAGCCTAATGATGGCCTCCATCACTTGCATCAGCACCTCTTTGGACAGCATGAGAGTTCCCATGAATAGCTACCAAATGCAAATTCAACACTTGGACTCAACTTCAGACCTTTTAGCTTCTTCATTTGTCATGAAATAATGAGGAAATGAGCCATAACCAGCCATGAAACTGCTTATCAGTCAATTACTTTTGAATCTGTTAAAATGAAGGGACTAGGGAAAATGGCCATAGTTCCTGAACAGTTAATGCAATATTTTTGTGAAACAACTTGAATTAAAGCTGAAAGTCTACATTCAGTCACATCTTGATGGCTTCATGTCAAATCCATTGTGGTGGTGTACAGAGGCAAAATTATGAAAATTGTGTCCCTGTCCAAATACTTATGGGCCTGACTGTTTTTGGGGTAAATGAGGTGTAATAACAGGTTATATTTGGGGTATATGAGAGGTAATAGATGGTTATATTTGGGGGATATGGGAGTGATAAAGCTATTCAGGGTATATGATGGGTGAACCAGGGCTATATTTGCTCTAAATGAGTGATGATAGCATATTATATTTGGGATATATGAGGGATATAGTGATGCCCATATCTCAGCTCTCCTTCGTAGGTGTTCATCTTCTCACGGACTGAAGTATTGCCAGGGGAGTTTGAGTGTTGGGGCCACTTTATTGAGCCATGGGGCCTCAAAGCCTATGTCACCTGGATGACTATAGTCGTCTTCATTCTTCCAGCCCTTACCATCACAGTCTGTCAGGTAATTTGGCCAATTTCTTCTTTCCAAAGTGTCTTATTTTTCTTTCTGTCTCTGAGGAGCACCATTGCACATTTTATCCTGGCTATGTTAGTAAACAACATATTTTCCTCTTTCCTGTGCTTTATCTGCAACTGGATTTTTCTCCATATCAGTATCTCCCATACTGGCTGGATTAATACAGGGCATTCCTCTCATGGCTTGTATGTAAATGTACAGAACAGTAAATGTACCAAGATCCATGTGAGGGCATGAAGTCAAAATAAACTTTATACCAATCCAGAGTAATGTGCCTGACAGGGATTATCAGATTAGTGTACTTTGTCCATATCAGCAGTTACATGCTGCAGCTGGAGCTGTTTCCATCGCTCTCTGGCAACGCTAGAGGATGTTTTTCTTAGCTAGGTCTCCACATATGAACTGTTTAGATTGAGAAAAAACCCTAGAGAGATTCATCTTGGATCTCTTTATATTATCATATGATCTCAGATGGTGTTCTGCCATATCAAAACGTTCATTGTTATTGTCGCAACTATATTTAACAGTTATTCCAAGAAATCGAGTCGTACACGAACTGATAGCCGATGAGGCACGTAGCACCGAGTTGGCTATAAGCAATGTATGATGAGATTGAGTGGAATAACTGTTTTATTCTATCCACATTCACTGGATTTTGAGAAACAGAGCATTTTTTTTTCAAATTCGATAAATAAAAACGTTACACAAAACGTCCGACAAAATAATTTCCGCTTAGAATGTAAACAAACCGGCGAAATGACTGTAGCGATGTGTGAAAAATGCCATAATAATAATTCTTGAAAAATAAAAAAAGTACGTTCTTATCATCAAATACTTTTATTCCATATTTAGTTGCTTTTTTGTATTTTTGGGGGTTTTCTTCTTCTTTAGGGTTTTTTGTCGGTTGGCAAACCAACTTAAAGGTGCATTACCATTACCGACTGGGCTGGAGTGTGGAACAGGAGATATTGGGGTGGATGATATTCTTTTAGGTATTTCTGTTTCTTTTAAATACTTGATGATTTTTGGGGTTTTGTTTTCGAGTAGAGTTTTTCTTTCATCCTCGGTTGGTTCAGCAAAATGTTCCGCCATTTTGTTTTTCTCTACTCACAGTATATAAGCTGATATCTTAGTAGTAGATTAGCCAATCAATCAGACCGCATGATTGCTCATATCCAGTGAATGTGAATAGAATAATATAGATTGTAACTACAGTAAAGTAATGGAATCAGTAGTGGTTGAAATCTTCCACTTTTTTTGCAGTTCAAGCCATCAGTTTCATTTAACGTAAATACAGCAAACAGTCACTTGCTAGTATTACATTTTACTCATAATTTGCTGTCAGAGAATTAATGTTTCCCCCCTCTGTCTCAGGTGCGTATATTCAGAGAGATCCACAACAATATCTATCTGAAGTCAGAGAGAATGGTGACAGCAGAGTTTAAGAGGAACTCCGTGGTCTTCCATTTCCCACAGAAAGAAGGACATCGTGGGAGGTCTGGAAGAGACAGAGACTCACAAGGCAGCCATAATCATCAGACTGACATCCATGAATGTCACTGCAGTAACTCCACCCCTACAGACCTTCAGAATTCCTATGGTGATCTGCCCAGCCCTGAGCCATTTGGAAACTCCAGATATAACCCCTGTGATTCCCGTGACCGCTGCTCTCTTCCCCTCCCATCCACAGAAATCTCCACATCAACCAGTCCGCCCTTAGAAAAATTCACTCCTGGTCAATCTGACCCATCTTCTCCACATGCCCTGACAGCCAATAGTGTGTGTGCACAGTCCAGAGCCTCATCTTCACTGGCTGGCCATTTTTCAGGAACTCCTGAACTCTGGCCAGATGTATTACCTGATCTAACCCCTCCCCCTGGCATTTCCAAAGCCATGTCAAAGACAGTGAGGATGACTTTGGTCATAGTATTGGTCTACACTATCTGCTGGTCTCCTTTCTTCATCGTCCAGCTGTGGGCAGCCTGGGACCCAAACCCTCCAGACCAAGGTTAGAATGGAGAACCTCCTTATGCGAGTCAAATTCATTACATGGTTGCTCAATGCACCTGTTCAATGCACCCGGTTACAGAAAACCGCAGAGGTGTGTTTGTTCCTTGTGCTCATCTGCTTTCTTCAGCACTGTGCTCATGTTACAGGCCATGACCTGTAATAAACAGCTTGGTTGCATTCCCGGTGTTTTTTTTCATCCCTGTCAAGTGCGCTGTAAACAGACAGCACAACAACTCAGACTGTAAACAGACATTCACACCAATTTCAGTGCACACTAAGAGATGGCCACAAGGAAAAAGTGAAGCACCATTCAAAACAGTTGTTTTCTTTCGAGGGTTTTGCGTTAAAACACTCTAGTTTTGTAATTACAAACCAAATGAGATGTATTCACTCATAGTTAATTCCCAAAGTATTGACACAAAGAGAATATGCAAAAATGGTTGTAAAATTATTACACAGTGAAATATTTTGCTCAGGGAAATATCCAACAAAACATAACATTTTGTGCTTAGTATAAAACATGTGTCGTGTTTTTAAAGCTGTTTTGTTATACATATAATGAGCATTTTTAAGGTGGAGCTCCCAAAATGATCACAACAATATAATAGATGTCAAATACTACAGTACACATAAACCTGAAATGTAGAGTATTTATTATTCATTTGTATGGGATATAATGATGTGTTGATATTTTCAACTTTTTGTGAAGTTGTATCTGGGTGTAGCTTTTAGTTATAAATAATTAAGTCAGAACTATATAATTATTTGAATCTACTAGAGATGGCAAAATACCACTTTTTCTTTTCCAATATCGATACTGAAACCTTGAGAATCAACCATTACTGATACACAACTGATATTCCATCCATTATCCATAACCGCTTATCCTGTACGGGGTCGCGGGAGAGCTGGAGCCTATTCCAGCTGACTATGGGCGAGAGGCGGGGTACACCCTGGACAAGTTGCCAAATCATGGCAGGGCTGACGCATAGAGACAAACAACCATTCACACCTACGGTCAATTTAGAGCCACCAATTAGTCTACCCTGCATGTCTTTGGACTGTGAAGGAAACCCACGCAGACACGGGGAGAACATGCAAACTCCACACAGAAAGGGCCCCGTCAGCCACTGGACTTGAACCCAGAACCTTCTTGCTGTGAGGTGACGGTACTAACCACTACACCACCGTGCCGCTCCCAACTGATATTGTTTTCTTTAAAAAATACGAAGCTTAAAAAAACCATAATTCATTGTATTAATTATATAATAATTAATACAATAAAGTATAAATGTAATATAATCAGTCCTAACAAGTGAAAAAAAAACAGTGAAGTACAGCACCAGTCAAAAGTTTGTACACCTTGCTCATTCATAGGTTTTTCTGTATTTTGTCTATTTTCTACATTGTAGAACAACATCAAAACTATGACATAACAAATGGAACATATATGGAATGATGTGGTAAACAAAAAAAGTGATCAAAAAAGTTTCATCATTTACAGTGGTGCTTGAAAGTTTGTGAACCTTTTAGAATTTTCTATATTTCTGCATAAATATGACCTAAAACATCATCCGATTTTCATACAAGTCCTAAAAGTAGATAAAGAGAACCCAGTTAAACAAATGAGACAAAAATATTATACTTAGTTATTTATTTATTGAGGAAAATGATCCAATATTACATATCTGTGAGTGGCAAAAGTATGTGAACATCTGCTTTCAGTATCTGGTGTGGCCCTCTTGTGCAGCAATAACTGCAACTAAATGTTTCTCATAACTGTTGATCGGTCCTGCACACCGGCTTGGAGGAATTTTAGCCCATTCCTCTGTACAGAACAGCTTCAACTCTGGGATGTTGGTGGGTTTCCTCACATGAACTGCTCGCTTCAGGTCCTTCCACAACATTTCCATTGGATTAAGGTCAGGACTTTAACTTGGCCATTCCAAAACATTAACTTTATTCTTCTTTAACCATTCTTTGGTAGAACGACTTGTGTGCTTAGGGTTGTTGTCTTGCTTGCATGACCCACCTTCTCTTGAGATTCAGTTCATGGACAGATGGGCTGACATTTTTCTTTAGAATTCACTGCTATAATTCAGAATTCATTGCTCCATCAATGATGGCAAGCTCTCCTGGCCTAGATGCAGCAAAACAGGCCCAAACCATGGTACTACCACCACCATGTTTCACAGATGGGATAAGGTTCTTATGCTGGAATGCAGTGTTTTCCTTTCTCCAAACATAACGCTTCTCATTTAAACCAAAAATTTCTATTTTGGTCTCATCCATCCATAAAACATTTTTCCAATAGCCTTCTGGCTTGTCCACGTGATCTTTAGCAAACTGCAGATGAGCAGCAATGTTCTTTTTGGAGAGTAGTGGCTTTCTCCTTGCAACCCTGCCATGCACACCATTGTTGTTCAGTGTTCTCCTGATGGTGGACTCATGAACATTAACATTAGCCAATGTGAGAGAGGCCTTCATTTGCTTAGAAGTTACCCTGGGGTCCTTTGTGACCTTGCCGCATATTGCACGCCTTGCTCTTTGTTGGTCGACCACTCCTGGGGAAGATAAGAATGGTCTTGAATTCCCTCCATTTGTACACAATCTGTCTGACTGTGGATTGGTGGAGTCCAAACTCTTTAGAGATGGTTTTGTAACCTTTTCCAGCCTGATGAGCATCAACAACGCTTTTTCTGAGGTCCTCAGAAATCTCCTTTCTTCGTGCCATGATACACTTCCACAAACATGTGTTGTGAAGATCAGACTTTGAAAGATCCCTGTTCTTTAAATAAAACAGGGTGCCCACTCACACCTTATTGTCATCCCATTGATTGAAAACACCTGACTCTAATTTCACCTTCAAATTAACTGCTAATCCTAGAGGTTCACATACTTTTGCCACTCACAGATATGTAATATTGGATCATTTTCCTCAATAAATAAATGACCAAGTATAATATTTTTGTCTCATTTGTTTAACTGGGTTCTCTTTATCTACTTTTAGGACTTGTGTGAAAATCTGATGATGTTTTAGGTCATATTTATGCAGAAATATAGAAAATTCTAAAGGGTTCACAAACTTTCAAGCAGCACTGTAGATTGTTCATCATAGCCACTGTTTACCTTGATCACGTTTTGCACACTATTGGCATTATCTTAACTAGCTTCATGAGGTTGTCACCTGGAATGCTTTTTAATTAACAGCTGTGCCTCGTCAAAAGTTAATTAGTGCAATTTCTTGCCTTCTTAATACATTTGAGATCAAACAGTAAATAATACAATACTGTAAATAGTTATATTCCACAATTGTAGGCTTGCTCATTAGGGATAAATTAGGGATAAAATTAGCTCATGTTTTCAAGTCTTTAATTTTCTGGAAAGCTGCTTTGCGACAATGTCTATTGTTAAAAGTGCTATAAAAATAAACTTGACCTGAATAAACTTGACTAGTAATCCATATTTAATCAAGAACCGCTCAACTAAGTAAAGAGAAACGGCATCCGTTGTTACTTTAAGACATAAAAATAAAATAAATCCAGGTGTGCCTAAACTTTTGACTGGTACTGTATGTAAAAATGTCCTGTTCCAAAAATAAATTACTTTTCCAAATTCAGTTCTGATCTTTGATATTTGTTACAGGATCCAATATTTAATGTTTTCTCCAATATCTAATCCACCATTTTTTGCTTGTATAGACCCATTACAGATACTGGGTATCAAATTGGTGCCATATCTAGAATCTACCACTGGTAAAATTCTTATCAAATGACAGGTTTTTATCCCCCGCTGGCTGAAAGGCCCGAAGGGGGATTATGCCGTGGCAAAGTCCATCCGTCCACCTGTTCGTCTATCTGTCTGTCTGTCTGTCCCAGAAAGGATTCTCACCTTCTGAAATCAACTCCTCTCTCAATTTTTGGAGGAATTTCACAAAACTTGGCAAAAGGCTTTGTTATGTATAGGTAATCGTATGGGGCCGAGTAAAATTAAGGATTAATTTCACAAGTGATTTCGAAGTTTTGAAAATTGTCCGAGACGCGAAGCGACGAGGGCAATTTCAAAACTTTGAAATCATGAGTGAAATTGATCCTTAATTTTAGGAGGAACCATACAATTACTTGTTTATAATATATAGGGTCAAATTCATACTTCGGAAGCCATTCAAGTTCACAACATATGTTATTCACGTTTTCTGAACCAATCAGGGCACAAGACTATCTTGCACATTTGAATCATCATGAGACAAAAAAACTGCGATAGCACCTTGTCTAACTCACAGCATTCGTATGCCACTAGAGAGTTGTTTATTTGTCTTTCTGAGGCCCATTTCTTAAACACGGAAAGCCAAAAATTCATACTTTTTTTGGTATTTTCATTTTCGCTTGCAGCTTTCAATTAGTTTATCATTTATTCGTCAAATATAGCGAAACGCGGCATTGCAGAGTCAGCCATTTTGTTGACAAAATTTGCTAAGTTTTGTAACTGTAACCAAGCAACGAACTAGCCAATAGCGTTTCAGAAATACGTCTCCGTGTTAAGGAAAAAAGCCCTCCTTGATTGACCAATCAGAATTGAGTAATTTGGCCCTATGTATTATAAAGGACAGTAATACACATATTGCAATTTTGTTTGCAATATATTGGAGCGGGGGATGTTGTGCTCTCAGAGCACTCTTGTTAGTATTGCAGAAAAAAAATTCTGTTTTCAGTGGTTTATAATAATTTAAAAAACTCTCAATCTATGTGAGAAATTTATTGGCAACACTAAAAAAAATTGGGTTCAAACAAAAATAAATTGTTATCCTTGAGAATTTTTATTTAATTTAAAATTTCCTTAGTTACAGTAACTGTTACTGCCTTAGATCATGTCCTGTTTTCTTGAGGAATAAGTATAATGTTTCATACATATGAAACCTTTTTGCCGTCCATCACCAAGGAGGAAAAAAACTAAACAGCTTTCAGCACAAAAGGGGCAGATCTGCACAAGACAGAAAAATTTATATATTAAATTCGCAATCAGTTAAAAATATTGAACTGTCCATACAAAATGGAGTTCTTGAGCTTTGTATTACTCATTGCATTCATTTTTGGTCATTGTCATGAAGGAAGTCATCTGTACAGTATGTACACATACATATGCACAAATGTAACCCCACCTAAATACACTGTAATCTCACTGGCTCTGTGCAGTGATTCCATGTCTAAATTAAAGTGGGCTTCTTGCAGTTTAGCCAGCTGGTTGCCAAGTAACCACTGCCCCGCCAAACAGATGGCCTCTGAGTTGGCAGTACGACTGGCACTGTATGCCCATGCTCTCATATGGCACTAATGACCTATTATTCCAAATGATTCAGTGACAAACTGAATGATTTAGCTGGTCTCATGTAGCATTTAATGGCTATATGTACAGTAGATTTCCTACTTGAAATATATCTAAATTATTCAGGGCTCAGTGAGCTGGCAGTGCCCTTGGCATGGTTCCTCTACAAGAAAAATATTGGTAAACCAAGTAATCCATTAAGCTTGGTAAGCCTGGTAAACCAGTAAAACAATAATGCATAACTAACTAACTCGCACAGATCTAACTTTGTGGTTAAAGTTACAGTAAATACCATTCCTTTCATTCTGGACTTTTTCCCATTTCCTCAGGCTACGTTTACATTACGTCGAATCAGCGGATCATCAGATTAACGTTCTTAAAACGATTCGCGTTTACACTAAAACCGTTAGCCGTGCACACAGCAACACCAATACGCGGATACGCTCGGCTCCGCAGGCATCCTGCGCTCCAAATCACTCCGCCCTGAACAGCGAGTGCCCTCTGGAGGGTGCGCACTCCGGCCCTGCGCAGCTCACAGAGCGCGCGAGTGAAGTGAACAAGCCACGATTCGGGACTGAGCCGCTGTGTGTGAGATCCCAGCGCATATCACTTATTACTTGCAAGTGGAAGGATGGCAAGCCTAAAGACAATCATAACTACACAATGGGCAGTATTTGCATCAGTATTTGCAGTATTTTCATACTTTTATACTCTTTAATGAAAGGTGATACAAGGCGGAAGTCTGCGCCGTTTTTCAGCAGTCGCGTCACATGACCAACGCCAGCGAATCAGGAAGGTGGATGTCACAGTGACGTTGTCCAATGAGACGCCAGCTAGAGCTCAGCACAGCGTATTCGCGTATTCTCAATGTTTACACAGCACCGGAGCTGATACGATCTAGATTGAATACGTGGACGCTGGCGGATTCCCGTTTCCCCGCTTTTTCAGGGGGGTTAATGTAAACGGACAGTGCATCCGCGAAGAAAACGAGACAGATACGGTCTAGTGTAAACGTAGCCTTCACTATCCAAGTACAAATAGTCATCATATTCTGACCGTGACTGATTAAGTAGATACAAGACAATGAGTATAGGTCACTAATCCTTTGATTTTTGATCGTGTTAAATTCCCTAGGTACCGCAAGCTGGTTTAGTGGTTAGCGTGTCTGCCTCTCAACCAGGAGATTGCGAGTTCTACACACGGTTGGGTCATACCAAAGACCATTATCAAAATGGTACCTACTACCATCTGGCAAGGCATGCCACAATATAGATGTGAGTAGGGAATCAAACTCTTGTAGTTACCAGAGGACCAGCTCCCCACTGTAACCCTAGCTAGGCAAGAGGTTGAGGGCTACTGAAACAGAGATTGGCACCGCAAGCCCCTGGTTAGTACTGGGACAAGAGACTGCCCAGGAAGACCAGGTTCTGGCACAGGAAGGGACTTTAAACTTTTTTGAAATTCCCAAGGTGAAGGAATTTCTGATGCTTATTTGATTAAAAATTCTTTAATAATTATTACTAATTTCTAATTAAAGGTAGACTGCCTTTCAGATTTTTCAAGTGTAGGTCATAAACAGAATTTTCCCTGACACCCAATTATTTTTGTTTAGTGGACCGAAAGCTACTGAATTCGAATCGCACACTTCCAATTTTATTAGTTTTTTTTAAATAGAACAATTAATGAATGTGGCCCTAAATTCTCTGCTATTTTTTTTCCTGCTTCACCATGACTCAATTCAAGATACTACATCATGCATCACATGGTGTGCTTTCCCTGTTCGCGCAAGGCATTGTGGGATACAAATTTGAAACAGGAGAGGAAAATGGAGGACGTGAGTGTGCAAATGAAACGTGAAAGACCGACTACAGTAACGAAAAGCAAGACGAAAAGACGTTATGTTGTGAAGGAAAGGAAATGCAGGACCAAACTAATAAATATTGGCAGTCAGCGAGCACCTCGATGTGATTAGATGTTCGTTTAGTGACAGAATGACGTAACTGTCAGTAGATGATCAAGGTAAACCGGTAGATGGCAGTAATGCAACACTGTGGATGCCAGCTGCCGTAAAAACCAAAAGAAGAAGAAGAAGAAGAAGGTAAATGCGCACACAGACTTCTCTGTCTGCTTGACTGCGTAAAGCGAGCGGTTTTATGCACATTATTTGCTAGAGAATCTCCTGAAATTAAATAACTTCCCAGCCACAGAATGGCCTTTTTTTGAAAGATATTACAGAAATAGAAATAGAAATAAAAATATATCACAATGACCAAATTTCAGAGAGAACTAAATTTCACTGCTTTTATGAAATTGAAAGGCCGTCTAGCTTTAAGTTATTTTACTAACCAATATCAGTTTTCCACAGAAGGTCATATATTATGCTTTATTAAGGACAGTGTTGCTAGGGTAGACATGATTTGCTGCTATTAGGCTGTGTAACTCAGACCAAGTATATACCTTATACTTGGTCTGAGTTACATTTTATGGCAGGTTTATAATATGTATATCTGGCAGCCCAGATCTGGAGGCAGTTTTATGGAGGTCCTTGCATGAGATGCTCTATATCTGGATGACATGAGAAAACAAGCCAGGACCTAAAAATATGATTAGCCAAGCCTGAGAAAAATAACTTACACCCCAAACCTACCTAAGAATGAGTGGGAAAAAGGTAAGAGAAAAAGGTAAATCCATAATACCAACACTGTATGCTCTAAGATCAACCAAGAGTGTGGTGAATTTTCTACAAAAATACTGTATGAGCTATTACAGCTTCCTTACACCACTTCTATGTTAAATCTTGGTTTTTATGACCAAATGATCAGAAATTTTAAATTAAGCTTAATTAGAAAAAACCCTGTAATGTATGTATTCTGTTTTGTAGGAGTAGCGTTCACCATCCTGATGCTGCTGGCCAGCTTGAACTCATGCACGAATCCCTGGATCTACACAGCTTTTTCCAGTAGTGTGTCACGTGAGCTGCTCACTCTGCTGCGCTGCCATGTGCCCAGTCGACGCCGCGGCTCACTACCCGACGACTCCACCACCACACATACCTCAACGACCACCAAGGACAGTATCTACTAACATGCACACAAGCACACATGGATTAACCACAAGACTCAAATCCATCACCTTTTCCAGTGTTCACGACACTTTCATGATTTAAGATTGGCCATATGGATGCACTTGAAAGGGTAGTGTCCCTCAAGCAGCAAGCATCTTGAAGTAGGAACGCAAGCTCAGTAATGTGATTATAAGCAGTGGAACAGACTTTTGTGTATGTATGTGTGTGAATGTATGTGTGTTAGGAAGAATAAACTGTGAGAATGTGAGACGTTGCCAGATGGCTGAACAGGAAAACTAATCCAAACCTGTTAAAGGACCAGCCAAAGAATAGATGCTACTGTTTGGAATGGAGCAGTGGTTGAGAATATTGTGGAAGCAGGCACCACCAACACTGCCAAACAGATTATTTCAGGATTCTGTTACTAAATTTCAGTTATATTGGTATTACTTTAAAAGAAATGCTTGAAAGTGCTGGGAGAGGGGGAAAAAAACTAGAGCTGAACATTAGAGTTTGTCGTTACTGCAGTGAGAGATAAAAATCTCAAAAGTGAAAAATCCCACCCTAAGAATGATGGATATTAACTGAAGAGGTGAACATTGCTAGTTGAAAAACATGGTTCTCCATCCATTCATTCTGGACTGCCAGGGCAATTTTCTTCAAAACTAGCAGAGTCCATTACTTGTTTCCTTGCTGGGTACCGATAGCAAAGTTGTGCTTGTGATCCTAACTGTGACCTCCACATCACTCTCATCTTCTTTCCCATTCTTGTCTTGTCTGGGTAGTTGAGGAAATGGATGCAAATGCTACAGTGGTGCTTGAAAGTTTTGTGAACCCTTTAGAATTTTCTAGATTTCTGGATAAATATGATCTAAAAGATCATCAGATTTTCATACAAGTCCTAAAAGTAGATAAAGAGAACCCAGTTAAATAAATGAGACAAAAATATTATACTTGGTCATTTATTTATTGAGGAAAATTATCCAATATTACATATCTGTGAGTGGCAAAAGTATGTGAACCTTTGCTTTCAGTATCTGGTGTGACCCCCTTGTGCAGCAGTAACTGCAACTAAACGTTTCCGGTAACTGTTGATCAGTCCTGCACACCGGCTTGGAGGAATTTTAGCCCATTCCTCCGTACAGAACAGCTTCAACTCTGGGACGTTGGTGGGTTTCCTCACATGAACTGCTCGCTTCAGGTCCTTCCACAGCATTTCGATTGGATTAAGGTCAGGACTTTGACTTGGCCATTCCAAAACATTAACTTTATTCTTCTTTAACCATTGTTTGGTAGAGCGACTTGTGTGCTGGGGCGGCACTGTGGTGTAGTGGTTAGCGCTGTCGCCTCACAGCAAGAAGGTCTGGGTTCGAGCCCCGTGGCTGGTGAGGGCCTTTCTGTGCGGAGTTTGCATGTTCTCCCCATGTCCGCATGGGTTTCCTCCGGGTGCTCCGGTTTCCCCCACAGTCCAAAGACATGCAGGTTAGGTTAACTGGTGCCTCTAAATTGACCATAGGTGTGAATGGTTGTCTGTGTCTATGTGTCAGCCCTGTGATGACCTGGCGACTTGTCCAAGGTGTACCCCGCCTTTCGCCCGTAGTCAGCTGGGATAGGCTCCAGCTTGCCTGCAACCTTGTAGAACAGGATAAAGCGGCTAGAGATAATGAGATGAGATGAGATGAGATGAGACTTGTGTGCTTAGGGTTGTTGTCTTGCTTGCATGACCCACCTTCTCTTGAGATTCAGTTCATGGACAGATGGGCTGACATTTTTCTTTAGAATTCACTGCTATAATTCAGAATTCATTGCTCCATCAATGATGGCAAGCTCTCCTGGCCTAGACGCAGCAAAACAGGCCCAAACCATGATACTACCACCACCATGTTTCACAGATGGGATAAGGTTCTTATGCTGGAATGCAGTATTTTCCTTTCTCCAAACATAACGCTTCTCATTTAAACCAAAAAGTTCTCTTTTGGTCTTATCCGTCCACAAAACATTTTTCCAATAGCCTTCTGGCTTGTCCACGTGATCGTTAGCAAACTGCAGACGAGCAGCAATGTTCTTTTTGGAGAGCAGTGTCTTTCTCCTTGCAATCCTGCCATGCACACCATTGTTGTTCAGTGTTCTCCTGATGGTAGACTAATTAATATTAACATTGGCTAATGTGAGAGAGGCCTTCAGTTGCTTAGAAGTTACCCTGGGGTCCTTTGCAACCTCGCCGACTATTACACGCCTTGCTCTTGGAGTGATCTTTGTTGGTTGACCACACCTAGGGAAGGTAACAATGGTCTTGAATTTCCTCCATTTGTACACAATCTGTCTGACTGTGGATTGGTGGAGTCCAAACTCTTTAGAGATGGTTTTGTAACCTTTTCCAGCCTAATGAGCATCAACAACACTTTTTCTGAGGTCCTCAGAAATCTCCTTTGTTCGTGCCACGATACACTTCCACAAACATGTGTTGTGAAGATCAGACTTTGATAGATCCCTGTTCTTTAAATAAAACAGGGTGCCCACTCACACCTGATTGTCATCCCATTGATTGAAAACACCTGACTCTAATTTCACCTTCAAAATAACTGCTAATCCTAGAGGTTCACATACTTTTGCCACTGACAGATATGTAATATTGGAACATTTTTCTCAATAAATTAATGACTAAGTATAATATTTTTGTCTCATTTGTTTAACTGGGTTCTCTTTATCTACTTTTAGGACTTGTGTGAAAATCTGATGATGTTTTAGGTCATATTTATGCAGAAATATAGAAAATTCTGAAGGGTTCACAAACTTTCAAGCACCACTGTATGACACTGCATGTTCACAGCAGGGACTGAAGTGAACAGCAGACATGGATCCCCTAGGAAGGTAAAAGGAACAGAAATAGGCAGAAAGCTCAGCTGCTCAGCCCCCTCAAACAGGAAGAGTGAGTGCCTTTACAACAGTGTAATGAACAGGAGTTGGCGGCAGGCATGAGACAAATGCAACGGCACAATGAAGTGCAGCACTTGGAGGAGGTTATTGCAGCTGCCTTGCATACAGAGACAGTCTCATATGTACTCTTTATGACTGATTCACATATTCACATGAATAATGAGTCTACCCCAGCAGAGAGTGCTGACGGCCCGCCATCAGTGTTCTGATGATTAGAGTGTGGCTCAGCAGCCGCTAATGCGCAGCCTGATATTATGGCTGCCTTAGTGAAACTGGAGTAGGGTCATCCATTGAACATGTATCTCATTTCGTGGTATAGTCACCCAAACAATTTATTGGGGCTTTTCCACAATGCTTCAACTTCAAAAGTGAATTGAAGCTGCAACCCAAGAAAAGGGTATGCAAATGCAATGTTAAAGATTAATAACTCTGGCACAGATACTGACGGTCTCATGGACGTTAGAAGCTGAAGCCCTGTGCATAAATCCACACAAATGAGTCGAGAACCGCCAGGACACCCGAGTCTCAGATTGAGAACGGAGAAAAGACAAGCGTGACATAGCAGGGGGGCCTTTTTTTAGGCTACACGCTTGGTGTTATGTTCATGGTTCTCCTTCTCTCTCGTGTTCTGCCTGATGACAGATCTGCTCTAACAGCTTCAGCCATCAAAGTTAGTAGGGAAGAATTACAGTAGTGGTTTCCTGTTGCCTTCTACTGGATTATTATAGAGGTTTTCTCCTCTCAACTATTCACACATGGACAACTTAGAGTAGCCAGATAACCTAATCGCATATCTTTGGACTGTGGGGGAACCGGAGTACCCCTACACAGACACACATGCAAACTCCACACAGAAAGGCCTCTGTCGGCCACTGGATTCAAACCCAGAACCTTCTTGCTGTAAGGCAACAGTGCTAACCACTACACCACCGTGCCACCCTGTTCATGGTTATCAGGTGATAATATTGCTGTTGGTACTCAAGGAAAGGAATAAATGGGAATTCTCCACTAGTTCTTAAGGAAACTGATCTGGTGGTCCTCCACCAATTGTAGAACACAGTTACAAATTACTTTTAAATAAAATAATGCAATTATGGTATATCCTGGTAAAAGCAGTATGAAAGGGAGCCCTAATGCTAGGCTTTAGGTTTAATTGAAATACATACCACCAATGGCATAGCGCTCAAAAAATGAAAAGCACAGCGGGGTCTCATCATTTACAATCACTAGTCAATCAGGCCCCTGCATCGCCATATAGCACAATAAGGCTAAGGTGAACCCAGAGCATTGTGTGACAGTACTGAGATGCAACACAAAGTAATGAGGTGTTTATGGAAGTGGCTGGTGCAGCCTCCACTTACTCAAACTGGTGGGGCCAATATAGTGTACTTATAGCTAAAAAGTTCTGTTTTATAGCATTTTGTGTAGGGCTTGGATACAAAAGGATACTCTAAAAATAACTCAAACCCCAACCTGGTGCACACTTATAACAGCACTCTAATTATTGCCTTTCACAATGATGAATTTCTATGGACAGCGTTGAACGTTTTGAATTTTGCTAACCTTTGGTAACCTGGTGTATAATATAAAAGTTTCTGTATCATACGCCAATCCTATTATAAAGCATAATCAAGAGCATAAATGATATGTTTTACCACAGTAAAGGATATCTGAAGCTCTACATTCAGCCTGTTTCTCACAAATGCGTTTTACGGTTGGAATTATGGGACCATTTACATCCTGTTCAGAAGTTATAGAATAACTTATTTACAGCGTTGTATGTAAAAGATATTACAAAATGTTCTAATTTAACAATATGTTGAAGGATTGAAAATATGCATAGGTTAATATATCATAGTGATGAAAAAGTACCTCTACAAAGTGCTCATATTATATGTTTCATTTTTTCCTCAAACTGTAGCATCATGTGGATTATTGTCACTATATTATAAATTTGGTATTTTAGACTTCAAAAGATGAACGGTGAAAACAATGCTTTCACTTAATGGGTAGTTATAGTGACTAGCATTTTTATGTTACTCATAGGAAGACTATAATGTTGAACAGCTGACCTTTGTCAGGTTTTTTTTTTTGGTCTCCTAAACTAGTCGATATGAGATAGTGAGAGCAAGTCACTGTGCAATTTAACATCTACTTAAGCTTTCGTGTCTGTATTTTGAACATCTATACAGCATTTTGAAGTATAACCATAAACTTGTGTTTTCTACAGAAGGAAAATTTATTTCAAATGCCTACCACATGTATGGTATCTGCATTATAATAAATATTGAAATAAATGTTTTAAATACCTACAGTAGTTCACTGGTTTCCTTTAAATAATAAACTAAATAGAAAATAAAATAATATGGCAAAAAAAACCATAAAAACCTCAATGTTTCATAATCAGACCCACAGTGCAAGCCTTATTCTTTCATAAATGCACAACAGTTGTGATAATACAGTACAGTAGCGAGCAAAGATTATATGGAAGATTAAAAGAAGAATGAGAGAGCAGGTGGTATAGTAAGGCAGGAAAAGAAAGGAAAGGAAAAACGAAAAGGGGGAAGCAAAATACAACAGGAAGAAAGAAAACGAGAGGAGGAAAGGAAAAGAGATGAACGGAGAAAGGTGTTTGCTGTCCCTCTGTCTCACCAAATAACACCACAGTTATCCTGCTGTGTTTTAGTTAAAATTATGTCTTGGCCTCAGATGACTATGGGACACCATAGCTGTGTTTATTCTCATTCATTTCACCTCCCTTCTACAGAAACCAGTGAAACAGGACAGCAAACAGCACTATGTTGGCTTGAATACAACAGCTGCCTTATTAACAGAACATCGTCATCAATCAACACTCCACAGGGAAATACATTCACGGTCAGCATTATCCTGCTTTAAGCCATATTAATGGTAGGCAGTATCCCCTGAAAGTTTTGGAACTGCAAGGCCAATTCTTGTTTATGCTATTCATTGAAGACATTTGAGTTTGAGATCAAAGGATGAATGAGATAATAGATCAGAATTCCAACATCCAGCCATCCATTATCCGTAGCCGCTTATCCTGTGCAGGGTCGCAGGCAAACTGGAACCTATCCCAACTGACTATGGGCAAGAGGCGAAGTACATCCTGGACAAGTTGACAGGCCATCGCAGGGCTGCCACATAGAGGCAAACAACCATTCACACTCATGTTCACACCTACCGGTACGGTCAATTTAGAGCCACCAAACCTGATCTGCATGTCTTTGGCCTGTGGGGGAAACCAGAGCACCTGGAGGAAACCCACACAGACATGGGGAGAACATGCAAACTCCACACAGAAAAGCCCCTGTCGGCCACTGGGCTCGAACCCAGAATCTTCTTGCTGTGAGGCAACAGTGCTAACCGTTACACCACCGTGCCACCCCTATAGCATAGCCAATACAACAATTTGGAATGGCTTAAAAAAGAAAACCCACTGGTGTACTAACAAGATATCAAACAGGTCGACCAAGGAAAACAACAGCAGTTGATTCCAAAAACATTGGGAGAGCTGTGAAGAAAAACCCAAAAACAACAGTCAGTAATATCACCAAGATCCTTCACAGGGCAGGGGTGAAGATATCATGATCTACATTTCGAAGAAAACTATGAGAAATATAGAGACCATACCACAAGATGCAAACCACTCATCAGCAGTAAGATGAAGGTAACAGCAGGATGAATTCAGAAGTCTACAGACATATTCTATCTTCCAAATTTACAGAGAAATGTGTCCAATCTTATTGGGATGAGCTTTGTCATGCAGATAGACAATGTCCCAAAACATTTACATTTATTTATTTACATCTATAGGAATTTCATTCTACCACTTAGGTGCCAGAACAAAGAAAAGTCTTGATGCATGCTTTTCTTGTACTCTGAGAGAGGGTGGGACCAGTCGAGCAGTTCATGGAGGATCAGAGGGAGTGTGGTGCAGTGCAGGGTGTGACAAGTGCTTTGAGGTATGTTGGTACTGGTCCATTTTTGACTTTGTAGGCAAGCATCAGTGTTTTAAATCTGATGTGGGAAGCTACAGGAAGCCAGTGGAGGAAGTGTAGCAATGGGTGGTATGGGAGAACTTAAAAAGGTTGAAAACAACTTGCACAGCTGCATTCTGGATTAGTTGCAGAGGCTGAATGGCGCTCAGAGGCAGACCTGCCAAGAACAAGTTACAGTAGTCCACACTTTCAGAAAATAAAGTACTGTACCTTTAGGTGTACAATGGCTTGTCACTGAGGCAGTACCGTCTAAGGTACTTATTTGTACCCTTTATATACTGCTTGGGAACATATATGTACCTTTTTGGCCCTAAAAAGGTACACATAGTTCCCTTAAGATCCAATAATGAGCCCTAGTGGGTACATTAATGTCGACTGTACCTTGGGGGACAAAAATGGACTCCTACTATACCCCTATTTCTGACAGTGCAGTCTTGGAATTACCAAGGACCAAACAAGCACCTGAGTGGCCTGTGTGGATAGTAATGGACAAATCTTTCATATGCTGTAAAGAAGAAATTGACATGAGCATGTGATATTAGCAAAGAAAAGGACAGGTGATTATCCATCATTGCAGATGTGCATCCCCTCCACATGACCTGATATCAGGCTTGTAGTACTCGAGTCCGACTCATGCCCTAATTTTAAGGACTCGTGACTTGACTTGGACTCGTGCATTAACTGCATTCGGACACGTCAATCGGAGACAAGGACTTGGATTTTTTCTTAATTTTTTGTAACATGCCATAATAATTTGGCATAAGATATTTATCTCATCTCATTATCTCTAGCCGCTTTATCCTGTTCTACAGGGTCGCAGGCAAGCTGGAGCATATCCCAGCTGACTACAGGGTGAAAGGCGGGGTACACCCTGGACAAGTCGCCAGGTCATCACAGGGCTGACACATAGACACAGACAACCATTCACACTCACACCTACAGTCAATTTAGAGTCACCAGTTAACCTAGCCTGCATGTCTTTGGACTGTGGGGGAAACCGGAGCACCCAGAGGAAACCCACGCAGACACGGGGAGAACATGCAAACTCCACACAGAAAGGCCCTCGCCGGCCACGGGGCTCGAACCCAGACCTTCTTGCTGTGAGGCGACAGCGCTAACCACTACACCACCGTGCCGCCCATAAGATATTTATATCTTCATTAATTTTTATACTAATTTCATGCAAGAGAATGCACATTCACCTGTTCATACGTCATGTTCAAGAACATACTAACGTTAATGGTGCTAAAATGCCTGGAGAGAAGCCCCTAGGATTGTCCACTTTGCTTATACAGACTTCTCGTGCAATGGGAAAAAAATGCACTGCTATGTGTTCCATATGTAGAAGAACTATCGAGGAGACGACAGGGACAACCTCGAACTTCAGTCGTCATTTGATAAGGCGCCACCCAGAGAAGTAAATGACACGCTATGTTCATTGCTCTGTTGATAGCGGGGCTTGCTGACCGATGAATTAGCTAATGTTAACCCTCTTTCATGTTATTTGCCCTGTTGATAGTGGGCGGGGCTTGCTGAGCGATGAACAAGCTTTTTATCTGTAGCCTGTTAACTAAATTGGGGCAGTCAAGCAGTAACATTAGCCCAACACAGCAGCAGAGATGGTTTCACATAAAGGCAGCAACAGCCACCGTCAAATGGTGCGGTTGGAATCTTGTTCTTGGACTCGACTCAATAGTGGACTCGACTAGAAATTGTCTTTAATGACTTGGACTTGACTTGAACTTGAACACTGGGGACTCGAGACTGGACTCGGACTTGAGGTTTAGTGACTTGACTATAACACTGCCTGATATGACTGACCTTCCAGATAGGAAGCAAACCATTGCCATGCTGTCCCATGATTTCCAGAACTCATGAGGATGGACACGTGAATGACTGTCAAACACTGCTGAAAGGTCAGGGAGGATGAGGACTGAAGACATTTTGGCTGATCTAGCAGCATGTAGCTTCTCAGTGATGCCCAAAAGAACAGTGTGTGGAACGTGGCACTTTGAAGGCTTAGGATCTTGGATCTTGTGCTATGAGAGATAAAGAGGTAGATTGTAGACAGTGTGGTCGAAAATTTTATAAAGAAAAGAGAGAAGTGATAGCAGCTGGTTGTTGCTGATTTCTGAGGGATCCAGAGTGGGTATCCTCAGGATGGGAATAACCAGTGGCTGCTGGTGGTTGGTTGGTTAGTTATTTGTTTATTTGGGGAGGTCAGAGTGAATAATATATATATATATATATATATATATATATATATATATATATATATATATATATATATATATATATCATGAATATATCATTTAAAAGTTTATATAACTTTTGGCATTTGACCTGAACTACATTTCATATGAATAGCAAATACGGCACACAGAAAAGTTGTAACCCATTTGTTCAAATCATCCATTATCCATAACCCCTTATCCTGTGCAGGGTCGTGGGTAAGCTGGAGCCTATCAAAGCTGACTATGGGCGAGAGGCGGGGTACACCCTGGACAAGTCGCCAGGTCATCACAGGGCTGACACATAGAAACACACAACCATTCGTACTCACATTCACACCTACGGTCAATTTAGAGCCACCAATTAATCTAACTTGCATATTTTTTGGACTGGGGGAAATCAGAGCACCCGGAGGAAACCCACACAGACATAGGGAGAACATGCAAATTCCACACAGAAAGGCCCCCGTCGGCCAGTGGGCTCAAACCCAGAACCTTCTTGCTGTGAGGCGACAGCGCTAACCACTACACCACTGTGCTGCCTTGTTCAAACCAGAAAATGTATTAGTTTTGTCATCTGTCCTTTTGTGCAATTTGTACTTTGACTGGACAAAGTGTACTCAGTCTATCAACGTTCAGTTTCTCCTCCAAACATATTTTAGCAGAAAAATAATGAGAGAGTAAATAATCCACTTTGTTCATGTCCGTTACATTTGCGATTGCGTCCGTAACACAACTACTGGTGACATGTTATGGAAACTTGGGCTAGAATATATTATCCAATCCATTCCAATCCAGCTTTATTTATAAAGCACTTTAAAAAACAACCACAGTGGACCAAAGGGCTGTACAATAGAATAAATAAAAAAGACATAGTAAAAGACAGAACTCATAAAAGACATAATAATTAGAAGAGATAAATAAAATAAAAAAGTCATAAAACAAGGATAAGAACAACAGTCCTATAATAAAAACAAATCAGATAAAGTAAAATCAATCTCTCATGTGATGTTAAAAGCCAAGGAGAAGAGATGGGTTTTAAGAAGCGATTTAAAAACAGTTAAAGAAGAGGCCTGTCTAATCTGCAAAGGCAGATTGTTCCACAGTTCAGGAGCTGCAACAGCAAAAGCACGGTCCCCTCTAAGCTTACGCTTAGTTTTAGGCACACTCAGGATCAGCTGATCAGCTGACCTGAGAGAGCGGGTGGGAGTATAATGGTGTAGCAGCTCAGAGAGGTAAGGCGGGGCAAGACCATTAAGGGATTTAAAAGCAAATAAAAGAATTTTAAAATAAATCCTAAAATGTATGGGTAACCAGCGAAGTGAGGCTAAAATGGGGGAAATATGCTCATATTTACGTGTGTCAGTTAAAAGACAGGCAGCAGCATTTTGTACCATCTGAAGACAAGTGATGGAGGACCCACTAACCCCCATATAGAGTGCATTACAGTAATCCAGCCGGGTGGTAACAAAGGCGTGGATTACTATCTCAAAGTGCTGCCTAGAAAGAATTAGCTTTATTTTGGCCAGCTGCCTCAACTGAAAAAAGCTCGATTTGACGGCTGCCCTGATCTGACTGTTGAGCTTAAGATCGGCGTCCACTTTAACCCCTAGGTTAGTGATGGTTGGTTTAATATAATGGGCCAAGGACCCCATATCTATGGGGGGGTGTCCCAGTGGCGCCACCAAATACCATCACCTCTGTCTTATTTTCATTAAAATTTAAAAAGTTAAAAGCCATCCAGGCCTTTATGTCATCAAGACACTTGAGCAACGGCTTGACAGAGTATGCATCATTCCTTTTAAGAGGGACATAAATCTGACTGTTGTCCACATAACAGTGGAATGAAATGCCGTGCCTCCTACGAATGGAACCGAGCGGGAACAAATGGAGAGAGAAGAAAAGGGGGCCTAAAACTGACCCCTGTGGGACCCCACATGAGAGAGGAGTGGAGGAGGATACAGAATTCCCGAGGCTGACACAAAAAGTTCGCTCTGCCAAGTAGGATCTGAACCACTCCAAAGCTATGCCCCTGATGCCCACCCACTGCTCCAAATGAGAGAGTAAAATTTTATGATCCACTGTGTCAAATGCAGCAGTTAAATCTAAAAGAACAAGAATAACACAGTCAGCAGAGTCAGCAGCTTAAAAAAATGTCGTTAAAATCTCTTAAAAGAGCTGATTCCGTGCTGTGTAAGGTTTTAAAACTGGATTGGAAAACCTCTCGAATATTATGTTCTTCCAGAAAGGCCATTAATTGATTAAACTACCTTCTTGAGGACTTTTGACAGAAAAGGCAGTTTGGAAATAGGCCTGTAATTAGCAAGAACTGCAGGATCTAGAGCAGGTTTTTTTAATCAGAGGTCAGTCTACCGCATGTTTAAAAATGTCAGGAACCACACCTGAGGACAGAGTGCTATTAACAATTGCAAGGACAGATGGCCCTACAGTGGGGAAAACCTCTTTAAATAGTCAAGGAGGGACAGCATCTGGCATATTTTATATTAGCTCATTGGAGCTCAAAACTGGGGACGGGGTCATGCTGTGTAATCACCTGACACAACTGTTGCTGATTGGCTGCATGAATCTACACCACTTGGCTCATTTCAGTTACCCCATGTCAGTAGGAGCGCTGAAACCAACAGCGCTAACCAAACTACAAAAATGGCCACCAAACACTACAACGACCAAGATTCTTAGTGCCCCCTGTCACTGGAGTACTGAACTCAGCTGTCTGTCATTAGGCCAATTACCACCACGCTACTTAAGCCCCTCTCAAACTCTGCCTCAATGCGAAGTATTGTTCTACTTTCCCAGTCCAGACTGAGCCTTTGTATTCTCTGCCTGGTCTCTTGTTATTTTGACTCTCACTATCCTTCTTACATTTCTGCTTCCTGGTTTTGTCTACGTTGTTCTGTTTGCTGATCGACCGACCCTCGCCTGCCTACTGAGTACAATTTCTGTCTTTTAATTTGGCTCGACGCTGTTTGTTCGTCGCTTCTTCCTGCAATTACATCTGTAAGTGCTTGCACTCTGACAACCCACAGCCTCACTTCATATCATTCTGTGTGTTTTTTTCTCATATGATCACTAGTGGTGCTCTTACACTCAGTTTCAAAAACTCACAAATAATCTTCTTTTTGTTTGTTAATCACAGATAAGATTACGTGGATGCTCAAAATATGAAACATTACATTTATTTTTTTTGTCTTTTACCTTTGAAAGACAGAGGGGGCTTAGCCCTGCTAGCTCATTGATGGGAGACGCCCCTGGGAATAACCCTTGCTCCCTTGAATACAGGTGGTACATGACCAGATGTTAGGGAGCCATTAATGATAGTGACGAAGTGGAGGGGGTCTGGTTTCGAGCACTAGGGAAGTGATTGGATCCAATGGGCAAATGACAGGATTGCAGCACAGGATCTCTTCTGTTGTTAGATTTAAAAAAAAAAAGGCCAGAGAAAGGGAATCTTGTATGTGTAATGTAGGAGGGTTGGTCTGGTCGAGGTTTTTTTTTTTTCAGTCTTCCCGTAGCAGACAGGGAGGACAGAGCAGAAGGATCTGGCAGGTTAAGTAGTGAAGAAAATATGTTGTGGAGTTTGTGAAGACCTTGTGCAGAGGTTTCCAGTTTTCCTTATAAAAGCTAGTCTTAGCAGAAGTTACTTCAGATGAAAATTTGATCAGGAGAGTTGTGATTTCTTCCACTTTCACCCTGCTTTTCTTAAATTCTTTTCAATTGCTATGCAGCACAACCAATAGCCAAGAAACAGGGTAAGAAATCATCCTGGGTTTAGAAGATGGAGGGCAGAGGAGGTCCATGGATGATGAAAGTGAGGAGAGGAAAGTGTCTCTGGCTAACTCGAATGCTAGGGAGGAAAAGGAGTCCGGGTCTGGAAGGGTTGACAGGGTACAAAGTGCTATGGAGGAAGGGGAGATAGAGTGGAGGTTTTGGCACATTGCCAACACAAAAGGGCTTCATCAGGAGGAAAAAAAAGTGGAAGGTTTTAGACTGGCAATGTTCTAAGTTGGTTAACATAATCCAGAGGACTGAAGGTGAGCAGTAGCAAAACAGAATACATGTGCATCAATGAGAATGGGGATGAGTGTAGTGAAGATGCAAGGAGTAGACATAAAGAAAGTTGGTGAATTCAAGTATCTGGGGTCAACTGTGCAGGAAAATGGGGGCTGCGATAGTGAGGTGAGAAAGAGAGTGCAGGCAGGGTGGAGCAGTTGGAGAAGGATTTCGGGAGTCATTTGTGATTGGAAAGTCCCAGCAAAAGTGAAAGGTAAGATGTATAAGACAGTAGTGAGACCAGCTGTTATGTATGGATTGGAGACCGTACCCTTAACGAAGAGACAGGAGGCAAAGTTGGAGGTGGCGGAGTTGAGGATGTTAAGGTTTGCGATGGGAGGTTGGACAGGATAAGGAACGAGCACATTAGAGGGACAGCACATGTGGAGAGCTTGGGAATTAAGCTAAGAGAGATGAGACTGAGATGGTATGGGCACATCCTGAGAAGAGATGCAAAGCATGTGGGAAGGAGAATGTTGAGGATGGAGCTGCCAGGCACACGAAAATGAGGAAGGCCAAAGAGGAGACACATGGATGTGGTGAGAGAGGACATGAAAGTGGCAGGTGTGGTAGAGAAGGATGTGGAAGACAGGGAGCAATAGAGACGAAATATCCGCTGTGGCGACCCCTAATCGGGAGCAGCCAAAAGAAGAAGAAGTTATTCTAAGTTGGTTAACATAGCTAGATGTAAATATGAGGAAATGAAATCTGAAACTCTGATTTATCATCTCATATTCATCTTTTAATCTCAAACTTAAATGTCTTCATTGTATAACAAAAAAAATAATAATAATTGGCCTTGTGGGTAAATTAGATTAGAAAATTTTGAAATAAAGGAAGCATTCCACCAAAAATAAGAAACACATCACAAGATTAATCCTGGTCCATACGGAGGTACAGAATTCTGAGAACAGCTGCAAGGGATACACTTTGGAGAACATGGAAAAAAGTCAGATGTAAAATCTGATACCGAGTCCAAACCACAAGAGCGCTTATCAGTCTACACACTCAATTATACAGTTGCATCACACATACATATCCTTAAATGACCAGGTCACCTCTACTAAAAATCTGGGATTTAAATCTAAAGGAAGTAAAATAAATGTGGCATGAAGCAAGTTTAAAGTCATATCTGACACACTATCATAAGATGAGTCATTGTTTGTCTGGTTCGTGCTGATGAGCTCTTCCTTTAATGCCAATTATTAGTATTGATAACATAGACAAGCAAGTAGACTCTGGGAGCCCAGCAGGTTGAGATTGGGCAGACCATATTGCATTAGGTGTGAGAGAATGTGTGAACAGCTCCAAAAAAGATTATGTTTTAGAAAAAAAATGTAAGAAGAAAATGGGGTGTCAGGAAGGAGAGTAACGTGTGCAATTAAGAACTTGTTTCTTCAGGACTGGAAAACATACAAAAAGAAAAAGAAGAACAGGGAGCAGATGTTTGGACTAAAAGAAACAAAATAGATTTCAAATGTGTTTTTACTTAATAGCAGGACAGAAGAGGACCTGTCACTGGCTGAACCTCAAATTGCTCATATTGGACAGATTATACATGAGCTTTAGAGGGGAAGTAAACTGTCAGAAATAGGGGTACAGTCAGAGTCTATTTCTGTCCCCTAAGGTACAATCTACACTAATGTACCTCCTAGGGCTCATTATTAGACCTCAAGGTATCTACATGTACCTTTATAGGGCCAAAAAGCTACATATTTGTTCCCAAGCAGTATATAAAGAGGACAAATAAGTACCTTAGACAGTACTGCCCCAGTGACAAGCCATTGTACCCCTAAAGGTACAATAATTTACTTTTTATTTTCCAAGAGTGTAATTGTTTTCAACCATATGTTCAGAAAACACACAACCAAAAACAGAAACCTACAATTACAAAAAGTTAGGATGGCATGCTGAAAGTCTACGCCGCTCCTCAGGCTTGTGTTACTGAGGCATTACAACACCTGGCTGACCAGATAAACAACGTGGAGAAAAAACACCCAGACTCTTTGCTCATTGTTTTGGGGGACTTTAATAGAGCAAACCTCAGCCACAAACTGCCAAAATATAAACAGCACATTAAGTGTCCCACCAAGGACACTAACACTCTGGACCATTGTTACACTGTTTTAAAGGACTCATACCACTCTGTCCCCCGTGCAGCCTTGGGACTATCTGATCACTGCATTGTTCATCTTATCCCGACCTACAGGCAGAAGCTAAAATCTGCTAAGCCTGTAGTCAAGATGGTGAGGAGATGGTCCGATGAGGCCAAAGTGGAACTACAAGCCTGCTTTGATTGCACTGATTGGAGTGTTTTTGAAGCTGCAGCTTCAGACCTGCATGAACTGACTGATACTGTAACATCTTACATCAGTTTTTGTGAGGATGTGTGTGTGTCCACCAAGACCTTCCGCACATACAACAACAACAAACCCTGGTTCACTGCAAAACTCAGGCAGCTTCGCCAGGCCAAGGAGGAGGCCCACAGAATTGGGAACAGAGTCCTGTACAAACAGACCAGAAACACACTCAGTACGTTTACATGCACATCCAAATCGAGCTGCTGTTGGTAATCGAGCAAAGGGTCCCAGCAGGGTGCCAGAGAAATCCAATCCTACATGCACACAAGGAAATCGAGCTATTGTGTGAGGTACATTGTGCACCCGAGCCACAGGTGGCACTGCGCGCCCCATCGTGTTGGTACACTTCCGGTTGTCGTCATGAAGAAGAGCTATTCAAGAGTGTAAACAAAGTTATCGGTTCCGTGTTCTCCATTGCGCGTTTTTCTCCTGTCCATGAATTTTAATATATTCAACTCCTTAAGCTGAATGAGCATGAACTCTGTCTCCTCATTGCTCCAGAAGTGCACGTTTCTGCTCGCCATTTTCTCTTCTTCGTTTGTTCCTCCTGACCTCTTCTGCTGCTCGCTACTACTGTTGTCATGCCGACCGAGGCTGTCGTGTTTCCCGCTTGTGGTCTCGTCACTCGTCACTTCCAGAAGGGGCAGTGCTGAAGTAAGTAGCTCGACTACTTAGCTCGATAGGGTATACATGCACTAAGTAGCTCGGCAAAAATCGCATAATCTAGGTCGTGTAGCTCGATTACGAGAAATCAAGTTCGGTTCAATTTTAGCCTAGCTAAGGTGTTTCCATGGCATTTAGAACTTCGATTTCAGTCGAGCAACAGCAGAAATTCGATTTTCTCTATGTGCATGTAAACGCACTGACTGATGAAAGAGGTGAAAGCAGCTAAGGCCAAGTTTACATTAGACCGTATCTGTCTCGTTTTCTTCACGGATGCACTGTCCGTTTACATTAAAACGCCTGGAAACGCCGGGAAACGGGAATCCGCCAGGGTCCACGTATTCAATCCAGATCGTGTCTGGTCCGGTGCTGTGTAAACATTGAGGATACGCGGATACGCTGTGCTGAGCTCTAGCTGGCGTCGTCATTGGACAACGTCACTGTGACATCCACCTTCCTGATTCGCTGGCGTTGGTCATGTGACGCGACTGCTGAAAAACGGCGCGGACTTCCGCCTTGTATCACCTTTCATTAAAGAGTATAAAAGTATGAAAATACTGCAAATACTGATGCAAATACTGCCCATTGTGTAGTTATGATTGTCTTTAGGCTTGCCATCCTTCCACTTGCAAATGGTAAGTGACGCGCATGCCCGACATGCACTGAGATCACACACACAGCGGCTCAGTCCCAAATCACTGCTTGTGCGCTCCACTCGTGCACTCTGTGAGCTGCGCAGGGCCGGAGTGCGCACCCTCCAGAGGGCACTCGCTGTTCAGGGCGGAGTGATTTGGAGTACAGGATGCCTGCGGAGCCGAGCGTATCCGTGTATTGGCATTGCTATGTGCACACGAATCGTGTATTGGCGTTGCTGTGTGCACACTAATCGTTTTAAAAACGTTAATCTGATGATCCGCTGATACGGTCTAATGTAAACCCCACCTAAGAGGAGCTATGGTGAAAGGATCAAAAACAGCCTTTCAGCCAACGATCCGGCATCAGTGTGGCTAGGCCTGAAGAATATCACCAGCTACAGGAGACCATCCCCCAACACTGCAATGAACCATCAACTGGCTGACGAATTGAATGTGTTCTACTGCAGATTTGACACATTCACACCTCTCCCCCCCCCAGACATTAAAGACCCATTTACACCCCTGCTATTCTGCCTCCTCTTGCCTCTGACCCCGCACCAGCACTCAAGATCTGTGAAGAGGATGTTTGTCAGCTTTTTCACAGACAGAAGATCAGGAAGGCACCCGGCCCAGATGGTGTGTCACCCTCCTGTCTGAAGGTCTGTGCTGATCAGCTGGCCCCCATCTTCACCCAGATCTTCAATAGATCCCTGGAGCTGTGTGAAGTCCCCTCATGCTTCAAACGCTCCACAATAATCCCGGTTCCCAAGAAAACCACCATCACAGGACTGAATGACTACAGGCCTGTAGCCCTCACATCTGCAGTCATGAAGTCCTTCAAGAGACTGGTGTTGTCACACCTGAAGGACATCACAGACCCCCTGCTGGACCCCCTGCAGTTTGCCTACCGGGCAAACAGGTCAGCAGATGATGCAATCAATATGGGACTGCACTACATCCTGCAACACCTTGACTCTGCAGGGACGTACGCCAGGATCCTGTTTGTGGACTTCAGTTCGGCGTTCAACACCATCATTCCAGACATTCTCCACACCAAGCTCACCCAGCTCACTGTGCCCTCCTCCACCTGTCAGTGGATTATAAACTTCCTGACTGACAGGAAGCAGCAGGTGAGGCTGGGGAGCATCACATCCAGCACCCAGACTATCAGCACTGGCGCCCCCCAGGGGTGTGTGCTCTCCCCACTGCTATTCTCCCTTTACACCAACGACTGCACCTCAAGAGACCCATCTGTTAAACTCCTGAAATTTGCAGACGACACAATGGTCATCGGCCTCATCCGAGATGGTGACGAGTCTGCATACAAACAGGAGGTTGAACGGCTGGTCTGTTGGTGCGGTCAGAACAATCTGGAGCTGAACACGCTCAAAACTGTGGAGATGACAGTGGACTTTAGGAGGAGCCCCACCCACCCTGCTGCCCATCACCATCACCAACAACACTGTGACTGCTGTTGAAATCTTCAGGTTTCTGGGCTCCACAATCTCCCGGGACCTGAAGTGGGAGACCAACACAGTCACCATCATCAGAAAGGCCCAGCAGAGGTTGTACTTTCTGCACCAGCTCAGGAAGCTCAACCTGTCTAAGGAGCTGCTGACACAATTCTACTCCGCCATCATTCAGTCTGTTCTCTGCTCTTCCATCACTGTTTGGTTTGGATCAGTCACCAAGCAGGACAAGAACAGACTGCAATGGACAATAAGGTCTGCAGAGAAAATTATTGGTGTCAACCTGCCCTCCATCCAAGACCTGTACCTGTCCAGAGTCAGGAAACAGGCAGGTAACATCTCTGCAGACCCATCACACCCTGGTCACAAATTGTTTAAACTTCTCCCCTCTGGGAGACGCTACAGATCACTGTACGCAAAAACAACCAGACACAAGAACAGTTTTTCCCCCTCAGGCTGTCTCTGTGATGAACAGCTAAAACCGGACTCAAATACCGTTAACATCAACTGTGAAATATCTGCACACTCATACCGTCATTCTGTGCTCACTGTATATTTATATTTACTAATTCATCCTTGCAGGCGGCACGGTGGTGTAGTGGTTAGCGCTGTCGCCTCACAGCAAGAAGGTCCTGGGTTCGAGCCCCGGGGCCGGCGAGGGCCTTTCTGTGTGGAGTTTGCATGTTCTCCCCGTGTCCGCGTGGGTTTCCTCCGGGTGCTCCGGTTTCCCCCACAGTCCAAAGACATGCAGGTTAGGTTAACTGGTGACTCTAAATTGACCGTAGGTGTGAGTGTGAATGGTTGTCTGTGTCTATGTGTCAGCCCTGTGATGACCTGGCGACTTGTCCAGGGTGTACCCCGCCTTTCGCCCGTAGTCAGCTGGGATAGGCTCCAGCTTGCCTGCGACCCTGTAGAAGGATAAAGCGGCTAGAGATAATGAGATGAGATGAGAATGAATTCATCCTTGCACTATGCACCATTTTGCACCAAAAGATTTTTAAAAATAAAATATTGTCTATACATATATCTACGGTACATGTACATAGCTTTTTGTTTTGTTTTTTGTCTATGCTTTTTTTTAAATCTGTTTGTGCTAAGTGAAACCGGAGTCAAATTCCTCGTGTGTGTTCACATACCTGGCAATAAAAGTGATTCTGATTCTGAAATTGAAAGTAAAACTGAAAACAATTATTTGTAAATAATCTTTGAAGTGTATTGCACTAAAAATATTACAACAGCACATTATTTCCTGTTTTACCTCATGAATTTTATTGTTTTTTTCAAAATAAACATTTCAATTTTTATTTTTGCAACACATAAAAAAAAAAAGTTGGGTCAGTAATGCATTTATCACTTTATAATGTTACCATTCCTTCTCACAACACTTAAAATGTTTAGGGACTGAAGACATCAAGTAATGAAGTGTTTCAGGTGTTATTTTGTCCCATTCTTTCTGCAAACAGGTCTTAAAGTGAGCAACAGTACTGGGTCGTCATTGTCATGTTTTTGTTTTTAAAATTCGCCACACATTCTCTATTGGCGACAGAGGGGAGGGACACCCTCTTCTTCCACAGCTACGCCATTGTAATGTGTGCAGAATGTGGTTTTGCATTGTTTTGTTGAAATATCCCTGGAAAAGATGTCATCTTGAAAGCAGCATATGTTGCTCCAAAATTCACGTTTGCTAAGAACGCATATGTAAGGTGCACGGAAAAATGGAAGAAGGACTGTGCATGTGTGTGTATATTTCCTTGAAGGCCCTTTTTTAAAAGCATGGTGAGTCAGCCTGTATAACTGAGAGAGGAAAAACAGGGAGAATATTCACAACATGAAAAAGGAAAGAAAAATGTGAAATGAACTACACATCTGTTTGGCAAAGGTGCACATTCAGTATGTGCAGTTCCAGCTATGTGAATTCTGGAAGATGAATTAAGCAGCAGTTCATTTCTGTCAACAAACTGGCCAAACGCTATGTGACACCAGAGAAATTCTTGTAGCATTATTCAGAGATTGTCCAAGATCAACTACTACATGCACACATTTATTTGTAGCAGCAAACTGTATTTTGTGGAAGGGATTTTATTTTAAAGGAGAAATATTATATCCTTTTTCCACAAGTTGAAACGGTTCCCTGAGGTCTTGATGAAAAGTCTGTGGCATACTTTGGTCAAAATGCCACAAGCATAAAGCACCACAGCTCCCTTCTCGCCCTGTCCAGGCGGCACGGTGATGTAGTGGTTAGCACTGTCGCCTCACAGAAAGGAGGTTCGGGGTTTGAGCCCAGCAGCTGACGGTGGCCTTTCTGTGTAGAGTTTGCATGTTCTCCCCGTGTCTGCGTGGGTTTCCTCCAGGTGCTCTGGTTTCCCCCACAGTTCAAAGGCATGCGGTTAAGTTAACATGGGGCAGCCTTAGCCTGAGGTTGGGCTGAAGTGCCCTTGAGCAAGGGCACCTAACCACCAACTGCTCCCCGAGTGCTATAGCATAGCTTCCCACTGCTCTGGGTATGTGTGTGTGCTCATTGCTCACTTGTGTGTGCATGTGTGTGTTCACTGCTGCAGATGGGTTAAATGCAGAGGAGGAATTTCACTGTGTGCTTAACCCTTTGATGCAAAACATATGCACACCCCTTCTAATGCACAACATGGGTCAAAAATGACCCGCATTCATTTTCCAGGTTATTTCATGCTGACTGAGTTTTTCTTTGCTCTATCTTTTGAAATCAATTTATTTTATGATTGAATATTCCAAGTATTCTTTAAATATCTTGTTTTTAATTACCACAAATCATTAATTTAATTTTTTCTTTCCTACTTTATGAACAAAAATACTTTTTATATTACTACACATGGGTCATCCAAGTGTGATTTAAAATTCATCTCATCTCATTATCTCTAGCTGCTTTATCCTGTTCTACAGGGTCGCAGGCAAGCTGGAGCCTATCCCAGCTGACTACGGGCGAAAGGCGGGGTACACCCTGGACAAGTCGCCAGGTCATCACAGGGCTGACACATAGACACAGACAACCATTCACACTCACATTCACACCTACGGTCAATTTAGAGTCACCAGTTAACCTAACCTGCATGTCTTTGGACTGTGGGGGAAACCGGAGCACCCGGAGGAAACCCACGCGGACACGGGGAGAACATGCAAACTCCGCACAGAAAGGCCCTCGCCGGCCACGGGGCTCGAACCCGGACCTTCTTGCTGTGAGGCGACAGCGCTAACCACTACACCACCGTGCCACCTTGATTTAAAATTAAATGTCTTAATACTATAATAATAATTTGTTTCAAGTAATTACTTTAGCAGTGAATGGGGCCAGTTATTTATTTATTTATTTATTAACTATGTAGTTAGCTAAGCCAACTACAATAAAATTAGCTAACTAAAGTAGAATATGTCAACAGCTCGGTAGCTAATAGTAATTACTTGTAACTTTCTGACAAGTAATCTACTCACTCTCAAGGTAACCTAAACATCAAATTTTTTCTAAGGTAATGTTAGAACAATTGAAAAACATTCCTTCCATGTATTAGATGGGCAAAGGGCGCTGTGCTGAGCTGTGAAATGTCTGACACAAGCACAATTCACAGTTCCCACCAAACGCTGGAGTAAATGCATGCGGGTCGTTTCTGACCCATGTGTGTAAACTTGATGTAGAATTACAAAAGCTGTGCTTGTTCATAACTTAAGAAAGGAAAAATAAAAATGATGATTTGTGCTAAACAAAAACAAGATATTTACTGCATATTTGGAAAAGTAAATGACAAAATGAATTTATTTCAAAAGTATATCATAGAAACACTCAGCCATACATGAAATAACCTGGAAAAGCAATGCAGGTCATTTTTGACCCATGTTGTGCATTAGAAGGGTAGTGATACAAAAAGGGTTTTTATTCAAAAAGTAAGAAAGGAAAAAATAAAATAAGGATGTATGATGATCAAAAACAAGTTAATTGAGGAATACCTTGAATACTGAATGATGGAATTAATTTATTGCAAAGATATAGAAGATAAAAACTCAGCCGGGTCACTTTTGACCCATGTTTTGCATCAAAGTCTGTGCTTGAGTGTAAGTGTGACAAATAAAGGCTGCTTGGCTTCTTCTGTCTAAACAGCCCTGTTTAGACCAGCTGGTTTGAGTGCCTGTTCCTTTAAATGATAATGAGCCACTGCTGATGTGCCAACACTTGTACAGCTTCACGCTACCATGGCAACTATTAAATAAATAAATCTCTCATAAGCATTTGAAGAAAGTTATTCCATTAGAATTGTACTGTTTTGTTATTGGACCAGTGTGAGCTTTACAGGATTGGTACAGTCAGATGTTGCTCACAGTCCATTTCAGGTTCTCTTATTAAAAAGGAGAGGTACTCGCACATCCATGACCCAGAGCATTACAAATGAGCAATAAACTTTGGCAAAGCAAGAAAAACTGTACTGACTGTCCGAATGAGCGAGCTGCATCAGACTGCTACTTGCTAATCTTTCTGGTCTAGAAGCCTGCATGCATAGTTCATCATGTGGCACAGTAGGTGAGATGTGCCTCTGGATCCAAATGAAATTCGTGATTGCGTTGCTGCAGCTATACAACACTCAGTTTGCTCCGAGGTCAGGTCTCTGCTCATTCTAGTTCTGTCGCCTGGCCCTTCTTCCTCTCCGCTCCTGCCCAGCCCACTCAAGACTGCAGTCTGTCCTGGCTCCCAGTTGGTAGAATAACCTTCCCATTGAGGTCGGAACTGCCGACTCACTGACCACCTTCAAGTGCAGACTGAAGACTCGCCTCTTCAGGCTGCACCTCTCCCTTGCTTCCCTGTCCACTGTGTATCGGTCTAGACCAGGGCTTTTCAAAGTGTGGGGCGCGCGCCCCCCCGGGGAGCGCCAGAGTTCTTCAGGGGGGGCGCAACGTGAGAGACAAAATGGATCGGTTTTTAAGTACCTAAAGCTACAGTGAGTGAAGAGACAAAGTCTGGGCCAAGCAAAAAAACAGAGCCTCCAGGATGTTGCGATTTGCAACTTCAGCGCAAATTCAACCAATCCCCGCAAATTCAGGGCGGTGTTGCAATTATATCCAATCACCGCAACTTTCCCGCAAATTTGACCAATCGTTGGCGTCGTCTTGAGGTGACGTCGACAAACTACCTTCCGCCTTACTTCCGTGTGTTCAAGAGAAGCAGCATGCGCGTCGTGTTGCCAGATTGGGCGATTTCATGTGCATTTTGGCGGGTTTTGAACATATTTTGGACTGGAAAACGTCAGCAGTATCTGGCAACACTGAAAGTGTGTTATGTTTACACTGAAGGACTGTGCACTTTATTTTTTTTTACTTAATACAAGAAATTAATGGATGCCAACATTTTTGCCAAAATGGTATTTTATTTTCCATTGTTTAGGCAGCTTCAGCATCATACTGTGAGATTCTGTTCAAATAGTTTTTTTCTTCTATGAAGCCTGAGCCACTTATTTTATTCGTTTATAATTATTGTTTAATTTAGTCTTCAGGAGAGACTGCCTGCACACAGTACTAGTATTAATAGTTTTTTTTCTTACATGAAAGCTGAGGCATTTATATTATATTTTAAGGTAACTTCATGTTGTGCTGTGAGGTTCTCTGCACTTTAACTTTTGAACCAACAGGTGCATTTGGATAAGTAAAGCCTATTTTTCTGCATTTTTGTAGTCCTGGCAATCTTTTATATTGGTAAAGTTGTTTATAGGACCATTTCTATTTGTTTTTTTAATCAATAGTTTTTCAGTAATAACTTAATATTTAACATACTCAATTTTAATCACAAAAAGAGAAAATCGCAACAATTTCTCGCAACTTTCACTTTCTCCCGCAATGTAATCGCAACAAAAACCTAAAAAACACCGCAACTTTCATCGCAATTTTTTTGGAAAACCCCCCGCAACATCAGACATTTAAGCCCACAACAATCACAAAAAAGGCCCGCGGAATCCTGGGGGGACTGAAAAAGAAGGAAGTATGACCACGATTATTTAAAGGTTGGAATTTCATGGACTGGATCTGAAGATGCTCCACTGCCACAGTGTGTTGTCTGCCAAGAGATGCTAGCTAACAATGCTATGGGATGTTTAAAATGTGTAAAACAAGATGTTTTAAAAAGCACAGATGTTTAAAATGTGAAAAAGAAAAAAAATAATGTGTACAACAACCATTTTTTAAAAATACGAATGGAACATTAAGTATAGCAACAACAAAATTTGTAAGGGGGGCGCTGTTGTTTATTTGCTCTCCGAGGGGGGGCTGACTCTCCCACACTTTGAAAACCCCTGGTCTAGACCAACCCAGCCCATGTACCGGTATGTTCTAGCCTGGGGTTAGCCATTTGAGTTCCCTATTTAGTTATACTTCGTATGGTTGGTTTGTTTCCTTGGCTATTTGAGTATTGATACTTCAACAGAATATTACACTAAGTATTGTCACTTGTTCAACTGGCACTAGAACTTTCTTGTCTAGAAGTTCAGCACTGCATGTACCTGACTTTTGCACTGGTTGTACGCCACTCTGGATAAGAGCGTCTGCTAAATGCCATGTAATGTAATGTAATGTAATGACACATACACTAACATACATGCCCACACACTGCAAAGTGTGCCTGTTCACCAACTTACAGATGGACATAAAGTACATTTTCCCCTCGCACAACATGCTAATATTGCTAACCTCTACACCCATCCTCTCATTTTACTCTCACATTACTTAAGTGTTGACAAGATAAAGTTCATCTTACAAACAATCCAACTAAATGCATTAAATGTATTCTGGATCCTGCAGCAAGTAACAGCAATAACTTTCTCGAAAATTAGCATACATCTATTACCTCAGCTGTTAGCATTAACTAATGCTAAACAGCCAAAGAAACATATAGCATAATTATTTTTTAAATACTTGCATTTCCCCCTTGTCTGCAGTTTTACCACGGACAGTTGGTATTGATCCCTCTTTCAGGAACAATTTTGTTTCCAGTCCTGTGTTGTACTGGTTCAGGTTGGTAAAGCAGTCAGACAAATAGTGGTTAGCACACATGAACAGGTATTTTGCTGACTATAGCTGGGATTTTGCCATCAAAAATAAACTCAACCCACTCAGCTCTTCCGTCCTCCGATGCTGGGGATTGATGTAATAATGTGTGCTGCTCTGTATGGCCAACAACAGAGCAGCTCCTGTGCTTAGCTGACTTCAACATAATTCGAGCAGGTGTGGCGCTTACAAGAAAAAAAAAATTGCACACCTTTGCAAAGGTAGTTCTCAAGCCACAGGTGGCGATACATATCACTCTAATGAGCCCCCTCTTGACATAAGGAGGGGAGGCAAATCCTGAATGGCTTGATGAATCACATTTTCTGACCTAAGCAGCCCAAAAGAAACTGATTGGGTTGTCTTATTTACCACCATACATACCTAGAGCAGTGGGCAGCTGGAGATTAGGTGCCTTGCCCAAGGGGGCTTCAGCCATGATACATAGGGAAAGGAAAATGTTGTTCATTCACTCAAGTCCCCTCAAGTTTTACCTGCCAATCTCAGGAACCGAGCCAGCAACCTGTTGGGCCCAAGGTTGCTTCTCTAACCTTCAGGCCATGGCTTCCCCCACTCCATGAAGGTGTCTTATTTCAGAGTTTGTTGGATGGCACTCCAGATACTCAAATGTACTGGGTGTACGAGCACTGAAAAAAAGTGAGTTTTTTTTACAATATGTCCCTGTTAAAACCAGTTTATCCTGATTTTACTGTGCAGTACTTTGTCTGACAGTTGTTATCTTCAAAGCTGTGATATAAATAAATAATTTTATGACTTGACTCATAAAAAGAAGTCAAACAAATGTCAGATTTTAATGAGCTTGTGAGTTCCTGGATAATACAGCCATAAAGTGACCTGTGGTTGGAAGATCACAAGAGTACAAGCCAATACTTGCCATACCTTTCTCTCTTGGTCAAAAAAAAAAGGCAACTTCACAAATCCTGAAGAAGGAATCCTCAGCTTGTCAGTCTTTGTGTGTTGTAGAGGGAGAACTGGTTATATTTCATCGTAAACTGTATTTTCATGTTTATTTTGAAGTAAAATATAGTCAGTCATTCATTTATCTTCAGTAAGTGCTTTATCCTGGTCAGGGTTGCAGTCGATTCAGAGCTTCCTACACATGCTCGCACTGTGCACGTGGCCAGCTCGTGGGCTTTGGCAACTTTGCAAAAGCCATATACACATTTTATCCATGATAAATTCAATTTTACACTGAAACATTCTTTGGAAACTTTTGATATGCGAGCTGCCAAGATGTCATGTGGAGCGTATTCATTTACAACTACGATGCTGCAAACTTTTTCCTGGTTATTGCTTATCCTCTTTTCATTAAGGTCACTTTTACTACTGTGCAAGCATAAAATGTGAAGGGAATGTGATGGGGGGGAAAGGCGAGAGAACTCTGCAGGCCTGTCCTCTGGGTTTTGCCATTGCTATTTATTACAGACGTAATGAAAATGACACTTGAATCATACTGTGATTATAAAGCTTCTTTTAATTATTTATATCCCTCCGAGACCTCATATCTTCTATGAGGGCATCATTTTTTACATAAACAACCCTGTTTTAGTGCACTTTTATGGCTTCATTGTCTCCAAGTGCAGTTACACATGAAAAAGGGACATTTAAAAGTATGCACCAAATAGGCTAGGCCTAAGTAGGACATGTCTTTATAGCTTCTTATCCAACTTGGCAAATTATTTCAATGCACTTCCAACCACAAGGAAGCATGCACTCATCTCCCCAAATCAGTATTGATCCAACATATTTTTATAATTAGGGTTTGCTTTTAATATTTAATTCAACTTATAAAGGACTTTACATGATCTGTAGATTTATGACCATCTCGACTGTAGATGACTAGTCTTGTGTCACTGGATCCTGGAAATACACAATATGGTCATAAGTTTGTGGACACCTGACAGTCACACCCATATGTATTTTCTACATTCAGCACTACTGAAGACATCAGAACTATGAAATAACATATGTGGAATTACAAACCCAATGGAAAATGCATATTATTATTCATATCAATGGCCCACTAAACCCTCCTGGGGCCCTCCATGCATCTTGAACCCAGGACAGCTTACCTGGTTGTCCACTGCAATGGTGGTGCTTCTTCAGACAGGTTGAGCTATTTGTTAGCTACATTCTCAATTAATGCAACCCAGCAGGAGAATAACTGTAAAAGAGAAGTGAAGGAAAATTATCCATAAACTTACAACCCCAATTCAGAAAAAGTTGGGATACATTTGTTTTCATCTGTCAACTTCATTTCATTTGTTACATCCATTCCTGCATTTCAGGCCTGCAACACATTCTAAAAAAAAGTTGGGATGGGGCAATTTAGTCATGAGGTAAAATAATTAAATAATGATGTGATTTGAAACAGGTGATGTCAACAGGTGATTGTATCATGATTTCGTACAAAATCAGTATCCAGGAAAGACTTGTCTTTGAGGAGCAAAGATGGGCCGAAGATCTCCAGTTTGTCAACAAACGTGAGAAAATTATTAAAATGTTTAAAAACAACGTTCCTTAAAGAAAGATACAAAGTGATTTGGATATTTCACTTTCGACAGTGCTTAATACCATTAAACAATTCAAGGAATCTGGAGGAATTTTGGTGTGTAAAGGGCAAGGGCACAAGCCTAAGCTGAACACCTGTGATCTCTGGTCTCTCGGGCTGGTGCTGCATCAAGAACTATCATTCATCTATAGAGATCTTGCATGTGACGTCACAGCCGATCCAGATTGTAACAGACGCCATCTTGTCGGTCAAACGCCATATTTCCGCCTTCTACTTCTGCTTCTACTTCTGCTTCTACCTTTTCTTCTGGAAAACAACGGCTGCGGCTACAAGCTCTCCCTACCTGTGCACGTTTTTTATGTTTTTTGTGTGTATTTTTGCGTGTTGTTCATCTGTACCGGACTTCAATATCCACTACAACCATATGGACTTACTGGACATTGGTTTCCAGCAGAAAATGACGGTTTGTAGCGATTTCCATCGCATGCACAACATTCCGGACGAGATAGCGAGACCAGCAGGGTCTCCGTGGATTGTTATCGGGTCTGGCAGGCGAAGGAGGCGGCATCGGGAGAGGAAGCAAAAGCGAGGCTGCAGAGCCGGCCTGTTGACTAAGCTCAGAAAACAGCCACTCAAATCTCCACTGCCAAGCCTCTATCTCTCCAACGCCAGATCCATGCCAAGACGGACGATTTGGAATTACAGCTGGAATTACCTTATTCTATTCTATAATCGGCTGGTCAGTGCTATACTAGATACTACTGATATATCTAGTATCAGTACTAGTAATACTTAAGTGACTTACCCGTCCAATGAGGATTGTTATTTTCTTGTTTACAAGATGCCACATCTGAGGGCGGCTGACAAATCTTGAATTTCTATAAAGATAACTGTCCAGAGATTAATAAGCACGCAGTGCTTCACCACTGAACAGCGAGGGAAAGTTAATGAGGTAATTATACACATCTGGGTATTCCACCTCTGGCAGTTCAATATCCACTGACACGGTCGTGAAAACTACGTCCGGTAATCGATAAGGGTCACTAATCTGTAGGTCGTTTATTTTAGACATATATCTAGTTATCTGTTCATTAGAAAAATGAGCCGTGTAGTCCGTCGGTTGAAATTTATCCATTTTGTACACGAGTGCAACAGTATTCAGCGGTGTTTTTTACCGACAAGATGGTGGCTGTGTACTTTCCGGTCACGTCACTGCAAGATCTCTATAGTTGATACAGTGGAAACATGTACTGTGGTCAGATGAATCAGTATTCCAGGTCCTTTTTTTTTTTTTTTGGAAGAAATGGACACCGTGTGCTCTGGACCAAAGACAAAGAGGACCATCCAGACTGTTACCAGCAACAAGTCCAAAAGCCAGGGTCTGTCATGGTATGGGGTTGTGTTAGTGCCCTTGGCAAAGGTAAATTTCACTACTGTGATGGCAGCACTAATGCAGAAAAGTGCATTTAGATTTTGGAGCAATATATACTGCTTTCAAGACAACATCTTTTCTAGGGACACCCATGCATATTTCAACAAGACAATGCAAAGCCACATTCTGCACACATTACAAAGGCATAGCTGTGGAAGAAGAGGGTGTCTGTCCCTTCTGTCCCCAATAGAGAACGTGTGGTGAATTTTGAAATGAAAAATATGACAATGACCCAGTACTGTTACTCACCTTGAGACCTGTTTGTGGGAAGAATGGGACAAAATAACACCTGAAACACTTCATCACTTGGTGTCTTCAGTCCCTCAGCATCTTTTAAGTGTTGTAAGAAGGAATGTCAACATTATCTCATCTCATTATCTCTAGCTGCTTTATCCTGTTCTACAGGGTCGCAGGCAAGCTGGAGCCTATCCCAGCTGACTATGGGCGAGAGGCGGGGTACACCCTGGACAAGCCACCAGGTCATCACAGGGCTGACACATAGGCCAAGTTTACATTAGACCGTATCTGTCTCGTTTTCTTCGCGGATGCACTGTCCGTTTACATTAAAACGCCTGGAAACGCCGGGAAACGGGAATCCGCCAGGGTCCACGTATTCAATCCAGATCGTGTCTGGTCCGGTGCTGTGTAAACATTGAGAATACGCGGATACGCTGTGCTGAGCTCTAGCTGGCATCGTCATTGGACAACGTCACTGTGACATCCACCTTCCTGATTCGCTGGCGTTGGTCATGTGACGCGACTGCTGAAAAACGGCGCGGACTTCCGCCTTGTATCACCTTTCATTAAAGAGTATAAAAGTATGAAAATACTGCAAATACTGCCCATTGTGTAGTTATGATTGTCTTTAGGCTTGCCATCCTTCCACTTGCAAGTGGTAAGTGACGCGCATGCCCGACATGCACTAGAATCACACACACAGCGGCTCAGTCCCGAATCACTGCTTGTGCACTTCACTCGCGCGCTCTGTGAGCTGCGCAGGGCCGGAGTGCGCACCCTCCAGAGGGCACTCGCTGTTCAGGGCGGAGTGATTTGGAGCGCAGGATGCCTGCGGAGCCGAGCGTATCCGTGTATTGGTGTTGCTGTGTGCACAGGAATCGTGTATTGGCGTTGCTGTGTGCACACTAATCGTTTTGAAAACGTTAATCTGATGATCCGCTCTAATGTAAACACCACCATAGACACAGACAACCATTCACACTCACTTTAGAGTCACCAGTTAACCTAACCTGCATGTCTTTGGACTGTGGGGGAAACTGGAGCACAACGTCACTGTGACATCCACCTTCCTGATTCGCTGGCGTTGGTCATGTGACGCGACTGCTGAAAAACGGCGCGGACTTCCGCCTTGTATCACCTTTCATTAAAGAGTATAAAAGTATGAAAATACTGCAAATACTGATGCAAATACTGCCCATTGTGTAGTTATGATTGTCTTTAGGCTTGCCATCCTTCCACTTGCAAGTGGTAAGTGACGCGCATGCCCGACATGCACTAGAATCACACACACAGCGGCTCAGTCCCGTGTTTTGTTTTGAGTGTACTGTTTTGAGTGCAATAGAGGGGTTAAAGGTTATTTACAAATCATTGTTCTCAGTTTTAATTTCAATTTCTACAGATACAAAAGAAAAAAATATAATATATACTTAATTTGTGGCCACATTTTACTAATTCATTCTGAATAACTTCGCCTGCTCTTTATTAATGTATCGCTCTCATTTCTGCAGCATCTGATGGTATGGACAGAGCAGATACAATTTAATAGCAAAGTTTTATTTTAAGGTTGGGAACGACTTAGTAAAACAAGGGAATCAGTTAGTCTCCATATTTTTTTTCTTTTTGTTTCATGGGTAGGGCTTCATAAATTTCAACATACTGTCCCAACTCTTCCTGATTCTGGGTTGTGTGTAGTAAACAAAATTATGGAATTATGTGGTAAACAAAAAAAAGTGTTTAAAAAAACAAAATATGCTTCATATTTTAGATTCTTCAAAGTAGCTACTGTTCACCTTGATGACGCTTTGTACACTATTGCCATTATCTTAACCAGCTTCACGAGGTAGTCACCTGGAATGGTTTTCAATTAACAGCTGTGCCTCATCAAAAGTTAATTAGTGCAATGTCTTGCCTTATATGTTTGAGATCAAACAGTAAATAATAAAAATACAGTAAATAGCCCTATTCCACAACTGTAGTAATTCATATTATGTCAAGAACCGCTCAACTAAGTAAAGAGAAACGACATCCATCATTACTTTAAGACATTCATTCATTCATTCATTATCTGTAGCCGCTTTATCCTTCTATAGGGTCGCAGGCAAGCTGGAGCCTATCCCAGCTGACTACGGGCGAAAGGCGGGGTACACCCTGGACAAGTCGCCAGGTCATCACAGGGCTGACACATAGACACAGACAACCATTCACACTCACATTCACACCTACGGTCAATTTAAAGTCACCAGTTAACCTAACCTGCATGTCTTTGGACTGTGGGGGAAACCGGAGCACCCGGAGGAAACCCACGCGGACACGGGGAGAACATGCAAACTCCGCACAGAAAGGCCCTCGCCGGCCCCGGGGCTCGAACCCAGGACCTTCTTGCTGTGAGGCGACAGCGCTAACCACTACACCACCGTGCCGCCTACTTTAAGACATGAAGAGTCTTTTAATTAGTATAAATAAAGAAAAACCATTGAATTAGGAGGTGTGTCCAAACTTTTGACTGGTACTTTGTGTGTGTGTATAAAGTACCAGTCACCTTTCACCCAGAGGTAGTTTAGTCAGTCGTCCTCCTGGCATGTTTTAGGAGGGAGAAACAGGGACTCTGAGTGGGTGGTGTAGTGGTTAGCACTGTCGCCTCACAGCAAGAAGGTTCTGGGTTTGAGCCCAGTGGCTGACAGGGGCCTTGTGTGGAGTTTGCATGTTCTCCTCTAGGTGCTCCAGTTTCCCCTACAGTTCAAAGACATGCAGTTATGCCGCTTTTCTAGCCTGGCAAGCGGAATATTTAGTCTGGCCTCGATCCGTAGACATTTCTGAAGGGTGTAGGAGGAACAAACCGCTGTCTTTCAAACTGTCTCTGTGCGTATTGAGGTATTTCACCTGACGTCACAGGGTCACATGACGACCCGGTGTCCGCCATTTTGGACGGCAAGCTACATACTAACGCTGCAGACAGAGAGGGAGAACCAGCTTGGAAAAAAACGTGTTACAGACACCTAGAATAGATTAATTTGTCAGTAAGCACTCTATAAATAACCATGGTGTTTGCTTGTTGTGCTGTGGGCTGCCACAACAGACAGGGACAGCGTGCAGGACTCTCCTTTTACAGGTTTCCTACTGACTCAGACAAGAGGGCCAAATGGATTGCAGCTGTGAAGAGAGAGGATTGGGAGCCAACAGAGTACTCCAGACTTTGCAGCGATCATTTAATTTCAGGTTAGTTTATCAGTCAACGCAATTTTGATAAAATATATAGCAAAAAGTAAATGGGTCAGTGTTTGTTAACCCATCTGAGCAGTGAAACAAGGCAGTGTTAATTTGTCTAGGGTTGCATGTAGCAGACATTTTGTTCTCCTGTTTGTCATGTATTATTTTCCTTTTGATGAATAAGGTTTATAAATACTACTTATATCATGTCATAGCCGGAGCTCGCTAGCGCACCAGGGAGCTCGCTAGCGTGCTCAGGCGCCGGAGCTCGCTGGCGCACCGGGGAGCTCGCTAGCGCGCTCGGGCACCGGAGCTCGCTGGCGTGCCGGGGGAGCTCGCTAGCGCGCTCGGGCGCCGGAGCTCGCTGGCGTGCCGGGGGAGCTCGCTAGCGCGCTCGGGCGCCGGAGCTCGCTGGCGTGCCGGGGGAGCTCGCTAGCGCGCTCGGGCGCCGGAGCTCGCTGGCGTGCCGGGGGAGCTCGCTAGCGCGCTCGGGCGCCGGAGCTCGCTGGCGTGCCGGGGGAGCTCGCTAGCGCGCTCGGGCACCGGAGCTCGCTGGCGTGCCGGGGAGCTCGCTAGCATGCCGGGGAGCGCACTCGGGTGCCAGGGAGCTCGCTGGCGCGCCGGGGAGCTCACTAGCGCGCTCCGGCTATGACATGATATAAGTAGTATTTATAAACTTTATTCATCAAAAGGAAAATAATATTCTATTCAATATTCTATTCTAATCGCCCAAACCTGTGTATGGCGATGGGTCAGTGAACAATCCTGGTGGAAGCAGGTAAACGTCGTTCTCTAAGCCTGCTAACCTCAATTTTTGCAAATACCTCTCCCTCTGCTCGCCCTGTAAATGCCCTACGTCGCTGGATAGTGAAGGTGTTTTCTGCATCTCGCTCCTTTTTCTTTTATGTTTTTCGTTTGTCGCCTTCAAACTGATTCGAGCTGTGACGTCCAAAATGGCAGCATCACATGATTTGGTCACGTGGGTGAAATACCTCAATAGGCCAACACTCTGACCAATCAGCGCAACAGTGACTGTGACGTAGTCAGAGTGCGCAGTGGGGGAGACCTTGAAATAAATAATTTTTCAAAATGCGTATTAATTAATAAACAGGTTCTAGATATTAAGAAGTTTGGAGATAATGACCACAAGTTTGGAGTCTGTACCACATACTTAACATACACATTTTTTTTCAAGGGTTTGCTTAAACTTTTTTTTGAGAGTTTTTATTTAGTGGTGTTTGGTGAAATAATTTCCCTTAAATTTAAAATAACGGGAAAATAAGAAACAATCAAAAAGTAATGTTTCAAAGCTGTTTATTAATTCTTCGTACTGCACAAACTAGCCCCATCCTTTTGGCTACGAGCGGAGCCAGCTGGTAGATCAGACTTTTGCCATAGCCGGTCGGCAAAACAGTGAAAACGTCCTTCTTGAAAAGGAATGAGCGGAGAGCCTCTTCCTGCTCATGTTTCAACGAAAACTCCAAGTCTAAGTCTTCTAAAACTGATTCCAAAGCGGAGTCAAACGCGCGCTGTTCACTACCCGTAGCCATTTTTCCTGTTGTGCTTTCTCCAGCGTCGCGCAGCTTTGTCGTCACTCCTGCAAAAGCCCGCCCAAAGAATCCAAACAAAAACCTTGCGTTGTGATTGGCGGGCACGATTTGATGCCCAGGGTGTTTTTGTTTATATGGTGCGAGGCTAGACCCACTCGCTAGGCAAAAATATTTTTGGCCGCTAGGCGGGTGGGTCTAGTTTACTAGGCTACCGCTTTTCCACTACCAACGCGGCTGAGCTGTGCCATGCTGAGTTGGGCTGAGTCGAGCTGAGTGGGGCTGTTGGAGTTGCATTTCGACTACAACCGCGCTGAACCGTGCTGGCTGGAAGTGGGTGGACACATTGGGTGGAGTTAGCGAAAGTGGGTGGATGTCACGTGATGCTGTTAGGCGGCGCAAACAGTGACATCAGTGAGCTTTTAAGCGGTAGTCTCACGACCCGGATAGTAAACGATAGAGTGCTCCGAGATGATGCTAAAAATAGTAACACTGCGGTCTGCGCGGCCATCTTGGAAGTCACTCGCTCCAGAGCGCTCATAGAGTATACATTCACCGATTCGTTTCTGCGTTAGAGGGCTTAGAAGCTTGGATTTTTTTAAAGAATTTAGACATCTGAAGTGATGGAGCATTACTGTGAAAGTTTGGATAAGCAGGCACGGGAGCGTTATGCTGAGAAGGTACGTTTCATTGGGAATGTAGATCCATACACTGTTAGTGAGAAGGAATGGAAAGCTGACCCCAGCTTGTTGCCGCATGTGACATACATCGATCTTGTGAACTATCTAGTGTTTCACCCAAGTCCATTTTGTGAACTAAAGCATGTGTACATAAACATTACTAGGCCTAGATCTTAAATGCCATTTGATGCAACAATGCACTGCAGTAGACATAAGCTACCTAATGTGACAAATATATCCATTAATCATTGCTGAAAGTACATAGAAAAGATAATAGTTTGTATCGCATTTATTTTAGCAACTATGAAATTCAAGACAATTTAACCTACCTGTCACAAAGTGATCAGAACAAATCCGGATACAGTCAAGTTGTCCTAAATTTGATCGGTTGATGGCAGCCAGCCACTGTCGTCTCCTCCGCTCGCTTTTCTCCTGTGCTGCAATTCCCTGGTTAGTCATGACTTTAGGGAGTCTGTGGAAGCTTTTGCCACCCTTTTCCCCCCGGCTACTACAGCCAACAATGACACACGTATTCGGCATTGTCACCCCTTTTTGCTTCGCTGAACAACAACAATGCAATGACACAGCGAACTTTGACTTCCAATATGGCCGCCGCTGGGTTCACGCTGACCTCGAAGCACTCTATAGACATGGAGTCGTTAGTGTTGCTGGTCTTGGTGCTGTGGCTTGTTGTCACCGACAACGCCAACAGATACTGGCAAGAGCGTATAGATGAGGCGAGGCGCATAAGGCTTCAGAAATTCTCGTAATTCTTCTTCTTCCGGGTTTACAGATCCCAGCGTGCTCGTGGGGCGTGTGTGGGCATGTGAGGACACTCCTCCTCACCAATCAGTGCACAGGGGAGTGTCTCCTCACGCCCCTAGCCCCACTCGGCTCGGTTTGGCTCGCTTCAGCCCCACTCCAAAACCGTGCGAGTTTTGGGTGCTGAGTAGGGCTGAAGCGAGCTGAGTCGTGCTGCTCTGAGGTAGTCGAAACGCAAGCTGTGTCGGGCTGAAGTGAGCTGACAAAGGGTAGTGGAAAAGGGCCATTAGGTTAACATGGAGTGGCCTTGGGCTGAAGTGCCCTTGAGCAAGGTACCTAACTACTCCCTGGGTGCTGTAGTATGGCTGCATGTGTTCACTGCTTCAGATGGGTTAAATGCAGAGGATGATTCTCACTGTGCTTGAGTGTGCATGTGACAAATAAAGGTTTCTTCTTCAGAAAGGTGTGCAAAATATTTGTTTGGCATTTATTGAGTTGTTAAATATTTCACAGCCAGCTATAAATCGGAGTTCACTACAGAGTAATCCCCCCTTTTTTTAACTTATAAGGTCATCTGCTTATGCAGACAAGGGCCAGGTCTGATGTCTGGACTACACGTGTTGGAAATCCCGCATCTCACGTAGCTGTATGCGTGTTGACCTATTGTACTCTGCTGCCACCTGGTGGTAAACAATTATATTTGCACATCCATAAATGCATACATCTACTACTGACAATACTAAAAACATCACTGATCGAATAAGCAAAACTGAGACCATTTACACAAACCCCTTCATTTGTTTTATTGTCTTAAGATATGTAAATAAGGACAATTTTCTTGTCAGCCGAATAGACCAAGCAGACCAGTTCCCACCCATCCTTATAATTAACATCAACTTCTCCCATCCCCATTGGCTGGGGTTTAACAGGAAACGCATCATGATCAGGAAAGGTGAGTGCTTCTGAACTACTGCAGCTATTCAGCTGATGCCTCTGGGATTCTGGCCTCATCCACAGGACCAGAGAGAGCTGCTCAATCCTCTCTCTGATACATGAGGAGGAGTCAGACATCCGACTTCCCACTGATTAAAATGAGAATGCTAACACAGAGAGGAGCAGTGACATAAACCTCAGCATCAACAGGAAAACACAATTTGCCATTATTGTAAGCATCACACAAAACCAGATACACACCTCCCAAAAGCTACTGCAGCCTAAATACATAATGAAAAGGATGCACCATTACTAGCTATGACTATAAAACCCCAATCCTCACTTCGGTACAGATACATAGCAAATGATCAAATGCAAAATGTTTCACAAATTAACACAAATGCACACATTCCAGAGATCGAATGAAAGTTAACTAAATGTAAACATCTAACAAGTCAATCAACCATCCCAGACAGCTAAGCAACCACATGAGAAAGTCAAGCTGATCAGAATTAAAACAATGGCAGCAGAATAATCAATTAATTAACCTTTTGTAATTCAGTTGATTACATTCAAATCTACGACACAAATACAAATGATGTAACTAAGAGATCATAAATTAAATTTGCCCATATTAAATATTTTCCACAATTTGTTTGGGTTGATTTTATTCCCCAAGGTGTTTTGTTTGTTTTGCTGAAAGGATGTCTTCTGATGGATTTCACTGGCTTTGATTGTCATAAAAAAGATGCATTGGGTTGAAAGGGTCGGGACTTTTCAGAAATATGATGGGAAACTGAAAAAAAGTCAAAGTTCCTCCAACAAGCCGTCAGTTTGGTTTTTGCAACTTGTGCCAGCTGACAACGCTCAAACTGCTGAGTGAACATTCTTTTCAGCAAAAGTATACCCAAGGGATAAAAGGGGATTTAATAACACAATACCAAGTGACGAAAGCTTTTCTATTACTGGACTGACAGAGTGAAGTGGATGAAAAAGAAAGAAAGACAAGCAAGCAATCCATTCCACCTCCCACCAGGTAAAAAGAAAATTTTTGGTCTGTTGCTCTCAACCTATCGGCTGAACAGGGAGATGAAATGAAAAGCAGAGTGAATGCGCGCACACACCCCCTCCTCATATTTCCTCTGACTCTCACAAGCACGCACACTTCCACACTCACTACATGCATGCATTCTCTCTGTCTCTCTCACACACACACACACACACACACACACACACACACAGTCTTACCAGCATAAACTACATATCGCACACACACACACCCTTCACCACTCACACAAACAGAGTAGCCAGACCCAAAGAGAGAGAGAGGTGAAATGCACAAAGCACAAAGATGAATAATGAACATTCCTATCACACTCTTGTGTTAAAGGTCGTGTCACTGTGCCAGGTTGGGCTGAGCTTCAGCAGGGCTGCTGCTGGTGTTGGTGGTGACGGTGTTGGTGCTTTCCTGTGTGTTGCCTGCTGCAAGGCCACGATATGGCACCTCGATGATGCGGGGTTTGTCGATAATGCGTGCACAGCGGCTCCCCTTCTCCACAATTCCAATTATCCAGGCCTGCTGTCCATCACCCAGTAAACTCGTCCGGCTCGCCTTCATCTCAGCACAAAAGCGTGCTGCCTGCTCCCGTGGCAAACAGATCAGCAAACCACCTGAGAGACACACAGAAGTACCTTGAAGTCTACAACCTACTTTATTAATCGGATTATTTGTTTCGCCACATTTTTTTCCTGTCTCTAGCCCGGACCTGAAGTCTCAGAGGAGGTGCCGTGCAGAAGGCCAAACAGGTTACCCCCGGCTTTACTGACAGCAGCCATCTTGGCGAGGATTGGCAGGTTGTGGATAACAAAGGCCACTTCGTTGCACTGCTGCTTGGCTAGGTTCCGTGCGTGCCCAATGATCCCGAAGCCGGTGATGTCAGTGGCAGCATGTGCGTTGAACTTGTGCATTAGCGCAGCAGCTAAATTGAAATAAAATATCAGTGAAAATGAACCCACTGCTTTTAGCTGAGTAACTTCAAATCTGTCAACTGTAATTAGGAAAGATAATTACAAATTTCTCTAACGCAGTCCTGGAATATGCCTGCACTGCATCTCTTTGCTCCAACACATTTAATTCATCGCAGTCTTTTAATTAACCGTTGAGCGTTTTAGAAACATTAAAATCAGTTCCAGAGTGAATCCCAGTTACACTGCAGGGAACCATGTCATGGATGTAAAGCTTCCACCATTCCCTAGGAGTCATGGTGCTTAAAGTAACTACTGTTTAAAGCTTTAATGTTTTAAAGTAACTAACCTGGGAAAATGAGATGGAAGAACATCAACAGTAAAATTTATGAAAAGATTTTTTTTGCATATTAAAACATATTGAAGTAGAGAATTTGCTCACAGAAAAAGGGTGTGTCAAGTTGCCAAAACAGTCGGCTTGATTGTAGTGAAACTTTATATCTATGCATCATTATGAGAATCATTTAAAATAATTCTCAGCCATATTACCAGTGCGGTTAAGGGTAGCCATGTTGAGCATGGCCTCCTGATAAGCATGCTCCACCTCCTCCTTTGAGATCACCAACTTGATCTTGTTCCATTTTTCCGGCTGAGAGAAAGAAGACAGAAATTTAGGAAATAATTGGGGGCTGCAAAAACATCCGCAAACGCTTCCATAGACCATGGCATAATGGGTACAGGTGAAAAAAAGCTCGTACTATGTTCAGCCACTGATGAGCGTTGACGGCTACTTGGGTTCCAAGAGGTTTTGTCAGAACGAGAACATCGCCTGGTACAGCACCATCTGGCCTGTGTATAACGCATAGATGAAAAGAGACAACATTGTCATGGTTATTTCAAATATCGTCAATTTGCTTATGTTTCATTCAGGGGAGGCATACAGTATAAAAAGGTGGGAGTGTTTTTTTTATTGCATTTACATTCCATTGGTAAAGTATTCTCATCCAAAAGACTGAATAAAGACAGCCTTCTTGTAAGGGTAGTATCTCACTGGGCTGCGACAGCCTGCGACTAGTTGGAGACACAACGGTTGCGATAAAATATGCGAATTAGCGACAATTTTCACTTGGAATCACACGGAATTGACATTCGCATATTTTATCGCAATTGTTGTGTCTCCAACTAGTTGCAGGCTGTCGAAGCCCAGTGAGATATACTCCCACTTCCTGTCTCATGGAAACTGACTTGAAAAGGGTTCGTGACAGCTTTGCGACACCAGCGACGAATTTGCGGCTATTTTGAGAGAAATTCTGTTGCACGAATTTTTTGAACGTGTTCAAAATTTCAGCGACGAAGGAGCGACATTTTGCAACTCATGCGAGGAAATTGAGAAGCCCAGCGAATGTTTCAAGACACTTTTGAAACTCTCTCGCGAATGATGTTTGCAATTTGTCGCAGCCCAGTGAGATACTGGCTTAACATAAAATATTTTGGGGAAATGACAGCACAATTGCACAGATCCCTCTTGGAGAAAGGCAGCTGCATATGGGATTTCTTGCCCTATAGCTAATGTTTTCTAAATGGTTTGGAATAAGTAGCATTTTTATAGAGGAAGTTCTTACCCATGAATGAATTTAGTTAATGCAATGTGAATAGGAAGTGTGGATGGATGACTTGCGTTAGTTAGAAACCCAGCTGTGTTAGTAAAATCACTCTTTGATTTAAGGATTTACTTCTGAAATGCTACCCAGTGAGACAGTTAGAGGTGTTATGTTGTAACCCATCATAAAAATCATGAAAAGGTTAGTTAGTTATCATAAGGAAAAAAGATAGAATTTTTACAAGTGTTAATTAATTCGAGGGTTTGGGAATCCTAGTCAAGTATTTCAGAGAACATTCTTTACATTTATTTAAGTGCAAGCACATGTAAGGACATGTATATTTATACAAATATATAGCAAACATATAGCTGTATAGCAACAAACATATATAGGGGAGAGCGGGGTAAGATGAGCCAGGGGGTAAGATGAGCCACCCCCTGTTTCTAAGAAACAGTAAACAAATGTGACCATGTGACCACATTCAAAGGGGGCCGGGACCATTTACTTACACTTGTGGAGAGGAGCACCACATGTCAAACTAGGTGAGGGACATATTTATAAAAATGTGTTTTTGTGCTTTCTAAGTCAATTCCATGTTTGTCCACAGTGAAGATGATTTAGAGAAGACAAAAGTAGAATAATATTTAGACACATTAGGGTTAAGTTAGTGGCTTTCTAAGCTATGATATGAATGCTAATAAAAATAATTTTGATTAGCCTAATCCCCTTTATTAGCATTTTTCTACAAAATGGTGGCCACGGGGTAAGACGAGCCTTTAGATGTGGGGCAAGTTGAGCCACTGGCTCAACTTACCCCATTGGTGGCTGAGCTTACCCAATATGGATGACACTTAAGTTTTCACATTTACTGGTCATATATGACAACAACACATATATATATGACATCAGATGAGGAAGACCAGTTGTTAGATGTGGGGGATTATGTTGTGGCAAAATACACGGGGAAGAAGAAAGTGCATTTCTTCATTGGCCAGATAATCAAATTGGATGTCTTCGAAATAGAGGCAAGATTTCTCAAAAGAAGCCGGTCATGCCATGGCTCTGCAAGAAAGCCAACCTTTGTCTTCAAAGAGAAAGATGAGGCTGTCCTGTCAAGACAGGATATTGTGAAAAAATTGCCCCGCCCCTTTACTGTTGGGGGGACAGCACGGAGGGAGAGGCAAATGGTGTTCCCTTGCCATTTGAACGCTTGGAACATTGAATAATGATGAAATGATTGAATGATTGATGGAATGATTGCTGCATGTTTTAGCAATGTTTTAACCTACTGAAAGAAATAAGATTCTTTTGGCACTGTTCTACTGTTTTAGTAATTTCTATAATATAGTATATCTCTCATTCCCTCTCTAACCATCCCTCTTTCTATCTATCTACGCATATCTCTCTCTCTATCCATCTATCTATCCCTCCCTATCCCATCTCGTTCTATCACCTCTCTCTTCATCTCCCCTTCTCTATGCAACGGCCCTATCCCCCACTTGATTGACTTGACTTGATTCATTGATTGCATTTCTAATAATAAAAGTTGTTTACTTTGTTAACCTAACATGTTTTGTGTTGGCTCAATTTACCCCACACAGTGGCTCATCTTACCCCGTGCATGGGGTAAGTTGAGCCACTTGACATTTTTTTTTTCAAGAGGTAATATCACTCTAACCATAAGAGCTTATCAATTATGTTTTGCTTAGATAGTAACAGTACACTTTGAAATTTGGTATGGTGTGTAGACTGGAAGCAAAAATGGCTTTAACATGTAGTTATGATGAAAAATGTAAAAAGTGGCTCATCTTACCCCACTCTCCCCTACACTACCATTCAAAAGTTTGGGGTCACCCAGACAATTTTGTGTTTTCCATGAAAAGTCACACTTTTATTTACCACCATAAGTTGTAAAATGAATAGAAAATATAGTCAAGACATTTTTCTGGCCATTTTGAGCATTTAATCGACCCCACAAATGTGATGCTCCAGAAACTCAATCTGCTCAAAGGAAGGTCAGTTTTATAGCTTCTCTAAAGAGCTCAACTGTTTTCAGCTGTGCTAACATGATTGTACAAGGGTTTTCTAATCATCCATTAGCCTTCTGAGGCAATGAGCAAACACATTGTACCATTAGAACACTGGAGTGAGAGTTGCTGGAAATGGGCCTCTATACACCTATGGAGATATTGCACCAAAAACCAGACATTTGCAGCTAGAATAGTCATTTACCACATTAGCAATGTATAGAGTGGATTTCTGATTAGTTTAAAGTGATCTTCATTGAAAAGAACAGTGCTTTTCTTTCAAAAATAAGGACATTTCAAAGCGACCCCAAACTTTTGAACGGTAGTGTATTTTTTTTTTTTTTGCACCAAAAAGCAATACGTCATTCTGATACCAGTTCTCATAATATATCATCAAAATGTAAATGTTCTCATGAAACAAAGAGCACCAGATCAGGTACCTAGTTCTCAAGTGCAAAGCTTTAAGACCTTAAATATGCTACTATGTGCACTACTGTGGTTAAATAAAATGCAAACTACTTCTGAGGCTCTCTCTATTAATCCACACACACACAATTCCAATATTCCAGGTAATATTCCAATTAAAACACTCACATGATGAAGTCAGTAGGCTGGCACACTACCGTGGCCACGCCCCCTATGATGATCCAAGGGTTCACAACTGTCTGTCCACCTGTCACGGAAGTCCCGCCTTCTTCAGCTGCGTCACGGAAACCTTTCATCATTAAGGGCATTGCCTGCTCTCTCTCCTGTAACAAAACAGACCACAAAAATAGATTTCACACTGCACTTTGTTCAGTCTTGCACACCGTACCACTATACCAAGTGGAATAAATTTTAAACTTTAACATTTTCAAGTATATTTTAACACTCAATATATCCAACAGCTTCATTTTGTTTATACAGTACCAGTCAAACGTTTGAACACACCTACGTATTCACAGGCTTTTCTGTATTTTGACTGTTTTTGACACTGCTGTCGTAAATTTGAAGACATCAAAACTATGAAATAATGTATGGAACATATATGGTAAACAAAAAACATGTTTAAAAAAAGTTTCATATTTTAGATTATCATATGATCTGTACAGACCCATGTGCGTGCGCGCTCTTAATAAAGCCACTGGGAAAAAAAAGTCATGTGACTGGACAGATTCGGGTTTTTGAAACCGGTTTGAAAAAAGCCGCATGCAGCTCCCGACCCGTTTCCCTCACTTCCGCCGTCTCCATTTACTTTGAAAAATGAGCGACACAACTGAGCACAGAGAAAGTGAATTTTATTATCCAGATGATTTATCAGAGACACAGTCCTAACTGAACAAGCTGAAATTGTCGAAGAAAGTGAAAAAGGGTACTTTCGAGCAAAGAAATTCACTAGTTTATACACAAGGACAGCAACAAGAAAACAGCGTAAAAAAATAAGTACGACATGAACATTTTCAAAAGTTTTTTTGCTGGAAAGAAACATAACGGTCATCCTCTCTAAGGAGCTAGACTGCTTGCTACGTAGTTTCTATATACAAGCGAAGAAAAAAGGAAATTTGGACTATGAACCTGACACTTTGGTTTCCTTTTCGCGAAGTATTCAACACTACCTTGACAACAACAACAGTAAGGTACACTGTTGTTCATTGTTTTCCACTGTGTATGATAGTTAAAAAAAGGTCATATGATAAAATGCTTATTGACTGAGTTAGGTCGGGCTGGACGGGAAAATACTTGGCGCTTGGTCATTTGTACAGATCAAGCCAAATATTTTCCCATCCAGCCCTCCCACTCATCAACAAGTACATATTCTTCAAAGTAGCCACCGTTTACCTTGATGACGCTTTGCACGCTATTGACATTATCTTCACCAGCTTCATGAGGCAGTCACCTGGAATGCTTTTCAATTAACAGGTATGCCCCGTCAAAAGTTAATTAGTGAAATTTCATGCCTACTTAATGTGTTTAAAATCAAACAGAAAATAAATAATTATACAAAAAAAACTGTAAATAATAAACAATAGTAATCCATATTATGCCAAGAACCATTCAACTAAGTAAAGAGAAACAACAGTCCAGCATTACTTTAAAGGTCCCATGGCATGAAATTTTCACTTTCTGAGGTTTTCATCTCATCTCATTATCTCTAGCCGCTTTATCCTGTTCTACAGGGTCACAGGCAAGCTGGAGCCTATCCCAGCTGACTACGGGCGAAAGGCGGGGTACACCCTGGACAAGTCGCCAGGTCATCACAGGGCTGACACATAGACACAGACAACCATTCACACTCACATTCACACCTACGGTCAATTTAGAGCCACCAGTTAACCTAACCTGCATGTCTTTGGACTGTGGGGGAAACCGGAGCACCCGGAGGAAACCCACGCGGACACGGGGAGAACATGCAAACTCCACACAGAAAGGCCCTCGCCGGCCCCGGGGCTCGAACCCAGGACCTTCTTGCTGTGAGGCGACAGCGCTAACCACTACACCACCGTGCCGCCCCCTTTCTGAGGTTTTTTAACGTTAAAATGAGTTCCTCTGACCTTCTTAAGTCACCCCAGTGGCTAGAAATTTCATAATGTGTAAACCAAACTATGCCCAATATTTGAGAAGCTCTTCCCTTGCCGACGTCAGCAAGGGAGATGATCCCCACGTCCCCCCTCTGGATTCCCACCCACCGTATGGATTGCCCCGCCCAGTTGTAGTGAGTAGACCATAGAGGACACAACATGGCATCACCTAAGCGAGCGAAACATGGAAGTTGCGCTGCACATGGATGTGACAACACAGAAAGGAGTCTGTTTTTACTGCCGACGGGAGAGCCCCTGAAGACGCAGTGGCTTAATTTTATTTACTCCAATAATACGCCGTCGAGTCTACCTAAGACGGTGTATGTTTGTTGGAAGCATTTTCCTGATGAATGTTTCCACAACTTGGGACAGTACAGGGCAGGTTTTGCACATCAACTGTCACTGAAGCCTGGGTCCGTACCAAGCATCCCTGCCGCATCAGCCACAAACACCGAACAAGTAAGTGTATAACTGGTCGTTTTGCCGTGTCTTAAAATCGGTGCCACGTTAGCCTTGCAATGGCTACATTAGCTGTGCAGCTAACCGCTTCCTGCAGTTAGCCAGGTACTCTGCGCTACAAAACCAAAAAGCATGCAGCATGCTCTGTTATAATAGCCAGTCAAAACAGTTTTTACAAAGACACCCACATTCTTTTTTTTAAGTCACTCGTTCATTTTATTTGTTTGTTTGTTCAGTAAAAACCCAAACATTTGTTGAATTTATTTTATTTCCTCGCGTCGCACCTTAATGACGTCAGCGCGCAGTATTTTTCCCTTCGCGGTTTGTTCCTTCTCTCTCGCCATAGTAAGACACCCACATCCGCTTGTTCTGACCCACTGGAGGTAGCATCACAGTGCTGTTAGCCAATCAGAGGTAACACGTTTACATGTCATGAATATTAATGATAAGACCCGCCCCCACCCTCTACCCTTCCCCGCCTCCTGCTTCTCATTAGCAAAACGACGCACTGGGAAAAGCGCTGAAATGGGGCTTTCTCCCAGGAGGCTATATCTACGTGCCGAGGGTTCATTTCGAGAAAGGCTGCGGATATAACATCCGGAAACCTCCACGAGCCCGTTTAAAGCATCAACAAACCACCATGCCATGGGACCTTTAAGACATGAAGAGAAGTAAATTTAAAAAAAAAACAAAACACTGAATTAGAAGGTATGTCCAAACTTTTGACTGGTACTGCATAAATATAAAAAACTTCCTTAATGAAACTCTGTACCATTACACAACACTGCAAAGTGAAGAAATTACAGAAGAAGGTCAGATGGTTTCAAAATCTGGACAATCTATAAAAGCACACAATGTTTCATAAAAAGCCTTGTGTCCATTCTATAAAGGGAGGAATAATCTGTAGCACTTTTACAGTATCGCTTGTGGTTACCAGAGGACCAGCCCCCCACTGTAACCCTAGCTGTATAGGCGAGAGGCCGAGGGCTATGGAAACGGAGATCGGCGCTGCACCCATACGCCTTAAAAGAGTTGGTTAGTACTGGGACAGGAGACTGCCTGGGAAGACCAGATTCTGGCCTGAGAGGGACTTTGGAGAAAAAAAAAAAAAATGTTTTACAGTATACAGTTAGAATACAATATGTAGCACTGTAGTAAGCTCCCTGGACAAAATATTAGCTGCAGCCACCAACAGCAGCTCCTTAACGTCAACAGTTTGCACACATGGACAGAGTTAACTGAGCATGAAAGCAGATGGTCAGTTTTTGCCTAGACTCCGAGGCTTCCTTCTGCTCTTCATGCCAAGTTTGATGGAACACTGGACATTTGGATTAACCTGCAAAATTCACCAGGCCCCAATCCCACAGCAAACATGTGGGATCACTTTAAAACAGCACATTTTAAAACAGTAGGACAATTTTGTACGACCAGCAGGATGTGTCATAATCACAAGTAAAAGTCACCAGTGTCATGTGATTAACTGAAACACAGCTATTACACCACAGGCCCTTTCTTCGTGATCTTTAATGACTGCAAATGACTACAAACGGTTATGTTGCCTAAAGTTCATATATTAATGTAGAGTGTTAACTATGAGCACCAAACACAGAACATAGCGGAAGATTTCTTTTGCACTTGCACTCCGACTCCGTCATGTCAATTTTATTTGTAAGAATCGACAATGTCGCAAAGCAGCTTTAGGGTAATGTATACATTTTTCTCTTCTCCTTAAAAATAATCAGGGTGTGTGTGTTCGTGTTGGACGGAGGGCTCACCTTCTCGCTCATCTTCTGACTAACACTCAATAGCATCAGCATGTTGTCACATTCAGTAATTCCCATGGCGTACAGATCACTCAACACGTTTGCACACGCTATACGACCCTGTAAAATAATAATAATAACAACAAGCAATAACTGAAGACAGCAAGAGATATGAAGTGTCAACATTAAATAAGTAACCAGCACAATATTAACAGATAACAGAAGAGAATGTGCATACTTGAACAAACACGGCAAACGCAGCAGACTTCTAGTTAGATTAGACTAGATTAGATAGAACTTTATTGATCCCTTTGGGAGGGTTCCCTCAAGGAAATTAAAATTCCAGCAGCATCATTACAGGATAAAAAGAGAGTAGAAAATAGAGAAAATTTCTAGATAAATTAAATTATGTATTTACATACAAATATAAAAAATAAAAAAATAAAGATATGGGGGAAAAAAAATTTACACAATACTTACCATCATATAGGGATCTTCAACTAATGGATAGAAGAAATCTGTCGTCTGGATCAGGGACAAACCTCCATGCCTCAAAGGAATGACACAAGAATCCATCCCAATTCCTACAACATGTACATGATTTGACATGAAATGACATGTCTGTATTATAGATTTAATGCACCATGGTTACTCATTAATCAGTGTATTATGAAAGGTCACGACTACTGGCTTTATCAGGACCTCACAGGCTTTTGGCCTACATGCTGCAAGAAGTAACAAGCTTGGATAAAGCAATCTGACACCCACGTGAGCATTAATGAAATATTTCTTTGATGGGGCAGAGTTCACGTGTGCTGGATTTTACTAGTCAGTCCAAACAAGAACAGCCAGATTGGGTGGTTTCCCTATTCCCCATCTTAACCATGCAGATAACTGACGTACAAGATGGCTTTGTGCTCGTAGATAAAATCGCATTTCGAATTCATTTAGTTCCAGTTTAATCTTGTTATGGGTTGTTTTACAATCAGGGTACAAAGTTTGTGTCACAGGGCTCCAAAATTCAAATTGATTCAAACTGGTTCTTGTACCAGTTTTTAAGTGAAGGACAAGTTAAAGAACAGATTTCTGGTAATTTTTTTGACATATGTGTATGGTAATTTTGTGTAATCTGCTATAAGATAAAGAAGATTAAGTGTAGCTTTAAGCAGGGCTGGGAGAAACAAATGAAGTGATTCTCGGAGAGGACTTTTTTTTTTTTTTGACAATTCAGAATCCACTACTTCCATAGTGCTTTTAAATATAAGGCTGTAAGCTTTGTGTTAGTTGTCTCTAATATTTATGTCCCAATATCTTGACCACATTTTAGGATGAAAATAATCATTTTAGATATGTTATTTTATATTGAAAAATTAGCTGTCTCGGAGAGGACGTTTTTTTTACACAATTACATACTAATTTGATCAAAATAGTCTGAAAACTTACTGGCATTCAACATTAAAACTTAACTATGTTTCCAATGATCTGGAACAAAATATTTGTTTTATGGTATAAAGAATGATTTAAGTGCATCCCTTTTGGAGCTACCTGTGGTCAAAAAAGCACTTTTTCTAAATTACACGAGTAATTTTGCTAAATATGACATATATTGCCATACATTCACCAAAAATAACGTTATCACCAATTTTTTTTTGCATGGTAAATAGAGCTATCACAGGGCTACAATAAACAACCAAGTTTATTTAGTCAAGCCTTTTGATATTGAAGATAAGTGTTAAATGGGATTTTTAGCTTGCGTACCCTGATTGTAAAACAACCCTTATGTAACAAATACTTCCCCCCCTTCAGAAAACACTGGACTGCAAGTAATCACAAAAACCCACATACTGTATGTGTGACTAAGGGTGTTTTCACGCTTGGTCCCTTTCAGCCATCTAACCGAACTCAGATCGATGACTCAGCATTTTTTGCGCATATGTGAACACTCCAACCGTACCCAGACCCCTTTAAAGCGAACCGAACTGAGACCACCTCAGGAGGTGGTCTCAATACGGTTCGCTAAAAATCAACGGTACGGTTTGCCTAATCTGCGCATTGTGAACAAAAAGCGCACCGGGTTCACTTCGCCTTTTTCACTGTAGTTTAACCTTCTTCGTTTGCCGTAGTTGGTCACGTGACTGTAGCAGGGAAACTCAACTTCCTTTTGGAACTTACCACAGCCGCTTTACAGTTCTCTGAACTTACTGTTATTTTCCTTAATCCGCACTATTTTGATCAAAGAATACAGCCAGGCAAGAATGGCAGCAGACATTTTGATTCAAGAGAAAATTACCCAGAATTCCGTGCACTGGGGGTCTGAGGGCTCTAGAGGACCTGGTGTGAACAGAAAGAGGACTGAGGCCCCATCAAAGTTTAACTGGACCAGAAAGAGAACCCAGTCCTCTTTGTAATAAATTCACAGTGTGAACACAAATAGAACGGAGTTCTTTTTCTGTTGGTCCACTTTTTGGTCCACTTAAAGAGGACTGAGTCCGGTTCCTTTAAAGGGGACCAGGTGTGAAAACACCCTTAAAAGTCCATTTGCAAGACATGTGAACAGATTCACGGTTTCATTAAAGCCAGTGTTGAATTAACACTTCCAGAGCTCATTTGTGTCCAACTGGACAGACAGAAACACAGTAGGGTGTTAAATCAACACTGTAGGGAGTTTGCTGTGACTTTATTCCACAGTTACATGGCAGTTTAAGTGGATTACATGAGCTCTCTCATAGCCATTAAGAAAACAATATAATTAAAAACAACACAAAGTGCTAATGTAAATCTAAGAATTTATCACAATAAAAGCATACACAATATTTTTAAATGCATATAATTTTGAATTTGAAATTACAGAGAAGTGATTGTCTGTATTTTTCAGTCATTCCATAATGTGACTATGAAGAAAATGACCAGATGATATGATATCTGCTGTAGTTTGGAAAATAGTAAATTATTATTATTTAGGATAAGGAAGAATACAGTATACTGTATCTGCTGCCATGACAACCCGGAGGAAAAGTTTAGCCTGCTGCTCGACAATATAAATACTGCTAACTATATTTATACAGGATTGTACCTGGCCAGTGCAACTTTGTGCTTTAATTTAGTAAATAACCTGGTAGTCTAGTACAATAAACTGATAATATCATTCGGCTTTTTTTTTTTTGAGGAGCTGCACTGTAATTACGTCCCTTACTACGATTAGCTTGTTAGCTCGACTCACCTAACCGGGGACCGTGTGAGACCGGAGCGAGCTGACCGAACTCCGAGGCCTCGTCCCCGGCTCCTGTCCCCGTTCCGTCCTGTCCCGGCTGGGCCTCGGGCTCCAGTCCCTGCAGGAGTTTGAGCAGTGTCTCCTGCGGGACTTTACACCCTCATCCTTTCATATCGGAAAAGGCCGTGAGCCGAAAATTGCGGTCCAGGCCATGGGTTTCTGGAGCCTGGTAGCCGGCCGGGTAAAAGGCCGAGTATCCTGCCGAATCAGCCGACGGTGGCGAACCGGACATGACTAGTTCTCACCGGTTACTCGCCTCTCATTCAGTCGGCAAATTAACGAAACGGCGTGGACTAACAAATCTCGTTTCCTACAAGGAAGTGAATATGGACGATGTAAGAACGGTTGCAGCATATTGGCTGTTGTGTACAAGGTTGGATCCCAAATAGCTTCCTACTCGGAGCTTAGTGTACTACAGAGGGAGTAGAAATCATTATGTTACGCCCTATGTAGCGCACTCATAGAGAGTAAGTCGGCATTTAGAATCGAGTCAAAAACCATTTTCGGTCGATACCATTTCAAGCCCGACAAAGGGAGTTTGTATGCGATTGTGTTTTGTTTTTTTGTTAAAAATAACTTATATTTACTCATCACAAATTGCCTTTTCTTATTAGCGGAACATACTGCAAAAACCCACTTGACAAAATTACTGTACCTCAGAACAAACAAGGTATTACTGGACATGTGAACCCCTCCATTTTTTTTTTTAAAAATAGTATGCTCCATCTATCTGGCCTGTTGGAAAGCAGGAATATAAACTACATAAAGCTTTATTACTTTACAGACTGAAACGTGGAACTGACCAGCTTTCAACCTAGTGGCCATGAGCTGGCAAAAAAAAATTGACACCATTAAAAATGTTTATTTTTATTCATTCAATGAATTTCATTGACAAGCAGACATTCCAAAAGCCAGAATGTGTCCTCAGAACATCAAGTCCACACCTAATAACAGGTTATTACTCTAATTTCTCCAAACTGCATCATAAAAAAAAAAAAAAAAATCCTTACAAAACTTAGACATGAGCATCTGCTGGTACAAGAAATACTTAAAACCTGGTTATGAAGTATGTTTACATGACGGAGTTGCTTTTTCATAATTGAGATCTTTATGCCTGAATTGAACTTTTAGTGCTGTAAGCCAAATAGTACAGAATAATGCCGATGACAGCTGCCAAGACCTCAGAGGACACCCAATGACCGCTCCATGCACCCTGAAATAAAGACAAAGCAGAGTTTGAAATAAAAGACATCTATAAAACGTCGACGTTCCTCATTTGAAGACACAAAGTACTATGTTACTCACCCTGTGCTCTACATTGACAGAAAACAGTGGCTTGATTGCTTCTAGATCTTCATTATTTCTTTGGGCCTGAAATAATACAATGTTTGTAATCAGTGCTATTTAGGAAAATTATACCCTTAAACAGTCCATTAGCAACTCTTTCCAGCACAGCGAAATATCTTCATATATTAGACATTTAAAATAAAGACTCAAATCAATCTGCCACACCTTACGCAGGGCGCTGTAAGCCTCCTCATCATAGAACTTCACTTGATATATGCCCGAGTTTGCTTGTTTGTGGGGAACACTCCAGGACACCTGCAAGCAAGAAAATGATCAGATGAATTGTGTGTGCAACAAGGCAACAATCATCTTTAGATGAGTGTAATGTGAACGGAAATACGCCATTATATACCTGATATTTTCCAACATCCTGACCTCTGGTCACAGGAAACTGTTTGCCATTAACATCTGCGTAGAGGGCAACACTCTAATACAGAGACAGAAGAGCTTGCTTAGGAAACGCTGAATATTGTATTTAAACCATGATATTTTCCAGACCACACTGGGCTTCATGTCTGCAGATTTGATGCACTTGGCAATAAATGATACCATACTGGATTTTTTAAAAAATTCCTTACTTGTACAAATAAGTTAGCTAACAAAAAACATGATTTAAACAATGGATTAAGCCATGGCCTTAACAAAAGTTTACTACATTAGTGAGAAGCCTGAACTGGAAAAAGGGCCACTGGTCTTGAATGCTTGTTTTTTGTGTTTGGCTCCACCTCCTGTACAGTTATTTGACTGACTTGGGGGAAAAGGCTAATCTTGCCTAATACTTGGATCAGGCTACATGATATTTTTGTTTTTCATAATGGCCACCATGTCAGAATAGTGCCATAACGTTTTGCCATGTCTTGGTTGGGAGACTGGCAACACTACAAGTTTGACCTTGACCAATAAACAAACATGTTCGCATCCTTGTATGTCATCAGAGATGAGGATCAAGAAATGGTCAATCACGGTTATTAAGGAACACGTCATAAGAGTTGTCAATCTAGGCAAGAAAATACAAAAAACTCTGACATGCTAGACTTTTGGGCGGCACGGTGGTGTAGTGGTTAGCGCTGTCGCCTCACAGCAAGAAGGTCCTGGGTTCGAGCCCCGGGGCCGGCGAGGGCCTTTCTGTGTGAAGTTTGCATGTTCTCCCCGTGTCCACGTGGGTTTCCTCCGGGTGCTCCGGTTTCCCCCACAGTCCAAAGACATGCAGGTTAGGTTAACTGGTGACTCTAAATTGACCGTAGGTGTGAATGTGAGTGTGAATGGTTGTGTGTGTCTATGTGTCAGCCCTGTGATGACCTGGCGACTTGTCCAGGGTGTACCCCGCCTTTCGCCCGTAGTCAGCTGGGATAGGCTCCAGCTTGCCTGCGACCCTGTAGAAGGATAAAGCGGCTAGAGATAATGAGATGAGATGCTAGACTTTTTGTTCGGGTGCCCCAGATCCCACATCGCTGTTCTTTGATGTCGTCACATTATAAGGCCTGTTCATCATTCCTGAGATTCATTTTTGGGCCTGACGCTGGAAATTTATCAGCCACAACAAAATCGTGTCAAAATCAAGCTGAATTCATATAGGGTGGCATGGTGGTGTAAGTGGTTAGCACGGACGCTCACAGCAAGAAAGTTCTAGGTTCAAACCCAGCAGCTGGCGAGGGCCTTTCTGTGTGGAGTTTGCATGTTCTCCCCGTGTCTGTGTGGGTTTTCCCCACAGCCCAAAGACATGCAGTTAGGTTAACGTGGGGTGGCTTTGGGCTGAAGTGCCCTTGAGCAAGGTACCTGACTGCTCCCCAGGCGCTCTAGTGTGGCTGCCTACTGCTCTGGGTGCGTGTGTGTTCACTGCTTCAGATGGGTTAAATGCAGAGGATGAATTTGACTGTGCTTGAAGTGTGCATGTGACAAATAAAGGTTTCTCTTTCTTTTGTTATATAGTCTGGACAAATCATGGACAAATCATCAGCTGGGAATCTGATCACAGAAAGATTCCTGAATCTCATGTATAGTCCAGAACCCTGCAAAAAACTTAGAACAGACACAGCGTTTATATTTCCTGACCATGCATTTTTCACAATAAAGCCTGCTGTTTAAAGAAACCAGACATAAGAAAAACTAATATTGTAAACAAATTGAACAAAGGCGGCACGGCGGTGTAGTGGTTAGTGCTGTCGCCTCACAGCAAGAAGGTCCGGGTTCGAGCCCTGTGGCCGGCGAGGGCCTTTCTGTGCGGAGTTTGCATGTTCTCCCCGTGTCCACGTGGGTTTCCTCCGGGTGCTCCGGTTTCCCCCACAGTCCAAAGACATGCAGGTTAGGTTAACTGGTGACTCTAAATTGACCGTAGGTGTGAATGTGAGTGTGAATGGTTGTCTGTGTCTATGTGTCAGCCCTGTGATGACCTGGCGACTTGTCCAGGGTGTACCCCGCCTTTCGCCCGTAGTCAGCTGGGATAGGCTCCAGCTTGCCTGCGACCCTGTAGAACAGGATAAAGCGGCTAGAGAAAACGAGACGAGATGAGATGAAATTGGACAAATGTTTGTTTTGGGATGCATTAATAATGTAAAGCCAAACTGTTTACTCCTGGTCATCCTGTTGGGCAAAAAAAGTGTACAGGTTGCTCATAAAGCCGGTTTCATCCTTGTAATGCGTTTTACCTGGGCTCCATTTCCACATGCCAGGCTCAGCTCAACAATGAAGACTGTCTCAGAGGAGATCACTGCATCAGCTGTTGTGTATGATGAGGTGGAGATCACAGGCTCTGTGCAAGTGTCAGCTGGGAGCAGAGAAACACTTTTTTTTCTTTTTTACAAACAGGAATGATTTATCCAAACCATGGAAGACCCCAGACTTAGTAAGCCTAAACATTTCCCTACTCTAATTATTTAACATGTTTGATCAAACTTCAGAAACTGCATCCTACAACTATTCAGGACCATGTAAGCGTTGAGTGAACTTTAGAGTACAGTACATACAGGTAATATAATGTATATAAACACGTTATAGTCCTGACTGGTTTAAAAGTCAACCTAAATAGCGCATTAACGACACAAATACAAAAGTAACCAACATTTAAAATTATAATAATAATATCCACCTGCACAAAGAGTCAAACAAAGAGCCAGAACAGCTACAATTACTCGCTTCATTTTGCTTCTTTAGTTTGTCGTGAGGAGTCAAAGCAAGCAGCTTCTACAGGAAAGAGCAGCCAATCAGAGACACACAGACACGTCATGTTTCTGTGAATGAAGTGAAGCAGGTTTAGAGAGCGCCCTCATGCGGCAACCGCCGTTACTGCAGACACACACCACCAGTACCACCTCAGACACGTGCTCTCCGGAAGAACATAAACATGGCACATAAACCGGATCATTTCCAACATCCTGGAAATAAACTGAACTGAATTTTTTGTAATAAAAAGTGCGATAACAAATTTTTAAGACGTTCCTTACAAAATATTTGCTTTCCTAATTCTGTCAAAAGAGATTACATATTAAAAGATTTTGAAACAGTAGAAATTAAAAAGATTAGAACTAAATATCTCTCCTTTTTAATTCCCTTCAAAGCGAAAGAAATACAGTTCAAAATTTTGAATAGAATTTACCCAACCAAAGAATTTTTTAAGAAGAAATTTAAATTTGAAACTGGTAAATGTGTGTTTTGTGAAACAGAGGAGGAGGATTTGGAACATCTTTTCTTTCTATGTGATTTAATACAAAGATTTTGGATTGATTTTCAGGCTTGGCTACAGTCTAGGGGGATTCAGTTTGCCCCTTTATCCATTAAAGAAATTAAATTTGGAGTGTTTTTAAATAATAAAATGGAATATGGTATTAATAATTTACTACTTTTAGGTAAACACTTTATTCACAAATGTCGTTTTTTTAAAACTAAACCTTATGTTACACACTGGAAGAATGACCTCAAGCTTTTTGCCAAATCTTTAAAGTTAGTTGAAAATAAGGATGTTGGTTATTTTATATCCTTTTTGGATGACTTTGATTTACTCGATTAACATATGTAAAGATAGTTAAGTAACCCCTTTCTTGTTCATACTTTTTACTTTATTGCTATGTGTGTGTTTTACTTCTTTGATGTTTTTTGGATCTGTATATATATGGTGCTCTATTTGTTTGTATTTTGAATGTTTTTGGAAATAAAAAGAAAAAAAAACTGAACTGAATTTAAAAAAAAAAGTGAGAGACAGAAATGCATACAGACATACTTTCTCCCCCCTTAAGGAGTCCTAATTACAGTACTGAAATCTTTGTATTGTGATTGTTAGCCATCTATATATTTATTGATTGATTAGGGGTCTTCCTAACAACTCCCTGTTGTAAATATGGACATAATGCAACCAGTGTTCATCTCATCTCATTATCTCTAGCCGCTTTATCCTGTTCTACAGGGTCGCAGGCAAGCTGGAGCCTATCCCAGCTGACTACGGGCGAAAGGCGGGGTACACCCTGGACAAGTCGCCAGGTCATCACAGGGCTGACACATAGACACAGACAACCATTCACACTCACATTCACACCTACGCTCAATTTAGAGCCACCAGTTAACCTAACCTGCATGTCTTTGGACTGTGGGGGAAACCGGAGCACCCGGAGGAAACCCACGCGGACAACATGCAAACCCCGCACAGAAAGGCCCTCGCCGGCCACGGGGCTCGAACCCGGACCTTCTTGCTGTGAGGCGACAGCGCTAACCACTACACCACCGTGCCGCCCCAACCAGTGTTCAGAGGTGGACAAATCAGTGACTACTGATTTGTAAGTTCGACCATGATGTTCCTCCAACACGATGAAAAGGTAAATGTCAGCAAACTCTAGTAACAGATTATCTCCAAAGCTCCCACTTGTCACTACGACTTCATGTTTGTAAACCTATATAATTTAAAATAATTCAGATTAAACCTGCATGAAAGTAACATTCCTCCAGAAACCAATTTCAGTTTATGTTTTTAATCCTTAAATCTGTCCATAATAGTCTGTACAATGTATTTAATACATTCAAGTAAGATTATAGACAATATGAACACAAATATGAATCCATACATTCAGAATCCATACATTCAGAGAGACAAATAGTACATTTATAAAAGGACTGTTGTCACTGACAGACTTGTGCTGTACATCAAAACGCGTGCAGTACATTACACTACACTGTCACAGAGAGGCAGTACACATCTTTTCTAACAGATAACTAATATACTATGTCAAAATAGTACACAGCAGACAGTTCTAGCTCCCCGAAATAAAATGTCCGTTGCAACTGCTAGGTATGTTCTTTCTTGGTCAGTTGCAAAGGCAATCATCAGGGCTGTTCATTTACAACGTCCCGTTCACTGATTTATTTTTATTTTATTTCTTTTGTGCTTAGATTGTTTATGTTCAAGTTGATGTGACAGGATTCCATCTCTTTAGATCATGCTCATTATTCTTGATCTGAGGCTCTGCTCTTCTCACTGGATACAGTCCATAACGTGAATCTGCAGGGTGTCCATGTCCGGAGCATTGTACTGACACTTAGGGCACTGGTATTCAGGCTGCATCTCAGGGGCATTGCGGTTCGGCTGTGGCATCACTGCGCCTTGTATTATTGCTACCACAGAAGAAGAAAAATAGGTCAGTAAGGCACAAAGAGCACAGTACAGCAACAAGGTAGCTGAGGATGCAGGACAGCTTTCCAGTGGACACTGGTTAGTACAGACTCTCTTACTGAAAAAACTGCCATATTGCCCACCACACTGTTGAACAGCCTTGGCTTTTAAATGCGCACAAGTATGATATACACACACACCGATTAGCCATAGCATTAAAACCACCGACGGGTGACGTGAATAACATTGATTATTCTATCCACATTCACTAGATATGAGCAATCGCGCACTCTGATTGGCTACTCTACTACTAGGACATCAGCTCATATACCGCGAATAGAGAAAGACAAAATGGCGGAGCGTGTTGCTGAACCAACTGAGGATGAAATAAAAACTCTACTCGAAAACAAAATCCCAAAAATTATTATAGCATTTTTCACAAATTGCTAGTCATTTCACCCGTTTGTTTACATTCTAAGCGGAAATTATTTTGTCAGACGTTTTGTATAAAAGTTTTTATTTATCGAATTTGCAAAAAATAAAAAGAGAAAAAAATGCTCCGTTTCTCAAAATCCAGTGAATATGGATAGAATAAAACAGTTATTCCACTCAATCTCGTCGTACATGGCTTATAGCCGCTATCAGCTCATGTACGACTCGATTTCGTGGAATAACTTAATTATCTTATTACAATGGCACCTGTCAACGGGTGGGGGATATATTAGGCAGCAAGAGAACAGTCAGTTCTGGAAGTCGATGTGTTGGAAGCAGGAAAAATGGGCAAGTATAAGCATCTGAGTGACTTTGACAAGGGCCAAATTGTGATGGCTCGATGACTGGGTCTGAGCATCTCCAAAATGACACAGCTTGTAGGGTGTTCCCGGTATGCAGTGGTTCAAAGCCCTTCCCACGCCATGTGGCACATAGGGTGGCGGCGATCTCCGTTTCCGTAGCCCTCGGCCTCTCGCCTATTACATAGCTAGAGTTACAGTGGGGGGTTGGTCCTCTGGTAACCGCGAGAGTTTGACTCCCCACTCACATCTGTATTGCAGCGTGCCTTGCCAGACTAGTCTGGCTAACGCGACTTCAAAGCTCTGCGAGCATTTGGTCTGGCAAAGATATTAAGCCCAACCATTTCCCAAAGGCGTGGTTGACCCGCCTCCCTGAAATGCCTCAGTTTGCTACTGGTCGAAGCCAGAAAAGGCTGTGACGAAGCTTAAACCAATCACATCACTCTTTCCTCTGACGTATGTGACGCGACGGGACTAACTGGTAGATTAAACTCTTACCGAAGCCGGTCGGGAGCAAGGCGAAAACGTCCTTCCTTTCAATAAATACCTCCAGGGCTGCTCTTTGCTCTGTTTTCAATCAGAACTTGCTCCATGTTCGTAATGTTTCTAGTGAATGAAGCGCTTCCGGCATAGATTCTGTAAACAATCTACGGCTTCCGGTCACAGTTCTACTACGTCAGTGCCTTGAACACGCCTCTACCCAGGGCCGTTGGAGATGCTCAAAGTTGATTGGCTCCCGATTTTTCGGGAGCTTGGAAGAGCTGTAGATAGCCTGCCTGGCCAGACTAAGCTCGCAACAGGCCCTCATGTTGCATCACACTTAGGATGGGCGGGCCCAGGCTATTGCCAGACGGCAGTAGGTACCATTTTATGATGGTCTTTGGTATGACCCGACCGTGAGTAGAACTCGCAATCTCCCGATCGAGAGGCCAAAAGTGGTCCAAGGAAGGACAACTGGTGACAGGGTCATGAGTGTCAAAGGCTAGCCCCCATGTGGTCCAATCCCACAGAAGAGCTACTGTAGCACAAATTGCCGAAAAAGTTAATGCTGATACCTTTCTGTTTCAGCCAGCACTAACTTTTTCAGCAGTTTGTGCTACAGTAGCTCTTCTGTGGGATTGGACCGGGAACACTGGACAGATGCGTCATTTTGGAGATGCCCGGTCATCTAGCCATCACAATTTGGCCCTTGTCACAGTTGTTCAGATCCTTATGCTTGCCCATTTTTCCTGCTTCCAACACATCAACTCCAAGAACTGACTGTTCTCTTGTTGCCTACAAAATATCAGTTATTCACGTCACCTGTCAGTGGTCATAGTGTTATGGCTGACTGGTGTTTACATTACATTATATTAGATTAGACTTTATATTATAAAGTCTATATATACTATATATATTATATATTTACATTATATTACATTAGACTGTTTCTCATCTTAACTAAAAGACACCAGCCAGTGCATGCCCACAAGTGACAAACTCCAAGTGAGTCGAGGGGACTTATTACTTGCTAGTGTGAACAGAGGGTTAGAAGGGGATGGCAGATAAGTGCATACCAGGTGGTGGTCTGTAGCTGTCCATGTGTCTTTGCTGCATCTTTTCCTGCTTGTAGAGATTGAGTTCAGAGAGCGTTTGGTCCAGTTTTTCCTGCAGCTCCTCCTTCTTTTGGTTGAGTTCCTCTCGTGCTCGTCTCTCTGCATGGAAGTCTGACTTGAAGATATCCGCCTGAGAAAGAGGACAAACATTCCAGATGACTACCTCATGAAGCTGGTTAAGACAATGCTAATAGTGTGCAAAGCGTCATCAAGGTAAATGATGGCTACTTTGAAGAATCTAAAATATTAAACATGGTGGTACAGTGGTTAGCACTGTCGCCTCACGGCAAGAAGGTTCCGGGTTCGAACCTCACGGCCAACGAGGGCCTTTCTGTATGGAGTTTGCATGTTCTTGCCATGTCTGCATGGGTTTCCTCTGGGTGTTCCACTTTCCTCCCACAGTTCAAAAACATGCAGACTAGAAAAGAAAAAAAAAATACCCAGCCACTGGGGTTGTTGCACAAGCCAGTGCATACTTGGTGCCAATCCCAAGCCCAAACAAAATCGGGGAGAGTTGCGTCAGGAAGGGCATCCGGTGTGAGAACTAGGGCTGAACGATATATTGTTATCGTATCTATCTCTAGATATGAACATTCAAGATATTAATATCGAAAAACCAACGATATAGATTTCCCCTCCCTGCGCTCGCCCTGCATGTACAGCTCTGGCAGTCACAACAAACATCATTTTTATGATTGCCCTTGAATGCACCGCTAAGGCCAGCCAACCACAAACCTTATTTCATGCTTGCTGTGGATCGACAGCTGAAGCCAACCAATGACAAACATATGAGGGTGGGAGTGAGGGAGACGGAGACCGCCGCACGCACACACCACAGACACAGCGGGAGGGAGGGAGGGAGGGAAGGAAGGAAAGAAAGAAAGTGGAAGATAATGCGGCCGGTGGTGGTGCAGAATCTGACTTGGTGCCAAAACATAAATCATCCTCCATTATTTGGAGGCATTTTGGATTCAAAAAGGACGATGTTAACCAGAGTGAGGTGTTGTGCAGGTCGTGCTTAGCAAAAATTGCGACGAAGCAAGGTAGCACAACAAACATGTTTCACCACCTGAAACAACACCATCGCGTGCTGCACGAAGAGTGTATGACAATGAGAGAAACACCGGGGACTTCTCAGTCATCCCAAAATAAGCCAAAGCAAAGTTTGATTGCTGATGTGTTCAATAGCGTTACACTGTACGAGTCGACGTCCACCAGACATAAAGAAATTACAGACGCTATAACATACCACACTGCAAAAGACATGGTACCTGTGTACACAGTCTCGAAAGAGGGCTTTAAAAAAATGGTTCAGACGCTGGACAAGCGTTATAAAATACCATTCCGAACACATTTTAATCAAGTGGCCATTCCGAAACTCTATAATGAGTGTAAAATGAATGTTGAATCCGAGCTGCAGTAAAATGTTTGATTTGTAATTTATTTATTCATAATTTATGTTAATGTTGATGACTGGCAGTGAGTTCTTAAAAATAAAACTGCACTTTCCACATTTTTTTGTATTATGATGTTTTTATGGGGCGGCACGGTGGTGTAGTGGTTAGCGCTGTCACCTCACAGCAAGAAGGTCCTGGGTTCGAGCCCCGGGGCTGGCGAGGGCCTTTCTGTGTGGAGTTTGCATGTTCTCCCCGTGTCCGCGTGGGTTTCCTCCGGGTGCTCCGGTTTCCCCCACAGTCCAAAGACATGCAGGTTAGGTTAACTGGTGACTCTAAATTGACCGTAGGTGTGAATGTGAGTGTGAATGGGTGTCTATGTGTCAGCCCTGTGATGACCTGGCGACTTGTCCAGGGTGTACCCCGCCTTGCGCCCGTAGTCAGCTGGGATAGGCTCCAGCTTGCCTGCGACCCTGTAGAAGGATAAAGCGGCTAAAGATAATGAGATGAGATGAGATGTTTTTATTTTTCTGAAAAATGCTTGGTTTTCACCGAACCCGTGGTCATATCGTATCGATATTGAGATATCTGGCATGAATATCGAGATATGAAATTTTGTCCATATCGCTCAGCCCTGGTGAGAACCTATGCCAAATCAAATATGCAGATCATGATGATCCACTGTGGTGACCCTTAATGGGAGCAGCTTTAAAAAAAAAAAAATGGTGGTTTTGGGTTTTTTTTTTTTAAACCACATAATTCCATATAAGTTCCATATGTTATTTCATATTTTTGATGTCTTCAGTATTGTTCTACAATGTAGAAAATGGTCAAAATCCAGAAAAACCTACGAATGAGCCATGTGTCCACATGTTGACTGCTACTGTATAAATACAGTGCCCTCCACAATTATCGGCACCCCTTGTAAAGATGAGTAAAAAAGGGTTAGAAAAAAAAAATCCACCTTTTGGTGAAATGTCTTCATATCACACTGAAAAACTTAGAAACTTCCAACCTTTAATTGAAAAATTTATTCAGAGCAAAACAAATCCTTCATCAAGAAATAATTATTTTCAACAAAAACACATGCCACTAATTATTGCCACCTCTGGAAATTATAGTGAGCATTATATAACTGAAGCATGTTTCCCATTTAAATTGTACATTTTCGAGTTGGCTGGAGTGTGTAGGAACTTTCAAGCTGTAATTCATGACTTCCTGATTAACTGGGAGTTAAATATGAGGTGACACAGAGGCCAAATTCCCTTAGTCATCCACCGACATGGGAAAGATAAGAGAACACACAAACCAAATAAAGGAGGAGAAGTGTGTTGACCTTCATAAGTCAGGGAATGGTTATAAAAAAAAAAGAAAAAACCTACTCACCTGAAAATGCCGTACTGTTAGGGCAATAATAAAAACGTGGACACCAACTGGAACGGTTACAAATTTGCCTGGAAGAGGACCCAAGGTTATTCTGCCCCCATGTGCAGTGAGGAGGATGGTAAGAAAGGCAAAAAAAAAATAAAAAAATCCCCAAGGATCACTGTAGGTGAATTAGAAGAAAAAGTAAAATCTTGGGGTTTTCAAGTCTCCAAAACCATCAGATGCCAACTCCATGCCAACAGATTATTTTGAAGGTATGCTAGAAAAAAGTATTTGTTGTCAGTTAACCACAAACATAAGCACCTGAAGTTTGCGAAATGCTACTACAACTTTGACTGGAACCGTGTTCTGTGGTCTTATGTAGAAAATTTGAGCTTTTTGGCAATAAACACTCAAGGCAGGTTTGTTGTAAAAAGGAGGATGACTATAATGAAAAGAACCTGATCCCAACTGTAAAATATGGTGGAAGTTCTTTGATGTTTTGGGGCTGTTTTTCCTCCAAAGCTTTTTGGTTTGTGCGTTCTCTTATCTTTCCCATGTTGATGGATGACTAAGGGAATCTGGCCTCTGTCTCATCTTATATTTGTACCCCAGTTAATCAGGAAGTATAATTTTCAGGCATGGCAGTAATAGTGACGTGTTTTTGTAGAAAATAATCATTTCTTGATGAGGAATCTGTTTTTCTCTGAATAAACTTTTCAATTAAAGGTTGGAATTTTCTAAAAAAAAAAAAATTCAGTGTGAGATGAAGCTACTTCACCAAAAGGTGGATTTTTTTCTAACCTTTACGAGAGGTGCCAATAATTGTGGCGGGCACTGTATAATCATACAGTGCTGCATATTTGAGCTTAAATATGATGATTACATCAATTTACAATATGGCTACTGTTTATTAGCTTATAGACAGCCGTGGCTGGTGGGTTGCCAGAGCAGGGCAACGTCATTCTTCCCACTCTCATTGTTGCCTTCGTCTGTGGGATTTGAACTTCTCCCTAAGGTGACAAGAAAGCTCGGGAATCCAAATCTTAAGCCTTATAGTTAGCGTGAGAGTCAAATACTACTGAGAATCTAAAATTTAGTCTATTATTTCTTAAAAGTTTTAAAAGTTATACTGTAGAATTGCTTTCAATCCAGGCTTAAAGGGGCACTGAAGTCATTTTTAAACTTGCTTTATTTCCTAATTAGTGTGGTATTCAATTAAGTTTTCGCTTTTAGTAACCTTATATTGTGACTCGTATTGGCAACTAATTGCAATTAAATATTATACTTATCGGCCTAATGTAGTTCGTTTGGTCCATGGCAGGCGTCGCTTATCCATGCATTCTTCACGAGACTTGTGCGAGACTTCGAAACGTCAGGCAGGTGTCTGTGCCGCCATTTTGAAAACTGTTTTCCAAACTAAATATTGCACAAAAACGAGTTTAAATGACGATTACTGCCTACTTTTTTCACACTTTCCTGATTGCGATCAAAACAAATAAAACTTCTGGCTTGATTACGTCAGCATTCGAAAGAGGGCGCGCGCGTCTTTTGGCAACCCGTGTCAGAAATTGCTCGCTACTCACTATATAGGGCACTATATAGTGGGGATGCCATTTTGTAGCGCTGTCCGCACTGAAAGAAATCAAATTAAAAGTCTCAAATTTGATTTAATAAAAGGCAGTGGCAAAGAAGAAAAGTATTCAGCCTTGATTTAAAAAAAAACTGAAAGATGCAGGTACTTTGTATTTATTAATGTGAGATATGCGCTCAGTATAATATGTATTTATCACAAAACCACACATGTATTTATTATTATGAAAACCCACCAGCCGACTGATCTGGCATGTTTTAATCATGTGACAGTAATGACGTAAATACCAGCGAGACGGACTAGTGTCCGAAAGTGTTTTTTCCTCTGTATCCTCCTGGGAACCAAGAAAAAAATGTGTCTCTCAAGTTCTCTTTTGTTGTGATTTCCTTACTAGGAATTTCCTAGCAACCCTCCTAGTCTTTACAAGACACCAGGATTCAAGTGAATAGCTTGAAAGAGTAAGAGGGTGTGCACGTAAAACAAATGTCAACTACAGAGGACACAAGTCTATGGGTTGGTTCTCAGGAGGATATAGTAATTCCCTATATAGGGAGTAGTGAACGAGTGAGCGATTTCGGACACAGGGAACGTTGGCAGATGTCGGTCACTTTGATTTCCGCTGTACGTTTTACTTCCGTCCTACGATGTCTCGCACAGGTCTCAACGAATCTCGTTTACGGCCATTGCTTGGCATATGGACTGATATATTACATGGCATATTTCAAACACTCATAACTTGCTATAGCAGTGACAAAATAGCGATCAAAAATGCGTTCCGATATTTAATAAAATGAGAAATAGAATTTTGATAATAAAAATTTGCCTTCAGTTGCCCTTTAATTAGTGTAGTTTCCCATCAAACTAGGTGATAGCACTGCAGCAGGAGACAAGCAAGCACAAACCACCATCTTACTATTTTTGCCACTTGCACCACGCCCTGAGAAAGACGTACAAGCACACTGTGCAACTTTGCCTCCCAACATGGATAAAAACAACAGCGCTGCAGAAAGATTCCACTTTATTATTCAATCTCCACTCCTGTTGCTGAGTTTGTTTATGGAGCAGCAGAAAATAAGTTTTAGCAGTATGCTTAAAATGTTGTTGCTGGCTCAGAATTTCCCGAATTTACCTTTGGTAAGTTTTTATTAAACAAGATTAAGCCTTGAGAGAATTCAAAACCTTTAAAATCAGCAGACGAACATTTCTCTCCCACAAATCAAGATACAGAAAACAAGACCCAGCCAATGAAAAAACACATTACAGTTACCAAAGAGGGATGCATGTGTACTTGTGTAAGAAGTAGTGCAAGTTTTTTGTTTGCTGACCTGCGCTGTGAGTACTTCAATGGTCTCCTGTAAGGTCCTCTGCTGCTCCACTTCTTCCTTGAGTTTGTCGATATGAGCTTGTTTCAGTGCCAGAGCTTTCTCAGCCTCCTCTAGTCTGTGATTAAGCGTCTCTGTTTCCGCATTCTGACACACAAACAAACACACACAGAGAGAGAGAGAGAGAGAGAGAGCATTAAACATGTCCTTCTCCTGCCTGGCACTCAGACCATCTGAGCTACCCAGTTTGTTTACATGTAATCACCCCAGCCACAACTGGTTTAAAAATGATCAACATTAAAAGACGAACTCATTTCACACACCCTGTAGATGGCTAGTTTTTCGTTTTTCAGTTTGGTGTCATAATCCTGAAAGAGACAGGTGTAAGCATGCTGGAGTTGAGCTAGCTTCCTCCTAGAAGAGAATAAACAAAAAAGACGGAATTAAGTTTAAACCAGTCGTTATTCATGAAGGTGGATATGAACAGATGCTGTTGCTAGTGGTTGGACAGCATGTAATCTGTTTGAAATAATGCATCAATTCAACACTAAGTCAATACTGGACCAGTATTGATTGGATTTGATAGATTTGCTAGCCTGGGCCCGCCCATCCTAAGCGTGACGCAACACGAGGGCCTGTTGCGAGCTTAGTCTGGCCAGGCAAGCTATCTACAGCTCTTCCAAGCTCCCGAAAAATCGGGAACCAATCAACTTTGAGCATCTCCAACAGCCCTGGGTAGAGGCGTGTTCAAGGCACTGACGTAGTAGAACTGCGACTGGAAGCCATAGATTGTTTACAGAATCTATGCCGGAAGCGCTTCATTCACGCTTCCGCATCTATTACGCATAGATGCTGTATTGAAAGCATTCAACGGGAAGTTCTCATTGAAAACGGAGCAAAGAGCAGCCCTGGAGGTATTTATTGAAAGGAAGGACGTTTTCGCCTTGCTCCCGACCAGCTTCAGTAAGAGTTTAATCTACCAGTTAGCCCCGTCGCGTCGCATACGTCAGAGGAAAGAGTGATGTGATTGGTTTAAGCTTCGTCACAGCCTTTTCTGGCTTCGACCAGTAGCAAACTGAGGCATTTCAGGGAGGCGGGTCAACCACGGGCTCTGGGAAACGGTTGGGCTTAATATCTTGGCCAGACCAATAGCTCGTAGAGCTTTGTCGCGTTAGCCAGACTATAGATTTGCTACAAAGGAACCGAACTTCTTTTTTATTTATTTTGCTTTTGATATTAAAATTGATTTGAAAGATTTTGAAAGCAGATCTAGCAGTTTTGTTACTCACAGTAACCATTTTTAAACAGCTACTACATTTATTAAAGTGAAACATCACGTATTGGCCAATCCACTGAGTTCTGATAGTGGTACTGTATTAAAGGGTAATAAACAAAACTAGTGAATCTCTGATTTAAATCCTGTACATCAAGGTATCTGCTTAAAGAAAGCAGACGTATTTCGTTAGACGAAACTCCATATTTTTGAAAGAGATATTTACAAAGATTTTTTTAAAATATATTTTTACTTAGTTTTTGGGGTTTTTTTACCAAGTTCCATAAATATTTGTCACTAAACCATTCTGACATAGCCTTAACAGAAAAATTAATTTGTTTACTTACTACAGTACTCCATCAAATCACTGTAGCAACGCCCTCTTATTTGTCACCATGCACCTTTAGCAATTCGGAAGTCGAGCAGCCGCTCAGGCCTCACCTCTCCTCCACGATGACAGTCCGTTCTTTCTTCAGTGCTGCCTCCAGGTTCTGCGTCTGCAACAGGAACTTGTCCACAGTAACGCAATGCTGTTTCTTTTGCTCCTCCATGTCACGCTCCAGAGTTTGTAGGCTCTCGGTCTTGGAGCACAGCCTAAGGAAATACACATCAGCACAATCAAACATGCTCGTGTGTTTAAACCATTGTTCTGACCATTATCCACACACATACAACACTCATACATGTACTCGTATGTGTGCACACGACGTGCTCACTCGCCTTTCTTCTAAATGTCTTCTCTCATCTTCACACTTGTCTAGGGAGGTTTGGCGCTCTTGCAGCTCACCAAGTAGAGAAGTGACCTGAGCCCTCAGAGCCTCACTGTCCTTGGTCAGCTGCAAAACACAAAAACAAAATAGCTTTTTTTTTAATTTAAGGCCAAACAGCCACCATTACACACGTCCCAGAGACATGAAAGACAAAAGGTGTGTATGTGTGTGTGTGTGTGTGTGTACCTGAATATAATCCTTCTCTTTCTGTTTGAGTAGAGCCTCATTTCTATCCCTTTGCATTGTGTTCTGTTCTAGTAAATTCAGTTTTTCCTGAAGCTCTCTATATCTACACCAAAGGACAAATACAAAGCACATACATCCAAATCAACAGTTGTCTTTAAGAGAACCTCCTTTAATTATGTTCCTCATTTTACACAGGAAAAAACAAAACAAAAACATGCTCTTAATGGACCAGTGGCGACTCAACAAAGGGAAGGAGGTACTGTACATGCACGCATACAGTGGAGCACAGCTCTCCTCACCTGCCCTGAGTAGCCTGAAGCTGTTCTGTTAGTTTAGCCAAGTGAAAGCTAAGCAGACACATGGAGTAGAAGGTTAAGGTGAACTTGATTAGGGACAGTCACTAAGAAAAAGTTTCTATCATTTACAGTAATTAACCCTTTGGGGTCGAGAGCTTCGCTGGCGAAGCTCAGCAGGTTTAGAATGAGTAGGCCATTGTATTGAGATAAATATCTTCGCGAGTTTATCATACAAGCATGATAAACATATTGACAAACTTTATACTTTACACTTTCCTATGTGCCCACCGCCAAATATAGTTTTTAAATTACCTAAATTAGATGAAACATAAAACTTGTCACCTTCCTCAGTCACACCGGCGTTGGAGCACAGAGCGTTCACACTTAAACACTCATAAAAGACTATTCACATGGTAACAGCATGATAATCACTTTCACTCTTTCACTTTCGACTGGTTTCTCTCAGGAACGCCTACCGTAAACAGGATGAAATCTGTCAGACATAGTTCAGGCTATTTGGAGGTTAAACTTGTTGCGAGACGGGACTTGGATTTTATGCGCTTCGGATGATTCAGGACAGCAATTCAATTTCAGGACAGCGAATCAATTCATGATTCAGGACAGCGATTTGGTTCAATCTTGAGAACTGCAACACTGATGATGAACAGTGCCTTTCTTTTTTTTTTTAAACTTCGACTTGATCCAGCCAAAGATCAGCGAGTAAGTGTAAATATTTCTTCTATTTCTGATGAGCAGATCGGTTGATATGCGTGCACTGTGGTGCATACACAGGAAATATGACTGAGCAATTTTTTCCAGAGTTAAAAGTATTTTCCTTAAAACAGTGAATTTTGCTCCATTTTAAAGTTTTGAGAGTAAAATTTGGAGTTAGAGCAAAATTACACAGCAATTGTGTAACAGATTTGGTTGTGGCTCTGAACTGAGTAAAATAATACAAGAGTTAATTTCAAGACACACTGAATAGAGTCAAATACCAAAATAAAGTAAAATACCAGAGAAATGAAGCTGTTGCAAAAATCAGTTTTAGAACTGTGTTGGAATGTGTGAAAAAAAGCATTACCTTACCCATTGTGACATGGCCTGATGGGATTAAGAGTTAGGCTACATCCACACGACAACGGCAACGAGATTTTTTAATATCGCGTCCACATGGGCAACGGATCAGTAAAATATCAGGTTCATATGGCAACGCAACGCTTGCTGAAAACGATGCAATACACATGCCACACCTCTAGGTGCGCTGTAAGATGGTCCCATCGGAGACACCAGAACAATAGAAGAAGTAGGACGCATGCGCATAAACCCCTTCTTCTACCCGGCGAAGCACTCACAGGAACAAACACACAACAACAAGAAGATGGCTGCAACTACGCGAGGAAATCGTGCCTTCTGTGTGTACAAATTAGTTTTGTTAGTGTGCATAGTTTTATATAACTTAATTTTCTTATTGTGTGTGAACATTTTGAAAAGCAGTCTTATCCAATAAAAAAAAAAGAAATTCAAGAAATGGTTCAGTTACTTGTAGGGCTGCACAATATATCGAAAAAGTATCGATATCGCGATATCATAGTTTGCGATACACATACCGCAAAAATTACTTAAATTTCGATAAAAGGCACATTTTTCTGTGCCGTCCAGTCACATTTGAATGTCAACAAGCGGCGCGGGATAACTCCGCCCCCTATTGCAAAACAAGTAAAAGCCTCGTGGTGATGGCGGAAGGCGGGAGCAAGTGTGGTGAGACAAACTTGTGTGAGGAGGAACTGGTTTCCAAAAAAAAAAAAATGCACGTCTGCTATTTGGAAGTGCTTTGGATTCAGGAGGGATGACGTACTGCAAACTCAGGTACTTTGCAAGACATGTACCTGTAAAACAGTGGTGGGGCGGCTCACTGGGACAAACACTGCTGTACAGAAGCATAAAAACATAAAACCGCGCTCTCTCTCACACACACACTACCTCTCACTCTCACACACACACGCACACTACCGCTCGCTCACTCACACACGCTACCGCTCTCTCTCTCTCTCACACACACACCACTGCTCTCTCACCCGCATGTGTTATTAACAGATTGTGTTTGAGTTTATGACGAGTCTGTGTCGCTCACCTTCATCTCCCGGGAGCCGCTGAAATTGCCATTTTGAATGCTTTATGTTAATGTAATGTAGTTTTCAGTTTTTTGTTTACTTCAACTTAAGACATTTTCTGCTGCGCTCACAAAAATTAAGAGATTTAAAGATGATTGATGGACACCATTGCAGGTGTAGGTAGCCATGTTTTTCCAATAAAAAATAATGTTGGAATGGAAGCGATGCATTGGGTGTTTTTTTTAAATGCTAGATACAGGGCAGAACGGCGAGTAGAGGTAAGAAAAACATTATATATTTAATTATCGTGATGCATATCGATATCGAGATATTCAGTCATGTTATCGAATATCGCATATTTTTCTGATATCGTGCAGCCCTAGTTACTTGTTTATTTAAAAGAAAAGCTGTATACAAAAGTGAATGCAATGCAGTGGTTCATACAAAACAGCGAGAGTGCTGCTTGTTCTAGTCATGTGGTTGTGACATCATCGTAAACAAATCCGTTCTACTCATCCAGACGACTTCACAACGCCGCCGTTCCCAGATCTTTCCACTCTGGAACCCGTTCTCAAAAAATATCGTTTTGGGGCACCCAAAACGCCGGTGCCGTGTGGACGCCAGGCCAAAACGATAAACAATTTTATCAGATTCACCTGAATCCGTTGCCGTGTGGACAGGGCCTAAATCTGATGGGATTAAGGGTTGGCAGTGGGAGGGGTTTTCCATCGCCTCATTGAATGAATGGAAATTTTTTACCCTTCTCATTGAATACCCTTCCCACTGCCAACCCTTCATCCCAAAACAATAGGACATAAATTTTTTGATGGCCAGTTAATTGTCCAAATCAGTGGAGGAGATTTAAGTTTTTGTGCTTGATACATTCCTCACACTGAACAGAATCAGCTCAAGTGACCAAAACGGTTCGACAGAATGAGTAAGGTCATGTTTTTTCCCCACGCCTTCCAACACAGATCTAAAACCGCTTTTTACAACATCTTCATTTATCTGTCATTTTTTTAAAAGTACAATCATGACATACATACTACACAGATATTATTGTAACTGAACTTGTGCTGAATGCAAATAAGTCATATGACTTTGAAAATACTGTTTAGATTTGTTGAAATTGACAACAAAAATCAGAGCACGCCAAAATCATTAGAGTGCCAGAAAATACCCTCAGACCCCAGAGGGTTAAGAGAAAAGTGGATTTTGTCATTCTCAAAACCATTACAGAACTCGCATACACAGTGTCAAATTGTGTAAAGTCCTTATTGGTCATGGGAAAAAAAAAAATGAAGAGAATGGTGCTAGGACTGTACCTTTCTGGAGAGATGGTATAAGCATTTGTTTTCTGAAATGTCTCCTCTGCTACAGGACCAGTCTGTAAAAGAAGTATCTTAAGGGTTAAGTCAGGTTTTTAAAATATACTTCAACAGAAACACCTCAATAAACCAGCAGTTTATTGAGGAGCAAAGGGCAGAAAATACAACAAAAAAAGACGACATACGACCTCAATGTCTTTGGGAAGTTCTGTAGAAACCTAAATGAAGGTCGAAAGGTGGAAGACATACCTGGCGAAGAACTAAACATGTTGCTGTGCAACTTTTTCATGTCCGCAACAAAGAAAAATGGCGAGGTGTACGAGCCGTCCTCGCTTACCTCTTTCCCGAGAAGTATCCAGCGCCATCTTAAATCAGTCTGGCTCGAAACCAAATATCTTCACAGACCCCGAGTTCAACAAGTCAAGAGAAGTCCTTGTGGCCCATAAACGGCAGTTGGTCGAGGTTTTTGCGAAGGGAAACCATCCACAAGCAGCCAGGGCATGTTTTTGACGAGCTTGTAGCAGGTTTGTTCTAAATATGGTTTCCCTTTCGGGCGCTCTCATTTTGTGTTAGAATTTGGTAAAGGAAAAATAAATATAATTATTTACCAGCTTAAGCTCGGTCCGTATCGTGAAATACGGTATTTGACGATACAGACCTCCTAGCTGGTAAATTGTGTGTGTGTATATATATATATATATATATATATATATATATATATATATATATATATATATATATATATATATATATATATAAAAAATTTGTTTTTTAAATATATTTTACCGAATGGCATTCAGCTACTAAACACCAAGATACATGTGATGTATCCTAAATAAAAAGGTTCAAGTATCACAATATTTTGCCATGTCCTTCACTACCATAAATTTACTTCTGTTAATACACTTGTGTAAAAAGTAAAAAAAAAAAACACATTAGTATATCAGTGGGTCAGGTTATGTGGTTTAGCTGTGGTGGTTAGAAAATGAAAGCACCTGAGTAAGCTGTGTCAGTTGGAAGCGTAGCTGGTCCACAGTAATCTGAAGGCGTTCATTCTCTTTTTCACCCTCCATTTTCTCCTTCTCCAGTTCCTCATTTCTCTTCCTAAGCTCTCTCATTCCTTCCTCTAGCTTTTCTTTATGACTCTTCAGCATCCTTAGGATTTCATTAGAACCTTCATTAGGCTACAGAACACAGAGGTGTATGGAATTAGCAAACAAGCAACATACTAGTGCATCTCAAAAAATTAGAATACCATGAAAAAGTTCCTTTTTTTTCATAATTTAATTCAAAAAGGTAAAACTTTCATATATTCTATATTCATTACATGTAAAGTGAAATATTTAAAGCCTTTTTTGTTTTAATTTTGATGATTATGGCTTATAGCTCATGAAAATCAGAAATCCAATATCTCAAATTATTAGAATATTCCCCAAGATCAATCAAAAAAGGATTTACAATAAAGAAATGGCCAACGTCTGAAAAGTATATTCATTTATACACTCAATACTTGGTTGGGGCTCCTTTACCATGAATTACTGTATCAATGCGGTGTGGCATGGAGGTGATCAGTCTGTGGCACTGCTGAGGTGTTATTGAAGCCCAGGTTGCTTTGATAGTGGCCTTCAGCGCATCTGTATTTTTGGGTTGGGCGTTTCTCATCTTCCTCTTGACAATACCCCATAGATTCTCTATGGGCTTCAGGTCAGGCAAGTTGGCTGGCCAATCAAAAACACAGTAATATCATGGTCAGCAAACCATTTGATAGTAGTTTTGGCACTGTGGGTAGGTGCTAAGTCCTGCTGGAAAAGGAAATCAGCATCTCCAAAAAGCTCGTCAGCAGATGGAAGCATGAAGTGCTCTAAAATCTCCTGGTAGATGGCTGTGTTGACTTTGGACTTGATAAAATACAGTGGACCAACACCAGCAGATGACATGGCACCCCAAATCATCACAGACTGTGGAAACTTCACACTGGGCTTCAAACACCTTGGATTCTGTGCCTCTCCACTCTTCCTCCAGACTCTAGAACCATGATTTCCAAATTAAATGCAAAATGTACTTTCATCTGAAAAGAGGACTTTGGACCACTGAGCAACAGTCCATTTCTTTCTCTCCTTAGCCCAGATAAGACACTTCTGACATTGTCTCTGGCTCAGGAGTAGCTTGATATTAGGAATGCGAAAGTTGTATCCCCTTTCTTGAAGATGTCTGTTCGTGATGGGTCTTGATACACTGACACCAGCCTCAGTCCACTCCTTGTGAAGCTCTCCCAAGTTCTTGAATCAACTTTTCTTGACAATCCTTTCAAGACTGCAGCCATCCCTGTTGTGCAGCTTTTCCAGCCACCCTTTTCAGCAATGACCTTTTGTGGCTTACCCTCCTTGTGGAGGGCATCAGTGATCATCTTCTGGACAACAGTCAAGTCAGCAGTCTTCCCCATGATTGTGGTTGTGTGTACTGAACTAGACCAAGAGATACACTGTGTTCATACTGTTTTACTCAAACTCGAAATGAAATATTCTAATATCTTGAGATGTTTTTTTTTTGTACTGTATGTCATACTGATTAAAATTAAAGTAGAAAAATGCTTGAAACATTTTAGTTTGTGTAATGAGTCTATAATATATAACATTTTCACTTTCTTAAATAACTGATGGAAAATATTGAACTTTTTCACAATATTCTAAGTTTTGAGATGCACTAGTATATATCATATTCATAAGCAAGAAAGTGATCACTAAAACAAGTGTCATCTCCCCCCCCCCAAATTACAACCATGGGTAACATCTATGTATAACTTAGTAACTGCATGCACACTGCAGAATCATTTATCAAGCTTGTGTCACCAGTAAAAACTAAGCTGTATTATGAAAATCAAAGTGCCTTCAGTTACTGGTAATAATCAAGTTACCAGTAACTGGTAACCTTCTCGAGTGGTTGACGACATTATTAATATAATATTAATAAAGCTGTGAGGAATAGGGACAAGACTCAGCTAATCAAGGTTTTCAAAATCACCTTTTGTAATGGCAGAGGATTATAAAGAGTATCACCAAGGGCAGCACGGTGGTACAGTGGTTACCACTGTTGCCTTACAAGCAAGAACGTTCTAGGTTTGGACCTCACAGCTGACTGGGGCCTTTCTATGTTGAGTTTGCATGTTCTCCTCCTGCCTCCCACAGTCCAAAGACACGTGGATTAGGTCAACTGGCTACACTAAATTGCCCATAGGTGTGAATATTATTGTGATTGGTTGGCTGTCTTGTGTTAGCCCTGTGATAGACTGGCAACCTGCACAGGGCATGCCCCACCTCTCACCCAAAGTCAGCTAGGATTGGTACCAACTTCCCCCACAACCCTGAAGGATAAGCGGCATAGATAATGGATGGATGGAAGTATAACCAAAAGGTAAGAAATGTTTCTGGACTCATGGAAGCAGACACCAAGCTTAAAGAGGCTGGGAGGGTGGTGATAGGCTTACCTGACAGGCTCCGCCCTGTCACCTACAGGGCGAGCTTTCACCAAAATACAATTATTGAAGGAACTATTCTCACTAGTTTTCGAAACACGTACATAAATCAGACACTTTGTGGTCTATTGTGGAAAGCATGTGTTCATTACCAAACTTCGAGGCATTGTTTGTCTGGCAGCGTCATGTTCTGCATCAACCTTCTGCTCAATCATGACCAAGTCCTGGTGATGAAAGGCACAAAACAAACAAACAAACAAAAAAAAAAAAAAAAATCAAGTTTTGGAAAGATGTCACGTATTCTCAACTAATTCATAGCTGAATAAAAAAAGGTTGTTTGACACTGTTCATGTAGACTTACGTTAGGTTTCTCAGTCAGTCCGTTACTGTCTGCACAAGAATTTTCTTGGTTCCGATTTTGACATGCTATCTTTGTGCCGATAGCAGTGTCTTGAGGTGCTACATAACTGCCATTGGGGTCGAGCTTGCCCAACAAATTCTTATTCTCCTGAGCTAGTCGCTCAACCAAAGCCCGTGCCTCACGAAACTTGCCACTCAGAAATTCTCTCTCCTCCCTAGATCTTCGCTGCCATCCCTCCATCTCCTCACACCTGTTTTTCAAGGCATCATTGCTCCTCTTTATTGCCTCTGTAGAGGAGTCAGAACGTCAGACAGCTGGCAAAACATGATGGTCAAATACAACAACCTGACTCTTGCCCCTTTTCCACCAAAGCAGTTCCAGGGCTGGTTCGGGGCCAGTGCTTAGTTTGGAACCGGGTTTTCTATTTCCACTGACAAAGAACTGGCTCTGGGGCCAGAAAAAACGGTTCCAGGCTAGCACCAGCTCTTTGCTGGGCCAGAGGAAAGAACCGCTTACGTCAGCGGGGGGCGGAGTTGTTAAGACCAACAACAATAGCAAGACCGCGAAAGGTCGCCATTTTTAAGCGACGAGAAGCAGCAGCTGTACAAATGCGATGTCATCCATTATTGTTGTTGTTGCTGCTGCTTCTTCTTCTCCGTGTTGTTGTTGCTTCGATGTTCGCGCCAAGGTTTATGCAAATGCAGCGACGTAACTGACACATACAGCAACGTAACTGATGTATACAGCGACGTAATGACGTGGCTCCCCTTAGCACCCCGAGCTATGGAAAAGCAAACTGGTTCTCAGCTGGCTCGCAAGTTGAACGAGTTGTGAACCAGCACCAGCCCCGAACCAGCCCTGGAACTGATTTGGTGGAAAAGGGGTATCTGTGTTGGTTATTTTAGATTAAACTGCTTGCCATACCTCGTAACTGATGGTTATCCAAAAGAAGTCTGTTGACCACTTCATTTCCAGCTAATTCAGGTGGAATCCTTAATGATCCTTGAGGACTCGTTGTTAGTGAGCCTTGGCTGGCAGGCCCCACTGCCTCCTCTCCTGCCATGTCCCACTGGAAGGTGCTGTCCCCGTAAGGCTGGGGCTGGACCATGACCTAGGACCTGGGCCACACAAAACACAACATTTGTGTCTGGCACTCCTGAGCACTAAAACTTACTCGAAACCTCATGACTAATAATATCCACTTTTGTTCTTTCTAACGCTTACTCATTTCTGACCTGTTTAAAGTGCCCAAGAAATGCAATGAGAGGCGTGATTAGCATACTTCCTTTTGAAAGGGAAAGTCAGTGAGATTGTCTCACAATGGTCTTGATTGATTTCCACAACACTCAAAAGTATTTGAGATATGCCACGCCTCCTGCCAATTCTACACAGATTCAACAGCAGCTTAGTAAAGTGGCTACATCACAAGCAATAAGTTTAATTCGAGCTTCTTTTCCACTTACAAGTAGATTTCTCACTGCCACTGCAAAATGTCTGGTATCCTAACATACAGATCTCCGACCATCGCATCCTTAGATTGGTACCAGGCCATGGGTCATTTTTTTACCGGCCCAGGTTTTTACCTCTTCTCTATGGAGGAAAGGGAAAGTACTGCTATTTAGCATGAAACAGTAAAGTCAAACCGTACCAATAAGTAAGCATAAACAAAAAGTAGTATTTTGGGATGTCCAAATACTCACTAGCTTGCCATAGCTGTGTATTAAACTGCACACCGCAGTGTGTGTGACTATCACAGCACAGCCCTGAAAAGTCATATGTTTGAGCCGAGCTCAAGGTTTTGGAGAGGGAACGACGGCAAACATACACCCACATAAACTCCAACCATATTTTCCACATACAAATGACTACTGAAGGAGGACAAAACGCAGAAAGCTGCACAAACACAACTATATGAACGACCTATGTTTGCTACTGAAAAGCAGTGTTCTAGAGAGCATTTAACTGGATGCAAATTAAATGAGGACAGGATGAAATCATAAGAATCATCTTTTCCCCCATACATGATAAACTGTAATAACAATCTATAAGACAGGTGTGTGTACACCTTTAAACCCCAAATGTAGAGAAAGCAATATTAGAGTAAATGACATAGATGAAAGAAATCAATCAATCAATTTGCTTAAACTTTCATTTAAATCTTGACCATCATAAAGAGCTCTTTTATCCTATCCGATCCTCCACCAACCTTTACTGTGACAAGGACAGGCAGCTAGCCGAATCACGTTATTTAATATTCACACGGACATTTAAAAATTAAACATGATCCTTCAGTGTCACAGTGACATCTTTCTCCTCGGCTAGCTATGTTTTCAGCTAGCTAACTAGCTACCTGGCTAGCAACATAGAGAACATTAACTACACAGCTAATAACACACCAACAACACAGGTAACAGCTCATGGAAAACGGAGAACAATAGGTCGTGGAACAGATTTCAAAAGAAAAATAGTCTGCAAAAACAGAAAACCGACCAAATATTACCTGGCAGTCTTAACGCGGACCTAAAAGCGTTAGCCGAGTTAGCTAGCTAGCTACAAGCTAGCAAAACAGATAGCGAACTTAGCGTTGCTCGGAGTGCGGAAGACTTGTTGAGGCGGCAGAAAAACGTTGACAAACACCGCAACGTTTGCGGTTAACAATGGCTCCAAATTTCTGGTACCATATTTAATATAAATGCGGTTCACACACTCACTTGCTAAGGCAGTTCAATTCAATCTGTTCATGTAGGTGGCTAGCTCTCAGGAATTCCCCTTGTTTCTTCCGCACTTCATCACAACAGCAGACACCGCCGCCGCAGAGCCCTGTCACTACCCGACCTGCGTCCCTTGCCCGACACCCTCTGCGCATGCGCATGCACTCTAATCTGGGACGATTTTTCTCCTCTCTCTCTCTCTCTCTCTCACACACACACACCATTTCTACACTGATATATCAGATACATATATCCAGGGGCGCCGCTAGAAATCTTGGGCCCTATGAAAGATTACAATTTAGGGGCCCCCCCCCGGTAAAATTTTCAAGCTCAAGCAACTGAATTTGAAGTCTGTTTTTGGCTGGCACTTCTACTTTACTATGCATGTGATCAGCTACCTAGCAAGTTTAGGTGATACAATTATTTGGTATATGAACATTTTAAATGCAGAACTGTCAGAATTAGACTGAATAGACTGTTGCCTTAAAATGAAAATTCCATGATATATATGGAAGATATATATATATATATATATATATATACACACACACACGGTGGTGTAGTGGTTAGCGCTGTCGCCTCACAGCAAGAAGGTCCTGGGTTCGAGCCCCATGGCCGGCGAGGGCCTTTCTGTGTGGAGTTTGCATGTTCTCCCCGTGTCCGCGTGGGTTTCCTCCGGGTGCTCCGGTTTCCCCCACAGTCCAAAGACATGCAGGTTAGGTTAACTGGTGACACTAAATTGACCGTAGGTGTGAATGTGAGTGTGAATGGTTGTCTGTGTCTATGTGTCAGCCCTGTGATGACCTGGCGACTTGTCCAGGGTGTACCCCGCCTTTCGCCCGTAGTCAGCTGGGATAGGCTCCAGCTTGCCTGCGACCCTGTAGAAGGATAAAGCGGCTAGAGATAATGAGATGAGATGAGATATATACGGTGGTGTAGTGGTTAGCACTGTCGCCTCACAGCAAGAAGGTCCTGGGTTCGAGCCCCATGGCCGGCGAGGGCCTTTCTGTGTGGAGTTTGCATGTTCTCCCCGTGTCCGCGTGGGTTTCCTCCGGGTGCTCCGGTTTCCCCCACAGTCCAAAGACATGCAGGTTAGGTTAACTGGTGACTCTAAATTGACCGTAGGTGTGAATGTGAGTGTGAATGGTTGTCTGTGTCTATGTGTCAGCCCTGTGATGACCTGGCGACTTGTCCAGGGTGTACCCCGCCCTTCGCCCATAGTCAGCTGGGATAGGCTCCAGCTTGCCTGCGACCCTGTAGAAGGATAAAGCGGCTAGAGATGAGATATATATATTTTTTTTCTTTTATGAGCAACTATTATTAGGCCACTCAGTAGCCTATGGAGTTCATTCAATCCAAATGTTTGTGTTGAGAGAAATTGCATGCATCACTGTATCAGTATGGATTTATAACATTCTGTATGCACATTATGGATACTCCAGAGCCCTCCAGCAAACATCATCAATAATCAGGGTTACAAAATGTATTCCTTTGTTTCCTCCATTTATTGACTTATTGTATGTGATCAAATCTATGCCTTGATGAATAACTACACTAGTTTTTTGATACAATCACATAGTGCACTGCAAGAAATCCACTAAGTGTTTTTGGTTTCTTTTAGGCATCACACATTTATTAGAAAACACAGCAAATGTTCAAATATTCAAGTTAAATACCTAGCAACAGTATCAATAAATCCACACATGAACAATAGCAATGATATCTATGACCACAGCTAATGTGCAAAATATTAAAGTTAAATACTTAATATCAACAAATCCACACATGAACAATGGCAAAACACCTAGACTTAATTATACAATAAAGATACCTATGAAAAAAGGTGATTTTTTTTTTCACACACAGTGTGATATCCGGACTTCATAATTCATCACACCTGCTCCTGCTTAGCAACTTCTAGAATGCACACCTCTGTTGCGCACATAGAGAAACGGACAGCTGCTCTAAACTGCGCTAATCCCGCTCCCAGAATCAGACTGTACCATTAGTAAAAAGGGTGGAGGGGTATCATAAATAATTCAAGAAAAATGTTATAGCAAATCATAACCAGGTATAATTTGCATATTTTAACAGATGAAATGAAATATTTTATTTCAAAAACTTACACAAGGCAATACTATTAAAATAATATTAATATCCCTCACAGGGCCCCCCCGTCAGTGCCAGGCCTTAGAATCGTCCTAACTTTCCCCCCCTAGCGGCGCCCCTGCATATATCTATATTTCACAACATTTCAGGTGCAGTTTCAGACTGTAACCCAATGACCAAGGTATACGGGCAAGTCATACACACTGACAGATAGGCTACAGTCAGTAATAGCAATTGTATACCTAAATATGTCCATCCATTATCTATAACATCTTATCTATCAGACAGGGAAGCTAGAGTCACATCCAGGTGGTGTAGTGGTTAGCACTGTCGCCTCACAGCTTCGAGTGAGGGCCTTTCTGTGTGGAGTTTGCATGTTCTCCCCGTGTCTGCATGGGTTTCCTCCGGGTGCTCCGGTTTCCCCTACAGTACAACGGCATGCAGGTTAGGTTAATTGGTGGCTCTAAATTGACCGTGAGTCTGAATGGTTGTTTGTCTCTTCGATAACCTGGCGACTTGTCCAGGGTGTACGCCGCCGCTGGGATAGGCTCCAGCTTGCCTGCGACCCTGTAGAACAGGATAAGCGGCTACAGATAACGGATGGATGGAGTCACATCCAGGACGGCATGGTGGTGTAGTGGTTAGCACTGTCGCCTTACAGCAAGCGAGGACCTTTCTGTGTGGAGTTTGCATGTTCTCCCCGTGTCCGCGTGGGTTTCGTCCGGGTGCTCCGGTTTCCTCCACAGTCCAAAGACATGCAGGTTAGGCTAATTGGTGACTCTAAATTGACTGTAGGTGTGAATGTGAGTGTGAATGGTTGTCTGTGTCTATTGGCCCTTTTCCACTACCCTTTTTCAGCTCGCTTCAGCTCACTTCAGCCCGACACGGCTCGCGTTTCGACTACCAAAAACCAGCACGACTCAGCTCGTTTCAGCCCTGCTTAGCCCCTAAAACTCGCACCGTTTTGGAGTGGGGCTGAAGCGAGCCAAACCGTGCCGACTGAGGTTGGGGGCGTGAGCAGACACTCCCCTGTGCACTGATTGGTGAGGAGGCGTGTCCTCACATGCCCACACACGCCCCGCGAGCGCGCTGGGATCTGTAAACACCGCAAACCCGGAAGAAGAATAATTATGAATTACGAGAATTTCTGAAGCCTTATGCGCCTCGCCTCATCTATACGCTCTTGCCAGTATCTGTTGGCGTTGTAGGTGACAACAAGCCACAGCACCAAGACCAGCCACACTAACGACTCCATGTCCTCCATGTTTATTGTTTACTATTCGGGTCGTGAGACTACCGCTTAAAAGCTCACTGAATCAGTGACATACAGAGCATTGTGGACGAGTTCGCAGAGCGCAAGGCTCGTCGTATGCCCTCCAAATAATGCGCGCAGTAGGCTATTGATGTTTTATTATGAGCCATGTACAGTATGTCGCCGAATGTTTTTTTGTTTGAGTTACATGTTCGTCTGAAGGACTTAATGTACAAAATAACATAGTTGCACCCTGGAGTGTTGAAATTGGTAAACACAGTGCATTCAGTGAGGTTTGCACCGCCCTCCTTTTATTTCTGACTCTTCCTGTCACCGTTGCAACCTCTGAGCGCTCATTCGTATGCCCTTCAAATAATGTGCGCAGTATAGGCTATTGATGTTTTATTATGAGCCATGTACAGTATCCTAATGTTTTTTGTTTCTGAGTTACATGTTCGTTTGAAGGACTTGATGTACTAAATAACATAGTTGCACCCGGTAGTGTTGAAATTGGTAAACACCGCAGTTGCGGACATTTTGTAGCCTAAAATGATGTTATGATAAGCTTTAATAAAGGGCCCGGTCATTTGCCCCGCCCCCGGCCCGGCTCTGACTTGTTCCGCCACTGTCACTGATGTCACTGTTTGCGCTGCTTAACGACATCACGTGACGTCCACGCACTTTCGCTAACTCCACCCAATGTGTCCACCCACTTCCAGCCAGCATGGTTCAGCGCGGTTGTAGTCGAAATGCAACTCCAACAGCCCCGCTCAGCCCGACTCAGCTCGACTCGGCTCGACTCGGCACGGCACGGCTCAGCCGCGTTTGTAGTGGAAAAGCGGCATATGTGTCAGCCCTGCGATGACCTGGTGACTTGTCCAGGGTGTACCCCGCCTCTCGACCATAATCAGCTGGGATAGGCTCCAGCTTGCCTGCGACCCTGTAGAACAGGATAAGCGGCTCCAGATAATGGATGGATGGAGTCACATCCAGCTGACTTTAGGTGAGGGGTCGGGTACACTCTGGGCAGGGCTAACACAGACAACCAACCATTTACACTCATATCTATGGGCAATTTAGAGTAGCCAGTTGACCTAATCCACGTGTCTTTGGACTGTGAGAGGAAACCTACACAGGCACGAAGAGAACATGCAAATTCAACACAGAAAGGCCACATGAGGTTCGAACCCAGAATGTTCTTGCTGTGGGACAACAGTGCTAACCACTGTACTGTAATAGTGTTGCCCTTGGTTACACTCTTTATAATTCTCTGCCGTTACAAAAGGTGATTTTGAAACCATTGATTCTCTGTCCCCATTCCCCACAGCTTTATTAATATTATATTAATAATGTTGTCAACAGGCGGCACGGTGGTGTAGTGGTTAGCGCTGTCGCCTCACAGCAAGAAGGTCCTGGGTTCGAGCCCCGGGGCCGGCGAGGGCCTTTCTGTGCGGAGTTTGCATGTTCTCCCCGTGTCCGCGTGGGTTTCCTCCGGGTGCTCCGGTTTCCCCCACAGTCCAAAGACATGCAGGTTAGGTTAACTGGTGACTCTAAATTGACCGTAGGTGTGAATGTGAGTGTGAATGGTTGTCTGTGTCTATGTGTCAGCCCTGTGATGACCTGGCGACTTGTCCAGGGTGTACCCCGCCTTTCGCCCGTAGTCAGCTGGGATAGGCTCCAGCTTGCCTGCCACCCTGTAGAACAGGATAAAGCGGCTAGAGATAATGAGATGAGATGTTGTCAACAACCACCCAAGAATGTTACCAGTTACTGGTAACTTGATTATTCCCAGTAACTGGAGGCACTCTGATTTCCATCCATCCATCCATCCATCCATTATCTGTAGCTGCTTATCCTGTTCTACAGGGTCGCAGGCAAGCTGGAGCCTATCCCAGCTGACTATGAGCGAGAGGTGGGGTACACCCTGGACAAGTCACCAGGTTATCGCAGGGCTGACACAGAGACACAAACAACCATTCACACTCACATTCACACCTATGGTCAATTTAGAGCCACCAGTTAACCTAACCTGCATGCCTTTGTACTGTGGGGGAAACCAGAGCACCCGGAGGAAACCCACGCAGACACGAGGAGAACATGCTAACTCCACACAAAAAGGCCCTCGCCAGACGCTGGGCTCAAACCCAGGAGCTTCTTGTTGTGAGGCGACAGTGCTAACCACTACACCACCACCACTCTGATTTCCATAATGAAATAATGGAAGAGTAAAGTATAGATAAATGGTCATTATACTGTAGGTATACCTAATAAACAGGGCACTGTGTGTGTGCCAATAACAGAAACAGATCACACATTTGCCAAAGCAGTTTCATCAAAGACTAAGGATCATTCTGAGGAAGTTAAAGTAATGGAACTTCATAACTTAGGAATAGGGTGGAAAATTATATCTAAGAGAGTGGACATTACAATAAGCACTATTGGATCAATGCCAATCAAGCAGAGCCATATCAGTGCATGAGCGTGACCTAGTGAATGTTCTACAGTGGCCAAGTCAAAGTCCAGATCTAACAAAAAAGCGTATGAAACAGTGATAACTGATTGTATATGACACATTCAAGAATTTTAGAAAGGAAGTCATGATACTGGTCAGTAGTTGCTGAGATCGGAGTTATCTAGTGTGGGAATTTTCAGGATGGGTGTGATCGATCCTCTTTTGAAGGCAATCAGTGCATCACTAGATGTCATTGACTATGGAAGTGATGATGGGGAAGGCATATGAATAGTTGGTGATAGGCAGGGCAAGGAGGGAGAAAGACACAAAGTGATGACATAAAAATTGGAGCAGGGAAACACTGATGTCTAGAGACAAGGATAGTCAGCTGAAGACAAGGTCCAGATCCTCTCTTATGTGTTAAAGTGCAGTCATTGACGGTTCGGGCAAAAGAGTACAAGAATGAGTAGAGGCAAGAGGACTGGAGCATGTCGGAAAGAAGGTTGAAATCGCCAAGGAGAATAAATGAGAAGGGAAGAGACGAAGGAGGATGTTTACTGAGCTTTTCTATGAGGTTTTCTATAGGGGACTGGGTGGGCACTAGATAACAATATTATGAAGATGAATGTGAGAGGTAACAGTAACAGCATGAACTTCAATTGATTTGATGATTAGATAAGACTGTAAAAGATGTGAAGTGCCATTTCTGGGACAGACACAAGCCTGTGCCCCGATAACAGGGTAGAAGGGGGCTAACAAATTGTACATAATGGCAGATGTACGACAGTCAATAAACTTTAGGTTTGTAACCAATGCTTTGATATCTCTCCCTGTTATTACCACCACTGAAAGAATAGCAGTGGTTACATATAATTTGGTACATTATGTCTTCCGAAGCTGACTCCTAAAACAGTTGGAAAAAGAAAAGTATGAGGTTGTTCATCAAGGTCAGGTATACTGTTGCTTCTGTACTATGAATTTATGTCTTAGTGTTCTTTCTCAGCTAAGTTCTGTCACTGATATCGTTCAGACTATCAGGGGATTTATAGTATAACTAGGGATTCCTAATTTTATTCAAGTCAGCTCAACTGTTTGCTAAAACATCACCATTAGAGGGCAGCAGTTTTCAGTGCATTGCCTCTTTGGCTCCATCCATTATCTGTAGCCGCTTATCCTGTGCAGGGTTGCAGGCAAGCTGGAGCCTATCCCAGCTGACTATGGGCGAGAGGCGGGGTACACCCTGGACAAGTCGCCAGATCATCACAGGGCTGACACGTAGAGACAAACAAACAACCGTTCACACTCACACCTACAGTCAGTTTAGAGCCACCAATTAGCCTAACCTGCATGTCTTTAGACTGTGGGGGAAACCAGAGCACCCAGAGGAAACCCACACAGACACGGGGGGAACATGCAAACTCCGCACAGAAAGGCCCCCATCGGCCGCTAGGCTTGAACCCAGAACCTTCTTGCTGTGAGGCAACAGCGTTAACCTCTACACCACTATGCCGCCCCCCTTTGACTCTTTTGCCGCTTTTCCACTACAAACGCGGCTGAGTCGGGCTGAGCCGTGCCGTGCTGAGTCGAGCTGAGTGGGGCTGTTGGAGTTGCATTTCGACTACAACCGCGCTGAACCGTGCTGGCTGGAAGTGGGTGGACACATTGGGTGGAGTTAGCGAAAGTGGGTGGACGTCACGTGATGTCGTTAAGCAGCGCAAACAGTGACATCAGTGAGCTTTTAAGCGGTAGTCTCACGACCCGGATAGTAAACAATAAACATGGAGGACATGGAGTCGTTAGTGTTGCTGGTCTTGGTTCTGTGGCTTGTTGTCACCGACAACGCCAACAGATACTGGCAAGAGCGTATAGATGAGGCGAGGCGCATAAGGCTTCAGAAATTCTCGTAATTCGTAATTCTTCTCCTTCCGGGTTTGCGGTGTTGACAGATCCCAGCGTGCTCGCGGGGCGTGTGTGGGCATGTGAGGACACTCCTCCTCACCAATCAGTGCACAGGGGAGTGTCTGCTCACGCCCCTAGCCCCGCTCGGCTCGCTTTGGCTCGCTTCAGCCTCACTCCAAAACGGTGCGAGTTTTAGGGGCTAAGCAGGGCTGAAGCGAGCTGAGTCGTGCTGTTTTTTGGTAGTCGAAACGCGAGCCGTGTCGGGCTGAAGTGAGCTGAAGCGAGCTGAAGTGAGCTGAAAAAGGGTAGTGGAAAAGGGCCATAAGACACTAAAATACATAAGCAAAGTGCAAATAGGATCTAGAAGGTAATATACTGTACAGTATATGCTATCTTGAAACAATAGGAAAGGGAACCGAAGAAGAAGAAGATATGCTATCTTTGTATTTGAGGTTTGGCCACCTTTTGTTACATGGAATAATGGACTGTATAGTACATTCACACATGAGTTAATCCAGGGCCATGTCAAATTTGAGGGTGTGATTGTATTTTGCTGCTGTTCATGGTTCCCATAAAAGTGCATGAAAAAATGGAGATATAGGATTGGCATCATCACAATACTGCTAATTGCAAAATAGTAGCTAAATGTTTTACCTCTGCCTTCTTAGAGTAATGGCATGTAGATGACGTATACTGAGAGAGTCCATAAAACAGAGAAATGTTTTGAGTACCTTGGGGGCTGCAATAGTGAGGTGAGAAAGAGAGTGCAGGCAGGGTGGAGCAATTGGAGAAGGATTTCAGGAGTCATTTGTGATCGGAAAGTCCCAGCAAAAGTAAAAGGTAAGATGTATAAGGCAGTAGTGAGACCAGCTGTTATGTATGGATTGGAGACCGTACCCTTAAAGAAGAGACAGGAGGCAAAGCTGGAGGTGGCGGAGTTGAGGATGTTAAGGTTTGCGATGGGAGGTTGGACAGGATAAGGAACGAGCACATCAGAGGGACAGCACATGGGGAGGGCTTGGGAATTAAGCTAAGAGAGATGAGACCGAGATGGTATGGGCACATCCTGAGAAGAGATGCAGAGCATGTGGGAAGGAGAATGTTGAGGATGGAGCTGCCAGGCAAACGAAAACGAGGAAACCCAAAGAGGAGATACATGGATGTGGTGAGAGAGGACATGAAAGTGGCAGGTGTGGTAGAGAAGGATGCAGAAGACAGGGAGCAATGGAGACGAAAGAGCTGCTGTGGCGACCCCTAATCGGGAGCAGCTAGAAGAAGAAGAAGAAGAAGTTATGAACATCATTGTAGTATATTAAATTAATCCAAATTGTCTGATACTGTGATAAATAATTTTCCATGTGCACTGGGTAAACCCTCCTGCAGTATAAGTGTACCAACATGGAAAATTGATGAACCTTGGTGAAGCAGAAGCAGCATAGCCATCATTGTTTGTGGTACTTTAATTCCAGATCAGTTATAATATGTCAGGAGAAAACCTTTACTTATTTAGGGGTATAAGTCACATGTGTTACTTGTGTGTTTTCACTCTAAAGGCATGTAGGGGTTCAGTTAAATTTGCTGAGTGAAATTATCTTATTACTTGTTGCATGTCATGATGACTCCACAATGCTTCACCAACATCACTGTAGAGTGCTTTAAAATTAAAAGGGGCCAGGGGGGATCAATTTTCTCAGGGCGCCAAGTACATCTGTTACCCCAATGTTCTCAGTGGAAATGAACACTCTGTGGGTGAAGTGTGCTGATCAAACATGGACACATTACCAGCATTGCTGCAGTAGTTTAAATGTACACCAGTTGGAATATAGTGGGGAAACCATTTTCCAGGGCTGTTAGTGTAACCTGTTATCCCTGTGATTTTAATTGAAAAACCATATAAATGAAACTAGATGAGCTCAGAGGAAACAAGAAAGAGAGATTGCCATCATCAGTGTTTTATTTCAAAGAAATTTCTTTTGAATTTATTGTAATGCATGTAATGCATGTGGGTTTTCCAGTATCTGGTAACCCAGTTCTCTCTGTGGTCTAGTGTTGAGTGCATACTGTGAAACAGATACATTAGTACCATAACAGTAGGCTATAAATGCAATCAAGCTGCAACATACTACAGGGAAACTACTTTTCTAGGAGCACCTATTCTCTGAGTGAAGTCTGTATGCAAGTGAGATGTGTAACCTAAAATAATAACACACATTACTTACTGTGCTGTGAATTATAGTTTATATACAGTACTGTGCGAAAGCCTTAGGCACATGTAAAGAAATGCTGTAGACCAGAAATGACTTAAAAATAATGAAATTAAATGTTTCAACATTAAAAAAAACCAACTATAAACAACAGAAAGCCGTAATAAATGAAACAAAGTCAATATCTGGTGTGAGACGACCCTTTGTTTCTCATCTCATCTCATTATCTCTAGCCGCTTTATCCTGTCCTACAGGGTCGCAGGCAAGCTGGAGCCTATCCCAGCTGACTACAGGCGAAAGGCGGGGTACACTCTGAACAAGTCGCCAGGTCATCACAGGGCTGACACATAGACACAGACAACCATTCACACTCACATTCACACCTACGGTCAGTTTAGAGTCACCAGTTAACTTAACCTGCATATCTTTGGACTGTGGGGGAAACCGGAGCACCCGGAGGAAACCCACGCAGACATGGGGAGAACATGCAAACTCCACACAGAAAGGCCCTCGCCGGCCACGGGGCTCGAACCCAGACCTTCTTGCTGTGAGGCGACAGCGCTAACCACTACACCACCGTGCTGCCACCCTTTGTTTAAAAAAAAATCGTAGTCTCGGGTACAGTTAGTGCAGTTTTATAAAGAAATGAGCTGTAGGTTTTACTGAGCATCTTGCAGAACCAGCCACAGTTCTTCTGGACACTTTGTCACACTCGCTTCTTAATTTTGCAGCAAAACCTAGCAGCCTTCATTATGTTTTCTTTTTTAATCTGAAAAGTGGTCTTTTATGTAATATGCTGCTCAGATACAAACATTTTTTTTCTGTAATATTTAATTTTGCGCTGGAAAATGAATGTTTGGAACTCGAAAATATTTTTGTACTGACTTGATAATATAGAAGTCATAAAATAGAAATCTATAACAAAGTTTGTATGAAAAAAAATAGGGTGCCTAAGACTTTTGCACAGTACTGTATGTCTGCAACAAAATTTCAGGTTGTGTGACATACATGATACACAAACAAACAACAAAAAATATCTGAGTTAGTTATGGCCAGGTTCTTGCCCAAACTGATGATCACATCATCAATTTTTCTCTGGCTAATCAGACACAAAGTACACCACTACTCTTGCCAGAGCAGTTGGGGGTTAGGCACCTTGATCAAGGACACTTGAGCCAGTCCTGCTGGTACAGGGAATCGAGCCAGCGACCTTTTGGTCTCAAAGCTGTTTTTCTAACCATTTGGCCATGGCTTCCCCCATAGCTTCAGAAATGTCTGAAGAATGAGATAATCACAGTTCTGATTGGAGTATACAGTATTAGTTAATTAATCTTGACTTATTAACTCTAGCTTAGTTACACAGGGATGCTGAAAACAGGGCAAAAGCTAGAGTTACTGTATATACATCATATAAATAAAGTAATAAAACTTCTTACGACAAAACTTTGTATGCCTCAAAGCATGCATTTAATTACATACTACTGTATTTTACACCCAGTGTGAAATTAACCTTACCCTGATGAATAGAAAATAATGTTATAAACTAACACATGATCAACACAGGCCATGGAATGCAGCAACCGAAGAAAACGTCATGATTGAAGGGTTTAAGGATTAAAACAAAAAATGGTTTCTACGCTGATGTGTAACAACAACATATCCTTTTTGTGAAGGCACAGAGAAGCTACCAGCTGTAGTCAATCATGATCACTAACAGGAAGTTAAGAGAGCTCGGCCTTGGCAAGATAAGAGACATTTTGGAAGTTTCAGCACCTCTGAATTAATAATCTAAGTGAGCGTATGCAAATATTTTGACCCTGTATGTATAATTTTGACCCTGTGTTGATTTCCCAAAGAAAATTAAAACTTGTGCAGCAAATTTTCGTGTTTTTTTTTTTATTAAAGATGTATGCTGTACAATCATTCTGCCACAGAAAAAGAACAGTTCAAAGAAATTACTGAAAGCCCAAATATTCCCATGACATTCATATCCAAGATGACATTCATGTCACTGTATGTAAATTTCTGACCACAACTGTACATATGTGAATTCTGTGGATTAACCTTGGCGAATGTGTAAGCAGGTCAGCCATGCTAAAAGACAGCCAGAGAGGCAGGAAATAGGGACCGCAAACAGTGCCGTGAGGTCACAGTAACTCTAGAGTCGTTCTGACTCAAAGCCAATGCTACTGTACACCCAAACATGTTCATAACTGTGTGAAGAGGCTGGCTTGGCTAAAACATCTCTAAACTCCATCTGTAGCATCAACAAGACGAAGCAAAAAGACTCCAATAGCTTGTGAGAGAAAGGAATCATATATACTTTTACTTTTATAACTTAATAACTTTGTACACACTAGGAATGTAAGGGGTTTCTGGTTTCATCATGGATTATGGACACCTGGGAGCTGGAGCGGAATTGTGGTGGCGGTGGTGATGGTGGAGTGGGGTGGCTCTTCATTACTTCCTTGTCGCAGTCATCATCATCTATTTTGCACTCAATTAAGTACTCATGGTGACTACAGTGCAGCAGTTCACACACAAATATTTACAACATACCATCAAATCAGTTATTAGTATATCAATTAATAGTGACAGTTTGATTTTCAAAATTGACACAGCTGTCTGAATAACTTGTCAACTTATTGGTCTCCTGTATTAATAGGTTAATTTATGATGTGTGGATCAGACAGGCCTATTCACCAATTATATAAATAACTAACATAGACAGGCCTATTCATCAAGTAAATAAATAATTATATCCATTCATTGTATGAAAAATATCATCATAATAGGAAATGGTGACTGTAATGGATTATACACCTGATATAACACTGATATAACACTGATATAATAACTGACCTGTACAAGAATAGTTTTTCATTACCTCTTCAGAGGAGGGTGGCACGGCTCCAGCTTGCCATACCTGTGATTTAGTGGTTGTAGTGGTTAGCGCTGTTGCCTCACAGCAAGAAGGTTCTGGGTTCGAGCCCAGTGGCCGACAGGAGCCTTTCTATGTGGAGTTTGCATGTTCTCCCCGTGTCTGCGTGGGTTTCCTCTGGGTGCTCCAGTTTCCCCCACAGTCCAAAGACATGCAGGTTAGACTAATTGGTGGCTCTAAATTAACCGTAGGTGTGAGTGTGAATGGTTGATTGTCTCTATGTGTCAGCCCTGTGATGACCTGGCGACTTGTCTAGGGTGTACCCCGCCTCCCACCCATAGTCAGCTGGGATAGGCTCCAGCTCACCAGAGACCCTGAACAGGATAAGTGGTTACAGATAATGGATGGATCTCCAGAGGACTAGACTTACCCTACTTGTAAGTGTAACTGGCTTATGATGTCTCCCCAATATATGAAAATATTGATATATTTTATATTAATATATTGATAAAAATATTGATATATATTATATTGCTATATTGATAAAGTTATATTTTAACTTTAACACGCAACCAGGAGCCAGTTTTCTCACTTATTCGAGAGAGGAGTTGCTGGCCCTGAAAACAATGGGACGAGCCGGGATACGACACCCCATCCCGGCCGAGCTGAGGAGGAAACCTAGGGGCTGCAAGGCTGGAGCTAAGCTAAAGGCTAGGCTAGCGGACAACCGGCGGCGCTACAAACCATCCATTCTCTCCGTTATCATGGGGAATGTGAACTCGCTGCCGAATAAAGTCGACGAGCTTTCCGCTCTGAACAACCAGCGGATTTACCGGGAGAGCAGCTTATTTATCTTTACAGAGACATGGCTAACACACCTTGTACCGGATGCTAATTTGGACCTGCGGGGATTTACTGCTGTGAGAGCCGACAGAGACACTAACACATGCGGGAAAAGCAAAGGTGGGGGACTCATTATTTATGTTAACAACCACTGGTGTAACCCGGGACATATCTCCGTAAAGACAGTTTTATGTTGCCCGGACTTGGAGCTGCTAGCCATTAGCCTGCGGCCATATTATCTGCCGAGGGAGCTCAGTCACGTGATCACCATCTGTGTTTACATCCCTCCGAGGGCAGACACAAACGCTGCATGTGAGAGGATTCACTCTGTCACAGCAAGGCTGCAGACACAGCACCCTGAGGCATTTATCATCATTTCTGGGGACTTTAATCACGCTACTTTGGACTCTACTTTGGCTGCTTTTTACCAGGCTGTGGATTGTCCAACAAGGAACAACAGGACAATTGACTTGCTGTATGCTAATGTGAGGGATGCATACAGAGTCACACTCCTCCCCCCACTAGGGAAGTCTGACCACAACCTGGTTCTTCTACAGCCGAATGTCATGGCCTAGGGGAAACCACGACAATAAAGGGAGGCGAGGAGAACCAAATACGTTCGTAAGAACTATTTATTTTAACAGAATTGCAAGTTCAAAACAAGTTAAGTGGGGAATGGTCAATTATACTGCGAAGTGAGATATGCTGCATGCGCGTTGGATGATCAAAAAACAAAATGAGGTCTCTCGTAGTTGCAGGAGCCGCTCCTTAAAACACCAGGGCACACCTGCGCGCCGATGTTGCACCTCAGTCATAATTAGGAAACTCCGCCCCCAAACGCACTGAACCTAATGCCGCTTTTCCACTACAAACGCGGCTGAGTCTGGCTGAGCCGTGCCGTGCTGAGTCGAGCTGAGTGGGGCTGTTGGAGTTGCATTTCGACTACAACCGCGCTGAACCGTGCTGGCTGGAAGTGGGTGGACACATTGGGTGGAGTTAGCGAAAGTGGGTGGACGTCACGTGATGTCGTTAAGCAGCGCAAACAGTGACATCAGTGAGCTTTTAAGCGGTAGTCTCACGACCCGGATAGTAAACAATAAACATGGAGGACATGGAGCCGTTAGTGTTGCTGGTCTTGGTTCTGTGGCTTGTTGTCACCGACAACGCCAACAGATACTGGCAAGAGCGTATAGATGAGGCGAGGCGCATAAGGCTTCAGAAATTCTCGTAATTCGTAATTCTTCTCCTTCCGGGTTTGCGGTGTTGACAGATCCCAGCGTGCTTGCGGGGCGTGTGTGGGCATGTGAGGACACTCCTCCTCACCAATCAGTGCACAGGGGAGTGTCTCCTCACGCCCCTAGCCCCGCTCGGCTCGCTTTGGCTCGCTTCAGCCCCACTCCAAAACGGTGCGAGTTTTAGGGGCTAAGCAGGGCTGAAGCGAGCTGAGTCGTGCTGTTTTTTGGTAGTCGAAACGCGAGCCATGTCGGGCTGAAGTGAGCTGAAGCGAGCTGAAGTGAGCTGAAAAAGGGTAGTGGAAAAGGGCCATAATATGAGGGAAGATTGACAGAAAACATGAAGGCAGCCCAGGAGGGGTATCACACCTCCCCCCATAAGAGAAACCCTCTAGGTTTCACATTTGATACATAAAGCAGAAAGTAAATACAGCCAAGAAGTAGCTGTCCTTTCATTTAAACCATTATTTAAATAAAACACCCATTCCAAAATGGCATTTTCACACCAAAAGTGAATTACCAATTTTAATACCCAACCATCACCAGTGACTATACAGCCAAATAAGCAACAGACAATATTGAAAATTCAACATTTGTATCAAAAATTATACGAAGCATTCACCCGCCATTACCCCTTGCGAATATTCGCAAGGAATGCGAAATTACCCGCTGTATTTAAAGTGCTCTTCCACATCTCGGGCCCTGGAAAGAAGGACACAAAAACAAGCAGGTGACAGGGAAACAAACCAAAACTGATGGAATTAAGAGGAGGGAGCGCGCGATAGCGCGTCGGCTACCACATTCTCCCTACCTCTAATGTGTTTTATATCTAGGTTGTACGGCTGGAGAAAGATGCTCCAGCGCATAAGTCTTTGATTGGGGTTTTGGAGGGAGTGGAGAAAAGTCAGCGGGTTGTGATCACAATATACAACGATGGAAACTTGACTACCTCCAACATACACCTCGAAATTTTGCAACGCCCAAATCAAAGCAAGTGCTTCTTTCTCGATTGTCGAAAAATTTAATTGGTACACGATGAATTTTCAAGAGAAGTAACAAACAGGCTGTTCAAAACCCTGATTATTATCCTGTAACAGGACGGCTCCGGCCCCCACATTACTTGCGTTGACCTGTAGTTTAAATGGTTTGCTCGTTTGTGGTGCAGCAAGGAGCGGGGCGGACGTAAGGACGTTTTTAATTTCCTCGAATGCGGTTTGACACGCAGACGTCCAGAGAAAAGGCTTGCTCTGCTTGAGCAAATCAATAAGCGGCACGACCACTGACGAGAAATTACGACAGAATCCCCTGTAATATCCAATCATGCCTAAGAACCGTAACAGTTCTTTTTTATTGACGGGTGGAGGGTATTCGTCAATCGCAATGACCTTTGCGCGAACCGGACGTACCAAATCTTGTCCAACAATTTTCCCTAAATAGGTCACTGTCGCCCTGGCGAAGACACATTTCGCCAAGTTGACGGTGAGGTTTGCTTCGGCAAAACGGGTGAAGAGCTGTTGAATACGATCGAGATGGCTCACCCATGTATCACTATAAAGAACCACATCATCCAGGTACACCGCACATCCTTCCAGATGTGCGATGACCTGGTTCATAAGATATTGAAAAGTAGCAGCTGCGTTACGCAGTCCGAAGCTCATGACTTTATAAGTATACAAGCCACTTGGTGTAATAAAGGTGGAGACTTCACTCACACGGTTGGTCAGTGGGATTTGCCAGTACCCTTTTAATAGGTCAAATTTACTGACGAATTTGGCTGAACCAACCTGATCCACGCAATCGTCGACTCGCGGCATTGGGAAGGAATCGGCTTTAGTAACTTTGTTGAGCTTCCTATAGTTGGTGCAAAATCGATAAGAGCCGTCAGATTTATTCACCAACAGGCATGGCGATGCCCAACTAGAAAAGGACGGTTCCGCCAAGCCATGCCTCAGCAAATATTGAACTTCCTGCTCCAGACTTTTCTGTCTTTCCCCCAAAACTCGGTAAAAACACTGACGCACGGGAGGAGTATCACCTACATCGATGTCATGACTAATGACCGAAGTCTGTGTAGGTGTATCGGAGAACAGTGTGGGAAAATCTTTTCTTAGTGCGGTCAATTCAAAGATCTGCTCTGGGTTTAGATGCCTTAGGAGTAGAGGAAGGTTAGCTAATGACTCTGAATTTTTAAGTCTCCCTAACAAAACGGCGTCATCAGGTTCATTGATGTCCACTTCCTCCAGCATTGCCACCGCCGGGGAAGGTTGACCAAACACGCCGGGGGAGGCACCTGCTGTGTCCCGCGCTGCCACCGCTGGAAGAGTGACAGGTGACTCGCCACCGCTAGAAGAACACTGACTCCCCCTACCCGTTGCTACCACCAACAAGCCAGGGAGGGAGTTTGTTACAGACATAATCACAGGTTTGCTTTCGCCCAATTCGTGCTTGTGCGCAAAATAAGGCTTAAGCAAATTTACATGGCAAAACTGTGATTTCTTTTTCCGATCTGGCGTAGCAATCACATAATTGTCATTGCTCTCCTTACTGACAACTTCGAAAGGACCGGCAAATTTAGCCTAAAAAGGTGAATGCAAGACTGGTAAAAGGACCATTACTTGATTTCCTGAATTGAAATCGTGACGCACTGTTTTTCGATCATATGCTCGCTTCATTTTAGCTTGTGCACCCTGCAGTTTAACCCATGCCATCCTACCGGCTTCGTATAAGTGCCGCCTAAACCCATGGACGAAATCAGCCAGTAATTGCGGAGATTGCCCTATCGGAGCATCATCAATCAAAGCGGAGAGTTGGCCGCGCACATCGTGACCAAATACTAAAGCATTGGGACTAAATCCCATACTCTCCTGTGTGACATCCCTGGTTGCCAACATCAGCCAGGGAAGGCCATCTTCCCAATCCCGCCCCAGCTCAACGCAATATTCCCTTAACATTGACTTAAGCGTCTGATGAAAGCATTCCAGGACACCCTGGCTTTGCAGGTGGTACACAGACGCTTTATTATGTTTGATCTTTAAGAGGCGCAAAATCTGGGTGAACATATTGGAGGTAAAGTTCGTTCCGCAATCGGACTGTATTATTTTTGGCAGGCCGAATATTGAAATGAACTGAGACAGCGCTCTGACTACAGTCTTGGCCGTTATCAAGCGAAGCGGGTACGCAGCAGGGTAACGGGTGGTTTGACAGATCACTGTCAGCAAATAGCTGCTCCCGGTTTTCGAACGTGGTAGGGGACCCACACAATCAATCACCAAATGCTCAAAGGGTCTAGGTGTGACTATGATCGGGGGGAGAGGAACAGGCTTCGGTGTTTGGTTGGGTTTTTCTGTTAACTGACAAACATGACAGGTACGGACGTGATTAGCCACCCCCCTGTTAATTCGAGGCCAGTAACAATTACGGATGATCTGATCGTACGTTTTCTTAACACCCATATGGCCAGCATCATTGTGGGCCGTTTTCATTATTACCTGACGCAAGGACGATGGCACCACAATCTGCCATGCATGTTTACTGATGGAATCGTTATGCAACGGGCGTTTACGCATCAGGACACCGTCTTTAACCACATAACCTTGCGTCAGGTTATTATTGTCCAAGTAAGCCTTGTCAAAAAGAGGTTTGAGCAAAGAATCACGGCTTTGGGCATCTGCCCACTGCTTGAACAGGATGGGATGTGGCAACCACGGTAACGGTGTCAAATTAATTACCATCCCAGTCACTTGGGTTACCCACGTTACGTTTGGCAGCTCGCGTCACCACACTTGACGGGCAGGCTTGGTTAGATTCGGCACTCCCCGGAAGCGACTGCTCTAACTGCCCGCATTTGTCAGCCCTTATAACGGGAAATACCCCACCAACCCAAATTTTCGCCCCAGCTAACCCATTACCCAAAATTACAGACACACCGGGGACGGGAAACGCTGGTCAGACGCCCAGCACGATCTCTCCGGTAACCAAAGCTGATGTGAGGTGCACCTTGTGTAAAGGTACCATGGGCACATCAAGATTGATACCACACATGGAAACTTTTTGGCCAGTATCAGTCAACACAGAGAACGGCAAAACAGACTGCAAAATAAACGATTCCACTGACCCCAAGTCCCGCAATATTTTAATCAGCACCCTTTCTCCGTCAGAACTCAGCGCCGTGGTCCCGTCGAAGATAAAGGGAGAAAAGCTCGATGGGATGCTGAGCCGGTTCTCACTGCTTTGCGAGTCAGGGAGAGGGGAAGCTAAAATAGAGGGTTTAGCAGCCGAGATATTTTTTCCTTTACCCTTCAAAACTGGACATTCAAATTTCCAATGGCCTTTGCTCAAACAATAATTACACACACGATTAGGGTCCGACCTAATCGGTGTACGAATCTCAGGTTTGCTCGCCGGTGTTTCAGGTCTATTAACGCGGAAGGGCAAAGCCCCACGCAGCCCACGGTCAGCTCTGGGGAGTAACAAGCCGGTGAATTTAGCTTTGTGCACTAAAGCATAATTATCGGCTAAACTAGCTGCCTCCGGAAGGGTTGTGGGATCGCGTTCACTAATATAAATTGCGATCTGGTTGGGCAGACCGTTTTTAAATTGCTCAATTAGAACCAAATTAGTAAGATCTTCCTGCGAGCCTACCTCAGTGGCGGAGCACTAGCGAGTAAACTGTATGGATAAATCCTGGGCAAATTCACTATAGGTTTGGTCTGATCATTTGCACATGTTACAAAATTTCTGGCGATAAGCCTCAGGCACTAACTCATAAGCTTTCATCACCGCCGATTTCACTGACGCGTATAACTTGCTTTCAGGTGCACTGAGGGCAGAGAAAGCCTCCTGCGCCCTGCCAGTCAGTACACACTGCAGCAAAAGTGTACACGCCTGCTCAGGCCAATCCTGAGCGTCGGCCATGCGCTCAAATATTTTAAAGAAAGTTTCGACCTTTGACTCGTCAAATTTAGGCAGAAGAAGTACACATCTTAACACATCAAAACTACCCGGAACGACGGCAGCAGAACCAATAGAAAGCATTTTGCCTTCCTCGATCAATTGTAAGCGCTTGCGCTCAATTTCTAATTTTTCACGTTCAAAGTCTTGTCGTGAGCGTTCAGTCTCGAGCTCGAACCTACATCTTTCTGTTTCAGTTTGCTGGTCAATCTTGCTGTTGTCTATTTGGAGCAGTAGCAAGTTCCATTGCTGCTCATACGTCAAACCAACTGAAGGAAGAGTGGCTGCAGTTTCTGATTTTTTCACTTCTCGTCCTACGGAGAGCACATCTTTATCAATAAGGGCCTTTTTAATGACGAGCTGCATAAACTCCTTCGAACGTTTATCAGCGCTAGATAAAATAATTTCGTAGTGCTCGGCAAGTAAACACAATTGATCCTTAGTAAACGAATTAAATAACTCCTCCGTGGGAGTTTTTACAAAATCATCAATGACCGTCATAGTGACCAAATACACCCACAATTTGTTTACGAACTAAAAACTAGAGAGCACATCTCCATCTAACTCAAAAAAGGTTATTTTAACTAAGGCCCTGTCCACACGGCAACGGATTCAGGTGACTCCGATACAATTGCTTATCGTTTAGGCCTGGCGTCCACACAGCACCGGTGTTTTGGGTACCCAAAACGCAATCTTTTTGAGAACGGGTTCCAGAGCGGAAAGATCTGGCAACGTTGCCGTTGTGAAGTCGTCTGGATGAGTAGAACGGATTTGTTTACGATGACATCACAACCACATGACTGTGAGTGCTTCACGCCGGGTAGAAGTGTAACGAACTCGATGCGAGTTGTCAACAAATCCTATAACTTGGTTCATGAAACGCGCTTACAAAATATTTTCACTGTGAATATTTATTGTGTAATGGTGCAAAGTGAGAGAGAGAGAGAGAGAGAGAGAGAGAGAGAGAGAGAGAGAGAGAGAGAATAGCCCTTAGGGCAGAGTCAATCCCGCCAGCAAAAATAGGGAAAAAAAGGAGCGATCTCACCTCTTCATATGTTGGTTTAAGTCCTACAATACATTCCTCAAAAAGGGCGTAGAAGAGCAAATTAATCCATCAACGTGTAGCATTCAATTTATTCCAGACCATTAAATACGCCGCCTTCCACGTAGAATCATACGTCATCCTCGCCGCCATATTGGATAGGTCAAAGCGGAGAATAAAGATTCATGTGCTGCCTTTAACTGTACCAACAGGTTTACCGTCCAAATGAGATCACATGGGATTACCTTTCACAGGTGAGAAACAACAAATTAATCCATCAACGTGTAGCATTCAATTTATTCCGGACCATTAAAGACGCCGCCTTCTGCGTAGAATCATACGTCATCCTCACCGCCATATTGGATAGGTCAAAGCGGAGAATAAAGATTAGCTGCGTTTAACTGTACCAACAGGTTTGCCATCCAAACGAGATCACATGGGATTACCTTTCACAGGTGAGACTGGAAAAATACTTTTCATTGTATTTGGTCATTATAATGTAATTTTACGAACAGATTTTCCTGACTTTGTGGCTAATATGAAGTCTCGCGCATAATAGTTTATGCACATGCGTCCTTACTTCTTCTATTGTTCTGGTGTCTCCTAAGGGACCGTCTTACAGCGCCCCTAGAGGTGTGGCATGTGTATTGCATCGTTTTCAGCAAGCGTTGCATTGCCATATGGACCTGATATTTTACTGATCGTTGCCCATTTGGATGAGATATATTTTTAAATAACATCTCGTTGCCGTTGTTGTGTGGATGTAGCCTAAGTAGACCCTAGGTCTCTTCGAACAGTTACTGGTGGGGGGTTGTTAAGCACCTGAAACCAGCGGCTACAAGGAACCCCCAAACTGAAGTAACCCGCAGCCACGGACGTGCTCCCGAGCCAGTGCTACTACCCACTTTCTCTGTTCAAAAACAACAAACTAAAACAACAAATAGCACGTCCGAAGACACACTACTATGCCTAACGGAGACGGCCTCTAATGAAGTCATAAGTTCACAGAAATGCCCCACTCGCCCCCCACAAAAAAAGGAGGACCAATGCTTACGCTTGCAAAACAAAAAAGACAGCCGCACAAGCCAATATCAAAATCCTTACGTGCCGAAGAAAAACAGCTGGCGGTGCCGTGCACAAACAAAAGGTTGGAATGCGACACGAAAAATTATTGTTAGATGAGTCCCCAGATTGTCATGGCCTAGGGGAAACCATGACAATAAAGGGAGGCGAGGAGAACCAAATACGTTTGTAAGAACTATTTATTTTAACAGAATTGCAAGTTCAAAACAAGTTAAGTGGGGAATGGTCAATTATATTGCGAAGTGAGATATGCTGCATGCGCGTTGGATGATCAAAAAACAAAATGAGGTCTCTCGTAGTTGCAGGAGCTACTCCTTTAAAAACACCAGGGCACACCTGCGCGCCGATGCTGCACCTCAGTCATAATTAGGAAACTCCACCCCCAAACACGCTGAACCTAATATGAGGGAAGATTGACAGAAAACATGAAGGCAGCCCAGGAGGGGCGTCACACCGAAGTACACCCCCCTGGTTCAAAGGCAGCCTGCAACAACTAGCTCCATCAGGAGGTGGTCCCCTGAAATGGAAGATGCCCTCAGGGACTCTTATGACATCACGGACTGGGATGTGCTGCTTAACCCACACTGAGGACATAGAGAGGCTGACACACTGTCTGACGGATTACCTTAACTTCTGTGCAGACGTGGTCTCCCCCGCTAAGACTGTATGGTGTTACCCTAATAACAAGCCATGGGTAACACAGGAAGTCAAAGCTGTCCTCAACAGGAAGAAGGCTGCCTTCAGGAGCAGGGATAGGGAGGCAATGAAAGCAGCACAGCAGGAGGTAAAACGCTGCGTGAGGGAAGCTAAGAACAGCTACAGGAGAAAGGTGGAGCAGAAGCTGAAGGAGAACAGCATGAGGGAGGTCTGGGAAGGTGTGAAAACCATCACAGGCCACAATACAAAGACCAGAGTCGTTGAGGGGACAGTGGAGAGGGCGAACGAGTTGAATGACTTTTTCAATCGATTCAACCAGCCCACATCCCCCCCACCCTCTCCCTCACTGTAGCCATCTCTCCTTCTTCCCTCAACACACCTCCCCCCAGTCATCACAGCAGCCCCCTCCCCCCCCACCTCAACACAGACTCCTCCATGCATTACTGCAGACCAGGTCAGAGGTCAACTGAGGAAGCTTCACCCCAGGAAAGCAGCAGGCCCGGACAAGGTGTGTCCCTGACTACTGAAGACTTGTGCTGCTGAACTGGGTGAACCACTCCAACGCATCTCCAACCTTAGCCTGCAGCTGGGGAGAGTGCCCACCCTCTGGAAGACATCATGTATCGTTCCAATTCCTAAAATGAATTGGCCCAGCGAGCTGAACGACTTCTGACCAGTGGCACTCACTTCACATCTGATAAAGACGTTGGAGCGGCTCTTCCTCAGCCTCCTCAGACCCCAGGTACAACATGCCCAGGACTGTCTGCAGTTTGCATACCGGGCAGGTGTCGGTGTGTAAGACGCCATCCTCTACCTGCTACACCAAGACCACTTGCATCTGGATAAGGGAAATGGCACAGTGAGGATCCTCTTCTTGGACTTCTGGAGTGCCTTCAACACCATCCAGCCCCTACTGCTTCAGGACAAACTGAACAGGATGCGAGTGGACCCCTGCCTGGTCACCTGGATCTCCAGCTACCTCACTGACAGGCCGTAGTACGTCAGGCTGAAGGACATCACGTCTGACACTGTGATTAGCAGCACCGGAGCACCCCAGGGCATGGTGCTGGCCCCTCTTATCTTCACCCTGTACACCGCAGACTTCTGCTACAACTCGGAGCTGTGTCACATTCAGAAGTTTGCCGATGACCCAGCCATCGTTGGGTGTATCAGTGATGACAGAGAGGAGGAGTATAGGAGCCTGGTGAGGGACTTTGCTCTGTGGTGCAACAGGAACCATCTGCAGCTCAACACCTCGAAGACCAAGGAGCTGGTCATTGACTTTGGGAGGTCCAGACCAAGGTCACGACCAGTTCGGATCGAGGGAGTCGAGGTGGAGGCTGCGGATTCCTACAAGTACCTCGGGCTGTGGCTGGACAGCAAGCTGGACTGGACTTGCAACACCAAACACTTATACAGGAAGGGACAGAGCAGGCTATACTTCCTTAGGAGGCTGCGGTCCTTTAACATCTGCAGGAAACTCCTGTGGATGTTCTATCAGTCTGTGGTCGCCAGTGTCCTGTTTTACACCGTGGTGTGCTGGGGGGGCAGCACATCCAAGAAGGGCACATCCAGGCTGGACAAACTGATCAGGCGGGCCGGCTCTGTGGTCAGCATGAAGCTGGACTCTCTGGTGACGGTGGCAGAGAACAGATCTATGGACAAACTATTGAACATCATGGACGATGCCAGTCACCCTCTGCACACCGTCATCAGCAACCAGAGGAGCCTGTTCAGTGACAGAATGCTCCTTCCCAAGTGCAGGACGAGCAGACTTAAAAACTCCTTTGTCCCTCATGCCGTCTGTTAGGGTTTTGCTGGGATTCGAACCTGGTTCGTTGGTGTGATAATCCAGCAAACCCCCACTAGGCCACCAGGGGGATGACTCAAATGCAGAGGCGTGAGGCGGAAGTAGAAAAAGAATCAAAAGGTTTATTTAAACTATATACACTATATACAGGGCAAAACAAAAGACAAAAAAAACCAAAGAGTATAATCCAAAAGAAAAGCAAAGTGCAAAAATTCAAAAGCTAAGAAGATCAAAAAACACAGTACAAAGGAAACTGGAGATAAACATAACAGCACAAAGACTCCGTGACAAGAGGACTGAACTCAGGGGTATAAATAGACAAACTAATTAAGGACACAGGTGAAGATAATTAGGCAATTAACACAACACAAAACACAGGAACAGTGGCGGCCTCTAGAGGCCAAAATAAACACGACATGAAAAGGAAATAACAGCGGCCTCTAGAGGCCAAAACAGTCCTAGTCCTAACAGGACCCCCCCCTCTAGGAGCGTCTCCTGACGTTCCCAGGGCGATCCGGATGGGCCGAATGGAAGTCCCGACATAGTTCTTTATCAAGGACATCCCGAGCAGGAACCCAGCAGCGCTCCTCAGGACCATAGCCCTCCCAGTCCACCAGATATTGCAACCCGCCGCGGACCCGGCGGGAGTCAAGCAGGCGATTCACAGTGAACACAGTCTGCCCCTGGAAGATGCGGGGGGGTGGGGGGTTCCTAGGGGCAGGGGCATACGTAGACGTCAGTACGGGCCGTAACAGGGAAACATGGAAAGTGGGGTTGATCCTCAGAGTCCGGGGCAACTGGAGCCGGTAGGAGACAGGGTTCACCCTGCGCACCACCTTGAAGGGGCCAATGTAGCGAGGAGCAAGCTTGCGGTTCTCCACCCGCAGTGGAAGGTCCTTAGTGGACAGCCAAACACGCTGCCCAGGGCGGAAAGCGTGTGCAGGTCTTCTATGGCGGTTGGCCTGAGTCTGGTTGGTTCTGGAGGTCTGTATGAGGGTCTTCCTGACCTTGCTCCAGGTCTTGCGACACCGTCTCACATATTGGTTGACCGAGGGCACCCCCGCGTCCTCCTCCTGGTCCGGGAACAGAGGTGGCTGGAACCCGAATTGGCACTGGAATGGCGACAGCTTGGTGGCCGATGACTGCAGGGTGTTGTGGGCGTACTCCGCCCATGGCAGCCAGGTGCTCCACGATGTCGGGTTATCCATAGCCAGGCCTCGCAGGGTGGTTTCCAGGTCCTGGTTGAGCCTCTCCGTCTGACCATTGGACTGTGGGTGAAACCCAGAGGAGAGGCTGGCAGTGGCTCCGATGACCTTGCAGAACCCGTGCCACACTCGGGAGGAGAACTGGGGCCCTCGGTCTGAGACGATGTCCTGTGGAAGACCAAAGACTCGGAAGACATGATTAAACAAAAGTTTCGCAGTTTCAAGAGCAGAGGGGAGTTTGCACAGTGGTATGAAGCGGCAGGCCTTGGAGAATCTGTCAACTAAGACCAAAATGACCGTGTTACCTTGTGACTCAGGGAGACCCGTGATAAAGTCGACTGCCACGTGGGACCAGGGACGCCGGGGAATGGTCAGAGGATGCAGGAGACCCTGGGGACGCTGTCGTGGGTTCTTGGTTCTGGTGCAAACCTCACAGGACAGGACAAATGACCTTACTTCCTTCTCCATGTTAGGCCACCAGAAGCGTCTTTTCAGGAAGTCCAGGGTCCTCCGAGCTCCCGGGTGGGCGGTGAGAGGGGAAGAGTGACCCCACTGGAGAACCTTGGCCCGGGCTTGATGTGGGACGTACAAGAGGCCTGGTGGCCCCGTCCCAGGACCGGGGTCCTGGCGTTGGGCTCGTCGGACAGCCTCCTCAATACCCCAGCGGACAGGGGCCACAATCCGGGACACAGGGATAATAGGCCCGACTTCATTCTCCCTGTTAGTGGCAGAGAACAGTCTGGACAGTGCGTCAGGTTTGGTGTTCTTGGAGCCGGGGCGGTATGAGAGGGTGAAGTCAAACCGACTGAAAAACAGGGCCCACCTAGCCTGTCGAGGGTTCAGTCTCTTGGCTTGCTGGAGGTACTCCAGGTTCTTGTGGTCAGTCCAAACCAGGAATGGATGTTGTGCTCCCTCCAGCCAGTGCCTCCACTCCTCAAGGGCCAGTTTGACCGCTAGCAGTTCTCGATCCCCCACATCGTACCGGGACTCAGCAGGACTCAGGCGGTGGGAGAAGTAAGCGCAGGGGTGCAGCTTTCCTTCCGAACGTTGAGAGAGCACCGCGCCGACACCACTGTCCGAGGCGTCCACCTCCACGATGAATGGTTGGGAGGTGTCCGGGAGAACCAGAATGGGTGCCGTGCAGAAGCGGTCCTTGAGGTCTTTGAACGCCTTTTCTGCCTGAGGAGACCAGCCATAAGATCCACCTGTCCCTTTGGTGAGGTCTGACATGGGTGCTGCCACAGAACTGAAGTTCCTGATGAACTTGCGGTAGAAGTTAGCGAATCCTAAGAACCGCTGAACCTCCTTAACGGACTTGGGAGTAGGCCAATCCCGGACGGCCAGGGTCTTGGCAGGGTCCATTTGGAGTTGGCCTGTCCGTACAATAAATCCCAGAAAGGAGACCTCGGGAACATGAAATTCGCATTTCTGGGCCTTGGCGAACAGATTGTTCTGTAGCAGCCTCTGGAGAACCTGGCGGACATGGTGGCGGTGCTCCTGCACGGTCTTGGAAAAGATAAGGATGTCGTCGAGGTAGACAAAAACGTATAGGTTAATCATGTCCCTTAAGACGTCGTTGATTAGGGCCTGAAAAACAGCTGGTGCGTTGGTGAGTCCGAAGGGCATCACCTGGTATTCGTAGTGCCCAGACGGGGTGTTAAAGGCAGTCTTCCACTCGTCTCCCTGTCGGATACGGATGAGGTGGTATGCGTTCCGTAGGTCCAACTTGGTGAAGACGGTGGCGCCTTGGAGCAGGTCGAAAGCTGTGGACATCAGCGGAAGGGGATATCAGTTGCGCACAGTGATCTTATTCAGGCCCCTGTAATCAATACATGGTCGGAGCCCCCCATCCTTCTTGCCGACAAAGAAGAAGCCGGCACCAGCAGGTGAGATGGAGGGTCGAATGAACCCAGAGACCAGGGCGTCTTTGAGGTATTCCTCCATGGCCTTGCGTTCTGGCTGAGAGAGGGAAAACAGTCTGCCACGAGGAGGGGTAGTCCCAGGGAGCAAGTCGATGGCACAGTCGTAGGCCCGGTGCGGAGGAAGAACGGCGGCCCTGCTCTTGCTGAATACCTCCTTGAGATCCCAGTACTCTGTGGGAACTTGAGATAACTCGGTGAGATCAGGGGGCTCGGCAGGAGACACAGGAGAGCTAGAGAGCAGACAAGAGGCATGGCATGCAGGGCCCCATTCCACAACCTGGCTTGTTACCCAGTCTATGCGAGGGTTGTGGCGAATAAGCCAAGGAAGGCCTAGAATAACTGGGAACTCAGGTGAAGGAATCAGGTGCAGAGATATTTCTTCCTTGTGACCTTGAGACTGGAGGAAGACTGGAGAAGTAACTTGGGTGACTCTTCCATCACCTAACGCTTGGCCATCGAGGGCAGACACAGACAGTGGGACTTCAAGAGGTGCAGTCGGAATATTGATGCTTTGGGCGAAGTGAATATCCATAAAGTTCCCAGCCGCCCCTGAGTCTATCAAAGCTTGACAAGAGTGGACAGACTCACCCCAGGAGATGGAGACCGGGATGTAGATTCCTTGGCCAGGGAGTCCGGGAGAGAGGGTAGGCCCCGTCACAACCCTCCCTCGGCTGGACGGGGCGGTCCTTTTCCCAAGAGTTCGGGACATGATGCTCGGAAGTGACCAGGCTTGCCACAGTAGATGCAGCACTTGTCCCTCCTTCTGCGCTCCCTCTCAGATGCGGAGAGGCGAGTACGACCCACTTGCATGGGTTCTGGACAGTCACTGAAGGAGGTAGACGGTCTCCAGGTAGAGGTAGGGAGGCTGGGGGGCCTCAAGGCTTGGTGGCGTTCTCTCATCCTGTTGTCCAGACGAATAGCATGTGAGATGAGGGTTTCGAGGTCACTTGGGCATCCAATAGAGGCCAGACCATCCTTGATGGGGTCAGACAGACCATGGTGGAAGGCTGACACCAGAGCAGTCTCGTTCCATCCACTTACTGCTGCGAGTGTTCGGAACGAGATGGCGTAATCTGCGACGCTTCCTCCTTGCCGGATGGACATGAGCTTTCGGGCTGCGTCGGTACTGATGTCTGCCTGATCGAAGACCCGAAGCATCTCTTCAGAAAACAGCTGGAAATCAAAGCACTCAGGTCCCTGTCTTTGCCAGATAGCAGTAGCCCAGGCGCGCGCCTTACCAGCTAATAAGGTGATCACAAAGGCAATCTTGCGGCGATCCGTAGTGTAGGTGGTAGGCTGAAGCTCAAAGGTGAGTTGACACTGGGTAAGGAACTCTCGGCACTCACTGTGCTTGCCGTCATACCTCTGTGGTGCAGGAAGGCTGGGTTCGCGAGGTGAAGAAGGCAGCATTGCAGGAGGCACTGGAGCAGGAGTGGGAGCTGGATCAGGAGCAGGAACTGGATCAGGAGCAGGAGATGCAGGCAGAGATGTCAGCTGTGCCAGGGTTTTCCCAATTTGCTGAAGCAGTTCCTCGTGGCGAGCGAGGGCCTCACGTTGGCTGGTGAGCGTACGTCCATGAGCGTCCATGGTCGCTCCGAAGCGTGTCAAAGCTGCCATAATTCCCTGAAGGTTGGCCGGGTAGACAGTTGAAGCAGCCTCTGCTGAGTCGGTCATGACGGAGTCTTTCTGTTAGGGTTTTGCTGGGATTCGAACCTGGTTCGTTGGTGTGATAATCCAGCAAACCCCCACTAGGCCACCAGGGGGATGACTCAAATGCAGAGGCGTGAGGCGGAAGTAGAAAAAGAATCAAAAGGTTTATTTAAACTATATACACTATATACAGGGCAAAACAAAAGACAAAAAAAACCAAAGAGTATAATCCAAAAGAAAAGCAAAGTGCAAAAATTCAAAAGCTAAGAAGATCAAAAAACACAGTACAAAGGAAACTGGAGATAAACATAACAGCACAAAGACTCCGTGACAAGAGGACTGAACTCAGGGGTATAAATAGACAAACTAATTAAGGACACAGGTGAAGATAATTAGGCAATTAACACAACACAAAACACAGGAACAGTGGCGGCCTCTAGAGGCCAAAATAAACACGACATGAAAAGGAAATAACAGCGGCCTCTAGAGGCCAAAACAGTCCTAGTCCTAACACCGTCAGACTGTACAACTCCTCTCTGGGGGGGAGGAGGGGTAACAGGAGGACAGAGGACGGGAAGGAGCAGTAGCCTAGCCTAACAATAAGCAATACCGGACAATGTGCAATATAAAGTGCAATATCTCTCCTGCCACCGCCCCCCTTCTCCTCCCCTTCTCCATATCTTATTCTTTTTATATTTGTATATGTAAATACTTCTCATTTCATCTCATTATCTCTAGCCGCTTTATCCTTCTACAGGGTCGCAGGCAAGCTGGAGCCTATCCCAGCTGACTACGGGCGAAAGGCGGGGTACACCCTGGACAAGTTGCCAGGTCATCACAGGGCTGACACATAGACACAGACAACCATTCACACTCACATTCACACCTACGGTCAATTTAGAGTCACCAGTTAACCTAACCTGCATGTCTTTGGACTGTGGGGGAAACCGGAGCACCCAGAGGAAACCCACGCGGACACGGGGAGAACATGCAAACTCCACACAGAAAGGCCCTCACCGGCCACGGGGCTCGAACCCAGACCTTCTTGCTGTGAGGTGACAGCGCTAACCACTACACCATCGTGCCGCAATCTAATCTAATCTAATCTATTACATAAATATAAAAGCAACAACAAGAATAAGAATAACATTAATACTAAAATGTTAGAAACAAAAAACATAGTTATTAAAAAAAACTTCAATAATTGTTTTTTTTTTAAACCTAGGAGATCATACTGACCCATTGCAAAAAAATATAAACTTCAGTTATCAAGAAATCATTCCCGTACAGAAATATAGTGTATAAGAAGTATAGCAGGGGGAAAATTTTCGTTTCATTGTTCATATCATTGGCTCTTGACAGACAAATTGTACTCAACCAATTTTGACAAACAGTTCTGTGCAAAGTATTTCTTTGCACACGCAAAGAAATACTGCAGAGCAAAGATGTTTTCAACAATAATGAAATTAAATGTTTTTACATTTTAAAAATACTATAATGAGCAGTAAACAGTAATAAAATAAACAAAGTCAGTATTTGGTGTCATGACCCTTTGCTTTAAAAAAATAGTAGTCTCTGGTACAGTGAGTGCAGTTTTATAAGGAAATTAACTGTAGGTTTTATTGAGCGTCTTGCAGAACCAGCCACATTTCTTCTGAAGACTTTAAAGAAGTCAAGTCAAGTCAAGTCAACTTTACTGTCAAATATGCTATACATGCTTGACATACAGCACAGATGAAATTTCAGTCCTCTCTGACCCACGGTGCAAACAGGCAATGCAATAAATAAAAATAAAAATAGAATAATTGAAAAAACAAACAATATAAACAGTATAAACACTAGATAAGAACTAGACATAGACTAAACACTCTCAATATAAACAGTGTAAACATTAGATAAGAACTAGACAAAGACTAAACACTCAAACAGACAATATAAACAGTATAAAACACTCTAGATAAGAACTAGACGTAGACTAAACACTCATATATACATACATACACACACACACACACGTAAATTGGTGCAAATAAACAAATAAACAAACAGTCAAGGGCACTTGAGGTATAGCAAACATGAAATAAGCAGTATAAACAAATTAGCAGCTGTTAAGGTGAGGTAGTGTGGAATAGTGCAAATGAGCGAGGTAAAGTGAGATGCACTTGCTTCTTATTTTTCCAGCAAAACCCAGCAGTTATGGGTAATGAGCAATTAACCCTTCATTATGCTTTTTTTCCCTGAAACATTAGTTTTACAGCACAAAATTAAATGTTTAGAAACTAAAATGTTTTTGTACTGACTCATTAATGTCGAAGTCATCAAATAAAAATATATAAAAAATTGTACTAAAAATAGGGGGTTTTAAGACTTTTGCACAGTATCCATCCATCCATCCATCCATTATGTGTAGCCGCTTCTCCTGTTCTACAGGGTTGCAGGCAAGCTGGAGCCTATCCCAGCTGACTATGGGAGAGAGGCGGGGTACACCCTGGACAAGTCGCCAGGTTATCGCAGGGCTGACATAGAGACAATCAACCATTCACACTTACATTCACACCTACGGTCAATTCACACCTGCATGTCTTTGGACTGTGGGGGAAATCAGAGCACTGGGGGAAACCCATGCAGACATGGGGAGACACGTGTGCAAACTCCACACAGAAAGGCCCTCGCCGGCTGCTGGGCTCGAACTCAGAACCTTCTTGCTGTGAGGCGACAGTGCTAACCACTACACCACCGTGCTACCCCCACAGTACAGTATATTATAGTTATTCAATGTCTCTAATGTGGAAAATACCACTGTATGCAACTGGGTAAGATCCAGGTTGGAACAGGTGTGATCATTAATATAGCTGTAGAATTACAGTATTTCTATAAAGTTACATGCAGGCCATTTTGAATGTCTTGTAGTAATAAGTTAAAGAAACTGGACCTGCGGTATAATCTTAACACATTTCCACTAATTCAAGGTTACAGGTAGGGTTGCCACTAGGGTTGCCACCTGTGTCTGACAAAAATCCTGGACATTTCGACCATCCAATCGACCTTTTTGCTTGCAAGCAACGGCGCCCTTCACACATCTAACCCAAGACAAAAATCGCCCTTCTACGCTGAAATTGTATTGCTCTAATTAGTAAAAATGACGCTTTTGCTAGTTATTTGTTTAGTTAATTGCTTTACATAATATAGCAGGTCTTCATTATTTTGGTTTATTTCCAACAGTTTTTGGTTGTGGACACCTGGGGGCAGTAGTGGGCACAGGTAAAAGGGGAATACATAAGTTGTTTGTTTATGTGGAATAAAAATAATCTAATTTTTCATTGTATCTAAGAATACCTGAATGTAACAATGTAAGGCGTAGTGTCAAACAGTTTACCTGATTGCTTAGAGTGTGGTGTGTGCTTTGCTTGTGCTTGCCTGTGCCTCTGCTGCTCTTGGCTAAACAAATACATAGGAGGACATATAACTGGGCACATACAGTACATACAGGAGTAGGCAGATAAGACCATTTGGATTTCATTTAATTCACCAAAACCTTACCTAATCTTCCATTTATATTTGGTGTTTTTCTTTGCTGCTGCTATGAGTCCTGGCTGATTTTCAATGAATGTCTTGGGCCCAATCCCAATTCTAATTTCTACCCCTTCCCCTCCCCCTTCCCCTTGGCCCTTCCCCTTGAAACTGAGCTACAAGGGATAGGGCTTGAAATTCAACCCTTACGTATTGGGATAGCCCTTCAACGATCGCATACGTCATCGCGTACCTCCGTCAGCGTTTACGTTAGCAAAACGCGACCAAATGCGTCATTGGCTGCGACCAGCCGCTACAGTCAGAGCCAGAGATCTCTGCTGGCAGGGTGTGATTTGTTAACTAACACCACTGAATGGGATATCTTTGGCGCTTCGTGCACCACATCCGACAGAATGAGGTGTCAGAACACTCATGTAAACAATAAAAGCGAGAATAACAGAACAAAACGTACGCAGTAAAGCAACCGAAAACAATACTCACTCCCAAAGCTTTTTAGCAGCAGCTTGGATTTCAGAAATCGCTGCTCATTCTCAGCTCGAAAGCGAATCAAGCGGCGTGTTTCCTCTGGATAACAACTTAAAACACGTAAATAATGGAGAAAATACATTTATGACAATCTTTCGCCGCGGGAGCCGCCATCTTTCTGAAATCCGCATGAAATCTCACTGAAATCCGCATGGCATTGTGGGAAATCACTCAAACCCCTTCGTTCGGAGTCAGCTCCAGGAAAATCTCCGTTTGGAGGGGTACAGAAGCCCTACCCCTTCCCCTACCCCTCCGCGTTAACTGGGATTGGGATACCCCTACCCCTTCACGTGAACGCGCAAAATGGAGGGGAAGGGCCAAGGGGTTGGTCCAAGGGGTGAAATGGGATTCGGCCTTCAACTCAGTACAGGACAACTGAAAGTTTAGCCTGACTTGAAGCTCAGCCTTCACCATTGCAACAGAGAGTCTGTTTCTTTTATCAGTCCAAGCATCCTCCATTGCCCCTTTTCCACCAAAGCAGTTCCAGGGCTGGTTCGGGGCCAGTGCTTAGTTTGGAACCGGGTTTTCTGTTTCCACTGACAAAGAACTGGCTCTGGGGCCAGGAAAACCGGTTCCAGGCTATGCTGGGCCAGAGGAAAGAACCGCTTACGTCAGCGAGGGGGGGGCAGAGTTGTTAAGACCAACAACAATAACAAGGCCGCGAAAGATCGCCATTTTTAAGCGACGAGAAGCAGCAGCTGTACAAACGCGAAGTCAGCCATCATCATTATTATTGTTGTTGCTGCTGCTGCTTCTTCAGTGTTTTTGCTTTGATATTCGCGCCAAGGTTTATGCAAACGTAGCGCTGTAACCGACGTATACAGCGACGTAAGTGACGTATTCAGCGACGTAATGACGTGGCTCCGCTTAGCACGGCGAGCTCGGAAAAGCAAACTGGTTCTCAGCTGGCTCGCAAGTTGAAATACACATTTTGCCCATTATGTACAAAAAACCGGGACATTCAGTGTCCCGGATTTTTATTTTTATTTTCCGGGACAGACCATGAAAATCCGGGACAATCAGGAAAAACCGGGACAGGTGGCAACACTAGTTACAGGACAGCTGCTTTGGTTGAATGGTGAAATGTCTTCCATACAGGTCTCGTCATTTAGATTTATTTCTGTGGCTTTGCATTTTAACCAGTTGTGACAAGACATCAAATAATGTTACTCTATAAATTGATTGATTCATGCACTTATGAGCAATATTGCAGTGTAACTTTTTCTTCTTACTTTTTTTTCTTCCATTTTTGGGTTTTAGTGTCATGTTAGACAGAAGGTATATTTAGCATCAGTGAATATTTTCTCACTTACCCACTTCAGTTTAGTCCTGGTGTGTTCCTGTACCAAGGGCGGCTGGTGCATAAGGGCGATTGGGCGACGCACTGCCAAAACAAAAAAAAAAAGTTTTTTTTTCTTTTTTTAAAACAAACTTTCACCAGCACTGCTCGAGGCCGTTTTAATCTGTCTCTGGGTATCATTGTCCAATCAGGGTGGTCTTGCTTCTAGAGTACCGCCCCTTTTGGGGTGATTTCAGTCACGCTGAAAATCGCCCAAGAGTTCACTGATAGAGTCCCATGTTAATATATTTTTTTTCTCCTGACTGACACTTCAATGCAATCTCTATGGGTTCCGGGGGGGCTTGCCCTAACGTGCTTACGTCACTGCGAAGCGCGGCAAAGTTGCGTTCGATCCACTCAGTTTCTGAGGTGAGATGGATGCGGAAAGCAATTCAGTGCGGTCCTTAAAAGAAGTTCCATTTAGTCAGCGATCAAATCGAGCTAAATTGGCAACAAAACAAGCTGGACCCCCTCGACCAAATCTAAACATAAAACAAATTTCGACAAGGAAGGGAAAATCATATACTCGAGGTTTTACTTCAACATGGTCCCAGCGCAAATCCTGGCTAGCTGGCTGCGAGGATGCCTCAGCGGTTTTCTGCTCCCCCTGCTTACTTTTCCACCCTGGAGGTGGCTCCACGGACAACACTGCTTGGACGGTCACTGGAGTTTCGGACATGCATCATTTGTCGGAGAAAATAAAAAAACATGAGTCATCAAAGATTCACATGGGCAGCTGCCTGAAATTTTCGGCTTTTGGGAGAGTGAACATCGCTACACAACCGGATGAGGGCTACAGGCTAGCAGTTCGCTACCACAACGATGAGGTGAGCAAGAACAGGCACATATTAAACCGGCTCATCCAACGCGTGAAATTTTGTGGAGTGTTCGAGTTAGCTCTACGAGGCAAAGACGAAACTGAGGGCTCCAGTCACCGTGGCGTTTTTCTGGGTTTGGTTGATTTCGTGACACACACACACACACACACAGAATCCATTCACTTTTGATGTTTTCAATGTGCATTTTTATATTTGCCACACTTTGCTCTGAGAGTTAGCACTTCGGTAATATCCTTGGTAAATACCAGTAATTGCAAGATCTAAAGATCCACTCATCTATTTATTCAACTGCTATTATGTTAGCCAACTATTTACAATGTTTTGTTACAGTAAGTGCACTTTCCTGTTTGTCCTTAAGTTGCACAGTCTGTAAAATTCTTGCTGGTCATGGAGTTTGAAGTACAAAATCTATTTACAGAACATTCTGTAGAACAGTTGACTTGCTACCTAGGTCAATTTACTTCAGTCCTGTGGACATTTATGGTCCGTGTAGACATAACGGGGAAAAATTGCCCCCCCCCGAAAAAAAATTCAGGAGCCGCCACTGTCCTGTACAATGATTTATATCTGCTGAAACAGGTTGCACTTTATAATATGGTTATCAGATAAGTGTGAATTATATATTGGTCTGTAATATAGTGTAAACTAGAATGGAGAAGTAGACATGAGGGAGTCCTGTAGTTGTGACCTCACTTTTTTTTGTGACCACTTGGCTGTATCATATAGACTGTCTGTCAAATGCGTAGTGAGTGATCATGTTGTCTGTGTTCAGTGAAGAATTAGTCGGGGGAACATAGAGTTATTTTTGGGAAAGGAATGACATGAGACTATAGAGGAAGAGAGATCATATTACTACTGAATAGACTATTTTAAAAACAAGCACGTGCGCGCACACACTTTTTAAAGTCATCTACTAATACAGAAAAATAATTTAGTGAAAGCTTTCACTTAACAAATGACAGCATAGTTAATGTGTAATATCTAATATTATGAATGATCCTTATATTTAGAACATATATTTGGTTAGGCGGCACGGTGGTGTAGTGGTTAGCGCTGTCGCCTCACAGCAAGAAGGTCCTGGGTTCGAGCCCCGGGGCTGGCAAGGGCCTTTCTGTGTGGAGTTTGCATGTTCTCCCTGTGTCCGCGTGGGTTTCCTCCGGGTGCTCCGGTTTCCCCCACAGTCCAAAGACATGCAGGTTAGGTTAACTGGTGACTCTAAATTGACCGTAGGTGTGAATGTGAGTGTGAATGGTTGTCTGTGTCTATGTGTCAGCCCTGTGATGACCTGGCGACTTGTCCAGAGTGTACCCCGCCTTTCGCCCGTAGTCGGCTGGGATAGGCTCCAGCTTGCCTGCGACCCTGTAGAAGGATAAAGCGGCTAGAGATAATGAGATGAGATTATGAATGATCCTTATATTTAGAACATATATTTGGTTAGGCGGCACGGTGGTGTAGTGGTTAGCGCTGTCGCCTCACAGCAAGAAGGTCCTGGGTTCGAGCCCCGGGGCCGGCAAGGGCCTTTCTGTGTGGAGTTTGCATGTTCTCCCCGTGTCCGCGTGGGTTTCCTCCGGGTGCTCCAGTTTCCCCCACAGTCCAAAGACATGCAGGTTAGGTTAACTGGTGACTCTAAATTGACCGTAGGTGTGAATGTGAGTGTGAATGGTTGTCTGTGTCTATGTGTCAGCCCTGTGATGACCTGGCGACTTGTCCAGGGTGTACCCCGCCTTTCGCCCGTAGTCAGCTGGGATAGGCTCCAGCTTGCCTGCAACCCTGTAGAAGGATAAAGCGGCTAGAGATAATGAATGAATGAATGAATATATTTGGTTTCCCCCTAAATAGTTGAGTTATAAAGTTAGCAAACACAGACACAGAAAATTCATTCTTGATCAAATGTCTTTTAGAATTTACATCATTTATTGTGATAATATTGCATGTCATACAACAACAACAACACGTCATTATGTAACACATTTGTCATTATGTAACACATTATGAAACACGTTTTCAAAAAGGATATAGAAGTGAGTGGCACAAAAAGAAGAAAGGTGCAGCAAATATTGACTAAAAGGCCAGGCAGCTTGTCAGGCTGCATATCACCAAAAACACGTATAAGACCAAAGCAAATTTCATGATGCTTTTTCCTCAATTCATATAATCTCTGGAAGCATTAGGTCCATTAATATTGCTGAATATTTGAGCTTTTGGAGAGTCTTTGGCCTAATAACTAGCCAAATCTTGGATTCCAGACGCACACACATCAATCTTTCGGATTGATATTCAAATAAACAAGCTTCCTATAAGGAATGCGTTTAGCTACCTTGTCAGCCTGACAGAATTGCGGTATTTTCTCAATTCGTGTTTATATCATCCTTGAAAGTGACACAAATATCAATTTAAGTCAAACTTGCATGCTTTAGCTGGAACAACTGACAAACATAAATCAATCAGTCAGATTGGCTTGTGTTTTATGGGCTGTATGCAGCCTTACAGGCTAAGCTGCCTGTTCGTCAAAACATCTCCCCCTTCTGAGTGGAGCAGAGCAGGGGGAACCCATGAGATGTGTACACTAGGGTTTAGTAGGAAGTGAAAGTGCTGCTGTACTACCTGTGGTTGCATCAGCTCGTTCACAGTTTGGTCAGTACAGTCAATCAGTTCCTCTCCTGTCTACAACTCTTCCTTTATCTCAGTCCCACTCTCCTGAGCTATCAAATGTATCATAGACACTTGTCTCTCCCAGATATCCAGCAGACTTTGTGTGTGTGACAAAGATAAGTTGGTGGGGTGAAGTGTGGCAACATACTGTAGTTGCACTTAGTTTGGTTATCGCACCAATCCTACATGAAATGTTTGCGTGTGTGTGTGTGTGTGTGTCTCCATGTGTGTCACTTATTGCACTTGTTGTACAACGATCTTTGACTTGAAGTTTTCACATTACACATATGATTGCATAAAGACTATAGATGGAAAAAAATCACATATGGTGTAAAAATCACATAATGTATGATGTAACCAAAATAAGTGGTTTCCACTTTCGGTCTGCTTTTTTTTTTTATAATCTTTTTTTTTTCCTTCTGTGACTATTTTGCAAAGCCCAGTCCTAGATTAAATTGCATATGCCATCATTTTCAGGGGACAGTCCTGTATTCATAACAGTGGTCATATTGTTTTAATAAATGGAGGCTTGTTGCTGAGAATATGATTTTTTTTTTTTAAGGTGAGGGATTTGTCTAGTTTTAACGCATCTCCTCTTCTTTAGAAAGAGTTAAAAAAAAAGTTCAATCAGGTCAGGTCAACAAATATAAACATCTAACAAAATGAAAATAAAATAATTAATTATTTAAGCAAACAACTTGGAAATAAAAATAACCATTAAAAAACAATTACTATAAAAATATTAATTTTTGAAAAATAGTTGTCTATTCCGGTTGCAGCTAGAATGGAAATGTATGTTTACAGCCATGTTCCCTCTCTGAGTAATAGATGATAAACTCATTGCATTAATGCAATAAAGCAGTGGATTTTGTGTTTGTAGGGAGAAACCAATGAATCCCAGTGACAGTGAAAGTTACAGTACAATAAAACACTGGCTTCGAGAACTGCTTTTTACATGCCCTCATTAACTTTCACATTATTTCCCCTTAAGGGAATGAACAGCGCCTGTGAGTGGGCTGTGAGATAACGTCTTGGAGACTTGAGGGATTTAATAAACTGTAGAATATACCAGAAATTGACCAGAAGACATAAGAATATTTGAAAAAAGCATTTGGTAAATTGGGTGCTACATAGCCATGTAGCAAGCAAGTGCATTCTGGTTGAAAAAATTCAGTATCTCACGTGAGGGGCTGTTGCAAAGGCATGTTAAAAACAGTATATAAATGCAAGGAAAGAATTAAGTTACTCCACTGCACATCACTATAATGAATGATCATTGTAATGGGGCAATAACAAATTATAGATAAAGGTTCTACAATACTGTACCGTTAAGTTTATGTTAAGCAAAAACAAAACCAGTAACATGACCAGTGAATAGTTTCAATACCATTATGAATGACAGGCTGAGTCACTGGCACGACATGAACCAAAGTCACTTTTCATAAACAAAATCTTTTCAGAATTGAGGTCTCACAAACATCATATTATACTTTAGAAAAAATATATTAATCTCTGCTGTATGTTAGCTCTTTTCCTTGCCTTCCATTCATGCATTTTCTGCTCTTTCTTTTAATCCTCCTCCATCAGTCCTGCTGGTCAGAGGGTTTGAAAAGGCCTCGACTTCGCAGGACAAATCCTCCCCCCTTCCTTATGGACTGACGAGAAGGTGCACTGGACACTGGGGAGGAGGAGGAGGAGGACATAGCTGGTGAAACATTACTTTCTAGAGGAGGTTGACGGGAAAGGAGCTCTTTGAATACCGAGTTCATCTGCCGAGTGACCTCCTGAGGGAGAGAGAGAGAGAGAGAGACATATTATGCTATGTATACCATATTCAATCCCTCCATCCATTATCTATACTGTTTATCCAATAAGGATCGCGGCCGAACTGGAGCCGATTCATATTCCTCAGTTCAAATCAAATTACCGTATTTTTCGGACTATAAGTCGCACTTTTTTTCATGGTTCAGCTAGCCATGCGACTTATACTCCGGTGCGACGTATATACGGTTTTGTTTTGTTTTTTCACCGCGGAATAACTGGAGCTGATGCCGAGTCTGACGACAGCCACGCAGAAGAAGAGGAAACGGGGCTTCGTCTGCCGCTGGAGGCAGAGTTGTTCAGAAGCGACACCGAGGATGAGGAATTCAATGGATTTGCTGATTTGGAGTGAAATCGCCAGCTTGATAAACTTGATTGACCTGTGTTTTATTAATGATAGGCCTATAGTTATTTAAATAAGTTATGTAGTGATTTTAGGCAGTGCTTAATTTGTGAAGTGGGAGGTCCCAGAACGCAGGAGGTGGGTGGGTCCGGCGACTCAAAAAAAAAAAGGTGGGGGGTGGTTTACTATAACTTTACGCACACGCGCTTATTGTGTGTGTAAAATAATAATAATATCAGACATTATGATCTTAGAAAACGCTTTAGTGACGAACAGTTACAGACAGTAATATGTCGTGATATGTTATAAAATGTTATTTTTATTAGGCTATATATTAAATTATATATTAAATTTATCTTCTAAAATAACAGACTGTACTCATATCACAACCGGTTTATTTCACCATTGGAGATCAGATCACACAAGACATGAGTTAAATTACTCTTTTTAAGGATTTAAGTAGGGTATTTAAAAGCGGTTTTTTTTTTTTTTCACTAGACGGTTGTCTTTGGAGATGATATACCTATAGCCTACTTGACCTCTGATTTAATGAAATAAAATTCGACAAAAATGAAGAATGACTCTCCTCGATGATGACTACAGCTTTAATAACACAGATGAAAGAGCCATGGGGCGATAATAAGCCCTACCGGTAAAAATAATCTAAAAGCAAACTGATTAATGCATCAGTAATAGGCTACTAATATTAGTTATAATAATAATACTATAGGCTATTAGTAATAACGATAGTGATAGTATTAAAGATAGTAGTAGATATTTAAAATAATCAGACTAGGCTACTTACAGGGCAAAGGGCGCGTTATCACTGCTCAGCTGTTCGTTTATTAAATAAACAATGCAGTCGCGCAGTAACCACGCGCCGCTTATCAGATACAATCACAGATTCTATGGATAGAATAACCCTTCAAAAAAGTGCGACTTATAGTCCGGTGCGACGTATATGTTTTTTTCGTCTTCATAATGCATTTTTTGGCTGATGCGACTTAAACTCCGGAGCGACGTATAGTCCGGAAAATATGGTAAGTCAAATATAAGTCATACATGCATAATCCAGCCAAATACTGGTCACACATATTTCATTCAAAGATCAAGATCAATTAATTGAACAAATGGAATCAGAGTTACTTCGGGTCATATTAAGGAGCCCTGGGCTAAAATACAGTAAGATGGAAAATGTAGAAAGTTAGACCTTATCAACCGCCTGCACTGGCTGTCTCTCTGATGTTCCTCCAATGGGCCTGACGGTGTCCAAGGTATGTCGCCGTTCCTGTAGACTGAAATAAAAAATTGTATTTATATTTTAAAAATATTTAAAGGGTCAATCATTCGTCTCTTGATTTCAGGTGAATACGTGTACTTAGTAATTACTGATCTGTTGATTTTATGATATAATGTACTGAATGTATTTTGTGGTATAATAGACCCCTTGCACTAACGTCACACTTACATTAGCAACCATTGCCACCCTTGTCCTGGGGGACAAGTGAACTTTGTTTCCATACTGAAGACAAGCGATACTGAAGATATCAGATGTTTGTAGTTCGAAGAAAACTACAGCTAAAAAAGCTTTGCTACTGGATTACTTGGATAATCTACGTCAGAAAGAAGTAAAAGATAGATATACGCAGAAATTAGAGCTTATTAGCGGTTATGATCTGTACAAAATTCCTCAAAACGATTGGAGTGATGATGTAGATTTGTGGCCTAGTGTTACCTACATAGATATTGGACTGTACAATGCTTTACTAGCATGTAAGGATCTATCGTATCACAAAGAACAACTTAATGAAAGTATCTTGACCGTTCATTGGCCTTTAAACTGCGAAACTAGTCACAGATGGTTTCACAAGCTCTTTGCATAACAGCAGCCCAATCGGTTTGTCTGACCACCACTTCATTCACCAGAAGTAAACTCGCAAGCAAAAGTCACGTGACTGAATATGACCTATATTCTATTCCAGGTTAACCACTCGCAATGAATGACCAAAAAACCTTTAACTCCATGGATTGTTAGTGAAGAAAATGGCAAGATCGTAGCCGCACACTGCGACTTTAAGGCAGGCCTTGGAGAGAGCTGTTCTCACATAGCATCGTTGTTGTGAGCTATCGAAGCTGGAGTGAAACAAAGGGATTCCCAGACAGTTACTGATAAAAATGCATACTGGGTTCTTCCTACTGCTGTGAAAAAATCTCCTACTTCCAGATCAGAGATACTTCCTTTCTAAAGAAATGTCTGAGTCAAGTTCCTCAGCCACAAACAGAAGTTCAAGACAAAATTCCAGGGAGACGGTAATACCTTTTATCTTTTTCTCTATTTGAACGATTGGGAAAACCAAAAACAGTGCAAAAATGAACCACATTTAAGACAGATTAAGCTTTGCTTACAGGGAAGATGGTGTCTGGTTGTCCCCCGGGAGAAATTGTCATGTGATGCGTGATGCCACGCACAAGGGGTCTATAGGCTAAGAGGTAATAACTGAGTAGACTATTCAAATTTCACATACGTGCACACTGCAGATTAGATAGATATAGGTTAGATATAATTTGATTACAGTTTGAGATGGTTTGTAGTCAACTGGGAAGGTTTATAACAACTGCTGGATTATAGCAATTAATCTAATCTGGCAACCCTAATTTCTTCATAATCAGCTTCTCTGCAGACACTTGTGTGCTTTACATCAGTACTAAATTAATTCATCTAATGCAAACGAATTCCAGACTCTAGAGTAAATATCAAATAAGGATTTAATTACAATAATCATAATTAATCCAAAGAGGACAGAAATGGGAGATTACAGTTTTGTAATTATTTTAACCAAGGAAATGGCTTCCCCTCATATTCTCCCCTAAAATAAGCACTTTTAGAAGCAGAAGCTTTTATTTGTAATGTGTATATATAGTGAAATTTTTCTATGCATATCTCAGTTTCTCAGAAAATATGAGTCAGAGTGCAGGGTCAACAATGATAAGGTCGCACCTGGAGCAGATAAGATTAAGGGTCTTTGCTGAAGGGTCTAGTGGCAGCAACCTTATGATCAGTCAACCTTCTGTGCCGAGTTTACCAAACACATCGTAGCACAAAGCTCATCGTTAAATGATAGAGCGAGCGGCACAATGAACACTTTCTTTCCTAGTTAAGATGCTCTTAATGTTAAGAGGCTTTTGGGAAACCCACTACTGATCAGTCAACCTTCTGGGGTGGGTTTCCCAAAAGCCTCGTAATGCTAAGAGCATCTTAACTAGCAGAGAGAGTGTTCATTGTGATGCTCGCTCTCCCATTTAACGATGATCTTTGTGCTACAATGCTTTTGGGAAACCCACCCCTGATCAGTAACCTCATCTCATCTCATCTCATTATCTCTAGCCGCTTTATCCTTCTACAGGGTCGCAGGCAAGCTGGAGCCTATCCCAGCTGACTACGGGCGAAAGGCGGGGTACACCCTGGACAAGTCGCCAGGTCATCACAGGGCTGACACAGACAACCATTCACACTCACATTCACACCTACGGTCAATTTAGAGTCTCCAGTTAACCTAACCTGCATGTCTTTGGACTGTGGGGGAAACCGGAGCACCCGGAGGAAGCCCACGCGGACACGGGGAGAACATGCAAACTCCACACAGAAAGGCCCTCGCCGGCCACGGGGCTCGAACCCGGACCTTCTTGCTGTGAGGCGACAGCGCTAACCACTACACCACCGTGCCGCCCCCGATCAGTAACCAAGAGCTTTTAATTTTTTAAACAAGAGTCTTAACTTTTGGGGCTATTTAATATTATAATGTGATGATATTATATGGTGTAACAGGGGTGAGAGAATATTGTGGTGTAAAATAAATGAGTATTCTGCAATGTTCTTTTCTCCTACCCTGTGAGTTGCCGGCCCATGCCAGGTGGTTGCGATGGGAAGAAGAGCCGGCCCTCTGGTACATGTAGGGGGAATTTGCGTATTGGACTGATGTTTCCACTGCCCCCTCCTTCTCCTACCATGGCACCACTTCCACTGGCAGTCCGCTGCCTTCCCGGCAGAGATGCGCTATCACTGTTCACCCGCATGCTGGGATTGAGGTACATAAAGATATCAGCGGTTATATCTCAAGTCTTTAAAGGATCAATTAGTATATCTGTAATACGTCCTCTGCTAATGACACACCGGGTGCTGTGTTCAGCCTGCTGCTGCTCATCAGTTAGACTTCCCGTGCTGCCACCTCGGCTCTCCTCCCTCTTCCCTCGCTCCTGCTTTCGTTCCGCCCTGGGTTAGAGGAGCATAGAGTAAATGATTCTAGTTTAGGATGTGACAAAATGAATGAAAAATGAGTATGAGTGGGAAAAGGGATAAATGTATATTATTCCAAGATAAGCAAAAGTGAAGAAAACATGCACTGGGTTATGTTTAAGTTGCTATTTATGTTAAATGGGACTTAGTCTCACAGGGCCAGGCATCATGTCTAATAATAATTCAGATCTGGAGACTAGTAAGAAAGGTGGGAGGAATCTAGTGGGCAAAATAAGTGATGGTATGTGTGCATACAGGTCGTCTCTTGAAATATGAAAGGGACAGCATGTAATGCTCAAGATGTATTACTTCAGCCCTCAATATGAAGAACCAATTGCAATTTTGGTAAATATATTAAGTAGAAACTGCACTGACATACAGTGGTGCTTGAAAGTTTGCGAACCCTTTAGAATTTTCTATATTTCTGCATAAATATGACCTAAAACAGACCTGGGCATTTTACGGCCCGGGGGCCACATCCGGCCCTTTGGTTCATTCTGACCGGCCCGCGTAAGGTTAATTAGAAATTACAAAATTAACGTATTTTCTAATTTTACCTCATGCATGGACTGAATGTGCATTGCTTTTATTTTGAAGTTGTGTTCAACAAAAACGCAATGCGCGCGACATGAACATGACATGAAATCCTACGAAACCTAATCCCACGATAACTACTTCCGTAATTTGTCCAGACCAACCACAAACTTGTACGTCATCCTTCAAACGGTCCAGCCAATCACATAGTATGACGTCACCAGCAGGCGCCGGAGCCCGAGCCGATCTGTAGATCTGATACCTACACCCATAGATTTACATAGAAGACTAGATTCCTCACTGCGTATTCCAGAACGTCCGCACAGGGTGGCCATCTTACCACAGACAAGGGGTATGAAGACTTATGCAAACACAGCACAGCACTCGGGGCGGCACGGTGGTGTAGTGGTTAGCGCTGTCGCCTCACAGCAAGAAGGTCCGGGTTCAAGCCCTGTGGCCGGCGAGGGCCTTTCTGTGCGGAGTTTGCATGTTCTCCCCGTGTCCGCGTGGGTTTCCTCCGGGTGCTCCGGTTTCCCCCACAGTCCAAAGACATGCAGGTTAGGTTAACTGGTGACTCTAAATTGACTGTAGGTGTGAATGTGAGGGTGAATGGTTGTCTGTGTCTATGTGTCAGCCCTATGATGACCTGGCGACTTGTCCAGGGTGTACCCTGCCTTTCGCCCGTAGTCAGCTGGGATAGGCTCCAGCTTGCCTGCGACCCTGTAGAAGGATAAAGCGGCTAGAGATAATGAGAATGAGATGAGCACAGCACTCACATTATGATTTACAGGAAATCAAAGTACTGACTTTGATGACAAGATGATGTGTGTCTGTGTGTTTTTTAATTGTAGATGTTTATATCAGTATGTTTAGTTTTATTTTAACTGCACATTGGAGCCTAGTCAAATGAAATTTCAATCTTCTGTGCTAACGTATATTGACTTTGACATGATAATCAGCTTTGAATGTTCTTTTTGTAAATGTAAAGATATCTTTTATCCTTGGAAGTATAACCACATGTGATTGATTAAATGCTTTTTTGTCACAAACTACCGTGAGTCACTGTCACTGTTTTATACTATTACTTACTCGGGCAGTGCATTTGTTATTATGCTATGATGTGAGTTTACATTTGTTATTATGCTGTGATGTGAGTGCATTAGGTTTTTGAGGTGGATGAAGTATTTCTGAAGTTTCAGAAGTGAGTAAGCTGTTTATTTAACTTTAGCTTCCCCTACGGCCCGATCACATGCAAAAATATTTTCACTCATCTCATCTCATTATCTCTAGCCGCTTTATCCTTCTACAGGGTCGCAGGCAAGCTGGAGCCTATCCCAGCTGACTACGGGCGAGAGGCGGGGTACACCCTGGACAAGTCGCCAGGTCATCACAGGGCTGACACATAGACACAGACAACCATTCACACTCACATTCACACCTACGCTCAATTTAGAGTCACCAGTTAACCTAACCTGCATGTCTTTGGACTGTGGGGGAAACCGGAGCACCCGGAGGAAACCCACGCGGACACGGGGAGAACATGCAAACTCCGCACAGAAAGGCCCTCGCCGGCCACGGGGCTCGAACCCGGACCTTCTTGCTGTGAGGCGACAGCGCTAACCACTACACCACCGTGCTGCCCTAATATTTTCACTAAAAATTGGAAATAAATTGTATGGTTATTTGTCCTAAGGCCGCAGTTATCCATAAGTATGCAGTGTTAGGCTTCTCACAGCATAGGAATTTCAGCATGCATCCTGTCTTACAGTCTGTAGTATACTGAAATATTTTCGCCAAGCTATGCGTATTTTTTTAAAACATAAAATGATTATTAATATCATAAATACATACTTCCGTTTGTTTTTTTTATATAACAAACCAAACCGTTTGAATATCGATTGAAATTTGAGGAAGTTACGGTCATCTGAAAAGTACATATCGCTACCAACACAATGTAATGGGTAAGCCAGCTGTCTGAGGTAAGATGGCCGCCATGTGCGGACGTTCGACTTCGTTGACTGGCAACGGGGACGAGGCATCTAGTCGTCTATGTAAATCTATGCCTACACCAAATCGACTGATGATCATCTGTCAGCTGTGCTTCGCATCTCCACCTCAGACATTCAACCTGACTCTGATGCACTCATTAAAGACCAACAGAGACTAGATTTCTCTCACTGAACAAATAAAAAACTGAAAAACACCAAATGAGGTGATTAGACTACAAATGTGGGCATCATTATTATAATAGGATGTATCTTGCTTGATATTTGGAGTAGAAAGACAATATTGTGATGTCTTTTATTGTGTTTAGGGGTGAATGTGACTGAAAAAAAATGGTACAAACGTTCACATTTTGTTAACCATTGTTTTGGGAAATTTCATTGAATAAATGACATTTTTTGTAAGGCAACCTCGTTTTTTCCATACTCTTACCAGTCTTAGCAGCTTGTAAAAACAATGTTATTTATTGCTTTATATAAAGAAATACAATTAATATTATGCAGAATTTAGTTCAGCCTTTTGTTCTGGCCCTCCACAAAATTTTCTGTTTCTCATGTGGCCCCATGGAAAAAATAATTGCCCACCCCTGACCTAAAACATCATCAGATTTTCACACAAGTCCTAAAAGTAGGCAAAGAGAACCCAGTTAAACAAATGAGACAAAAAAATATTATACTTGGTCATTTATTTATTGAGGAAAATGATCCAATATTACATATCTGTGAGTGGCAAAAGTATATGAACCTCTAGGATTAGCAGTTAATTTGAAGGTGAAATTAGAGTCAGGTATTTTCAATCAATGGGATGACAATCAGGTGTGAGTGGGCACCCTGTTTTATTTAAAGAACAGGGATCTATCAAAGTCTGATCTTCACAACACGTTTGTGGAAGTGTATCATGGCACAAACAAAGGAGATTTCTGAGGACCTCAGAAAAAGTGTTGTTGATGTTCATCAGGCTGGAAAAGGTTACAAAACCATCTCTAAAGAGTTTGGACTCCACCAATCCACAGTCAGACAGATTGTGTACAAATGGAGGAAATTCAAGACCATTGTTACCCTCCCCAGGAGTGGTCGACCAACAAAGATCACTCCAAGAGCAAGGCGTGTAATAGTCGGCGAGGTCACAAAGGACCCCAGGGTAACTTCTAAGCAACTGAAAGTTTGTCTCACATTGGCTAATGTTAATTTTCATGAGTCCACCATCAGGAGAACACTGAACAACAAATGGTGTGCATGGCAGGGTTGCAAGGAGAAAGCCACTGCTCTCCAAAAAGAACATTGCTGCTCATCTGCAGTTTGATAAAGATCACGTGGACAAGCCAGAAGGCTATTGGAAAAATGTTTTGTGGATGGATGAGACCAAAATAGAACTTTTTGGTTGAAATGAGAAGTGTTATGTTTGGAGAAAGGAAAACACTCCATTCCAGCATAAGAACCTTATCCCATCTGTGAAACATGGTGGTGGTAGTATCATGGTTTGGGCCTGTTTTGCTGCATCTGGGCCAGGACAGCTTGCCATCATTGATGGAACGATGAATTCTGAATTATACCAGGGAATTCTCACACAGGGAAGATGGCGGACGCAGACGTGCACGCATGCAGCTCGGCAGGTGTTGTGTGTTTGTATCGTGTGCTTAAACCATCTAAACTCAAACTACATCACTGGATTATAATCTTTTATATTACCGCGCTGTTATTGCTGTCTGTGCAATATCGCCATAACAAAGAAAACACCTGTTTTGTTGGCAGTGGTGGTCAACACCTGCTGTATTCCAAACTCAACATCAATGGACACGCAAAGGTGTTTCCTATGTCGCGTGAAGTGCCATCTAAGTCACGCCATCTCATTCAACTCGCAATACTACTACTTCTGGCTGGTGATGTAGAACGTAACCCCGGACCGCAATCAACAACGAGCAGACAAAATGCCGTCATGGGAAGTTCACTGGAAAATGCCTTGTTCGTAACTCTCCTTTATAACCTGCTTGTGGCCAATGCTAGGCCCGAACCCCTTGCAACACTACCACTGCTGGCGCTGCCAGGTCAGTCTGTCTACGCTACACAATTAATGACCTGTCTTTACTCACTCCCTGTGCTGCCGTGGCCGTCTGTGCCGATTGTCCGGTCTTTGGCTCTTATGGGTGGCTGCTCGACGGGGCCCGCTGGGGTGGCGTTGTCGAGTGGCACTGGTCAAGGGCTGAGGGAGGCAGCATTGGCTAAAGGTCTGGAGTGTCTGCGGCCAGGAGCTGCGTCCAACTCTACAAACTCTGGGGAGGCCATCTCGTCGCAAGAGTGGAATACTGAGCTCAACATCTCCAGTGGTGGTGAGTCCCAAAACACGCCAGGTCGTCACGATGGAAAACTGACAAAGACTATGCCCATAATCAGACCTAGAAATCCCGTGATGAAAAAACATCGCACTGCAAAATTTTTTCAAACGCTTAATCAGGCTCGAACTGTATAGGACCCTCGATGTAAAGTTAAAGGGCTGTTTGGCGGACATTTAAACATCCGGAGTATGTCAACTAAACGCGAACAACTGGAAAACTTGCTTATAAACTCCAATATTGATTTTCTTGGACTGACGGAGACCTGGTTAACCCGTTCCTCTCCAGAGGCCCTTATTACCATGCCAGGATATGATGTTTTTAGGAACGACAGAGACAATGGGAGGGGAGGGGGGGTTTTATTATATGTGAAAAGCGCTATTAAATGTAAACAGATTGAATGGCAAACTGATATTGAATGTGTTGGGGTCAACATCACACTCTCACCTGAAATGACTCTCTTACTCATTTGTACTGTATGTATCGAAAGCCTTCAGCAAAACCTGAGTTTTATGATCAGTTAAAAAAGCTCCTACATAACTGTGATCTTAACAAAGAGGTTATTTTGATGGGTGATTTTAATGTCAATTGGAGTGATAAGGGTGGAAGAAAAAAGCTTAAAAACATTACAGACTATTTTAATCTTACACAGTTAATTGAACAATCCACAAGAGTAACTAATCATTCAGAAACTAAAATAGATTTGTTATTCACAAATAGACCAGAAAGAATTTTTACTAAGACATTTAATTTAATAACAGGGCTGTCAGACCATAATATAATTCTCTTTGCTAGGAAGTTAAAAAAGCATCGTTTCCACTCTTCAACCACATCCACATGTAATTTCGAATCAGTTCCAACTACAACAAAATCTTGGGGCAGTCCTAAGAGAAGTTGAATGGGATAAGGTCCTCTCTGGAGACATGGAGAATGACTGTGATCAGTTCACTTTAACAATTAAGAAAACTATGGAACCATTTTTGAAAAAGAGGAGTAAAAGGAAAAGTAGGGATACTGTGCCTTGGCTTAATGAAGAATGTAGGGAACTCATGAAGGAAAGAGACCAATCACTGAAACTGTCGCTAAAATCTGGTCTTACTATACATAGACAAAAATTTACTTCACTAAGGCTACGTTTACATTAGACCGTATCTGTCTCGTTTTCTTCGCGGATGCACTGTCCGTTTACATTAAACCGCCTGGAAACGCCGGGAAACGGGAATCCGCCAGCGTCCACGTATTCAATCCAGATCGTGTCAGCTCCGGTGCTGTGTAAACATTCAGAATACGCGGATACGCGGTGCTGAGCTCTAGCTGGTGTCTCATTGGACAACGTCACTGTGACATCCACCTTCCTGATTTGCTGGCGTTGGTCATGTGACGCGACTGCTGAAAAACGGCGCGGACTTCCGCCTTGTATCACCTTTCATTAAAGAGTATAAAAGTATGAAAATACTGCAAATACTGCCCATTGTGTAGTTATGATTGTCTTTAGGCTTGCCATCCTTCTACTTGCAAGTAGTAAGTGATATGCGCTGGGATCACACACACAGTGGCTCAGTCCCGAATCACAGCTTGTTCACTTCACTCGCGTGCTCTGTGAGCTGCGCAGGGCCGGAGTGCACACCCTCCAGAGGGCACTCCCTGTTCAGGGCGGAGTGATTTGGAGCGCAGGATGCCTGCGGAGCCGAGCGTATCCGTGTATTGGCGTTGCTATGTGCACGCAAATCGTGTATTGGTGTTGCTGTGTGCACACTAATCGTTTTAAAAACGTTAATCTGATGATCCGCTGATACGGTCTAATGTAAACATGGGCTAAGAAACAAAGTTATAAAAAAGTTACGATTAGCTAAAGCCAACTTCTTCATTAATACCATTAAAGAGGCAAGAGGAAATGGGAAAAAGATATGGCAGACCTTAAACAAGCTTATTGGTAGGAAACAGAATCTTTGCAATAAAGAATTAGAGTTGAAAATAAACAATGCTCTAGTCACAGATCCAACCATTATAGCATCAGAGTTAAACACCTTCTTTCTTAATTCTGTTTTTGAAATAACCCAACTTTTTAATCCTCCTAATTACCCCATTTGCTCCACTAATTGCTCCATTAATTATGCACAACCAGTCTTCCATTTGCAACAAATAACTGAAACAGACGTAGCTAACACCATTAGTGCCTTGAAAAATTCCAAGGCCATGGATTTCTATGGCCTTGATACAAATTTTTTAAAAAGGCACAAAGAGATCCTTGTACAGCCTATTACATGTTTGATAAATTTGTCCTTAAAACAATCTGTGGTGCCATCAGCATGGAAAATGGCCCTGGTCACACCCATTTTTAAATCAGGTGATAGATCAGACATGGCCAATTATCGGCCAATCAGTATTTTGCCTGTTGTATCAAAAATATTAGAAAAATGGGTGGTTAAATTAATGATTCAACATCTCAATAAAAGTAAAAATACACTCCACCCTATGCAATTTGGGTTCAGGACCCACCACTCAATGGAATCGGCCAACTGTTTGTTCTTAGAAAAGGTCAAAGGTTACCTCGATAGGAGCTCTTATGTTGGCGCTGTCTTCCTAGACTTAAAACGAGCTTTTGACACTGTTAATCATAACATTCTTTTATCCAAGTTATCATATTTTAATTTCTCTGAGCAAGCTCTACACTGGATAAAATCATACTTGTCTGACCGAAAACAATGTGTTCGTGTTAATGACTCAAAATCATCACCCTGTGACTGTCCAGTAGGGGTCCCTCAAGGATCCATACTTGATCCAATCCTGTTCACACTGTATATAAATGACTTACCAGACGTATGTAAAGATGTTGATGTTCAGCTGTATGCAGATGATGCTGTAATTTTTACACATGCCAAGAACTATCAACAGATAGCCACTACACTTACGTCTGCAATGTCTCATATTGATGACTGGCTGACTAAGTCATGTCTATATCTCAATACGAAAAAGACAGTCTGCATGGTTTTCTCTAAGCAAAACATGAAGGTGTTACACTCTAAAGTTTTCCTTAGAGGGCAGGAGCTTGATATTGTTAACGAATTTAAATATTTAGGAGTGATTTATGATTCAACCCTAACATTTAAAAGTCATGTAAAAAAAGTTGTAAGCAAAGTCAAATTCAACCTGCAGAATTTTAAACAAGTTAGACCATATCTTGACACAAAAGCTGCCAAGCTGTTTTTACATACTATGATTTTTTCACATATTGAGTATTGTTTTACGAATTGGTCACTAACTAACATAACCGCGCTTAAGAGTATTGAATCCCTTTTTAAGAAAGCTATAAAAATATTAGATAAAAAGCCTCTGTCATTTCATCACTGCAGCATTCTAGAGAGACACAAACTCTAAAGTTTTGAGAATTTTAAAAACTTCAAGTATGTTTGTTTTTTGTACAAAGTGTTATACAATCTTGCACCCCCTCCACTGCGTAGCTTTTTTAGAAGACTTGAAAGTGGAGGTAGCACACGGGCCTCTGTAAAACGGGACTGTATAATTCCATTTAGACGCACCTCTTTTGGGCAAAATGTATTGTCAGTAATAGGAGGTAATTTCTGGAATACTTTGCCCATCCCAATAAGAGAGTGTCCAACATACAACACTTTCAAAACTCATTTAAAACAGTGGCTCCTAGAAAACCAGAGATGCACTCACTATTAATTGCCAAATATTTCACCATTTAAAGGTCCCATGGCATTAAATTTTCACTTTCTGAGGTTTTTTAATGTTAAAATGAGTTCCTCTGACCTTCTTAAGTCACCCCAGTGGCTAGAAATGTCATAATGTGTAAACCAAACTATGCCCACCCTTTGTCAACATTTGAGAATGGCGCGTCAAAATGGCGCATTGATAGGCTCTTCCCTTTACTACGTCAGCAAGGGAGATGATCCCCACGCCCCCCCTCTGGATTCCCACCCACTGTATGGATTGCCCGCCCAGCTCAAAAGTTGCCACCATAGATACGTCACTTCAATTTTGTAGTGAGAAGACCATAGAGGACACAACAACATGGCACCACCTAAGCGAGCGAAACATGGAAATTGCACTGTACATGGATGTGACAACACAGAAAGGAGTCTGTTTTTACTGCCGACGGGAGAGCCCCTGAAGACGCAGTGGCTTAATTTTATTTACTCCAATAATACGCCGTCGAGTCTACCTTAGACGGTGTATGTTTGTCGGAAGCATTTTCCTGAGGAATGTTTCCATAACTTGGGACAGTACAGGGCAGGTTTTGCACATCAACTGTCACTGAAGCCTGGGTCCGTACCAAGCATCCCTGCCGCATCAGCCACAAACACCGAACAAGTAAGTGTATAACTGTTAAGTCGTTTTGCCGTGTTTTAAAATAGGTGCGTTAGCCTTGCAATGGCTACATTAGCTGTGCAGCTAACCGCTTCCTGCAGTTAGCCAGGTACTCTGCGCTACAAAACCAAAAAGCATGCAGCATGCTCTGTTAAACTGAGTTTAGTCTGGAAATTGACTGTAACTTATGAGCTTATGTTTGACTATTGCTCCGCAATGCATGTCTTCTGTTGGATAAGCGATATGTTGCTGTAGTTGCTGCTTCTATCCTCTTTGGTTATGGAGTGCGTGTTCAAGCCTAGGGTATTATACGTTCGTAAACTACCACTCCAAACACTCTCACTCTCTGTTCTCTGTGTCACGTTGAGTTTACGAAAGGAGTCCGAGGGAGAACGGGGTTTTGTTCAACTGCTTGCGCTTCTGCTTCGGGGTCGGACTCCAGGTCAAAAGCGAAAGCTTGGACTGTTGCTTGACCTGCCATTGCTACTGTTCACACACAAGTAGCATGCCCGCAGCTTGGTCAAGCCCCTCCCCCTCCTCCCATGGCCCGCCCCCACCCTCTACCCTTCCCCGCCTCCATGCTTCTCATTAGCAAAACTGGGAAAAGGGCTGAAATGGGGCTTTCTCCCAGGAGGCTATATCTATGTGCCGAGGGTTCATTTCAAGAAAGGCTGCGGATATAACATCCGGAAACCTCCACGAGCCCATTTAAAGCATCAACAAACCACCATGCCATGGGTCCTTTAAATGTCAATGTACAGGTGAATGAGTATTAATGTCCTTGTCTTCTTTGTTGCTTGTCGTTTTTTTGTTTTGTGTATTTGTTTTTGTGGCAATGTTTATGTCATCATTATAGTGAGTGAGTGCTGGATGAATGTTTAGCTGTCTTTTTTATGCTTTGTTTTATGTTACCTGCCTGGGGACTGCAGATGAAAAGTAGTTATTTTACTAATTCTGGCATATTTACATGCTGTATTCTTATACAACAATGTTCATCAATATGCATGGTCCCTATTAAATAAACCATTAAAATAAATAAATAAATAAATAAATAAATGAAAATGTTAGGACATCTGTCCATGAACTGAATCTCAAGAGAAGGTGGGTCATGCAGCAAGACAACGACCCTAAGCACACAAGTCATTCTACCAAAGAATGGTTAAAGAAGAATAAAGTGAATGTTTTGGAATGGCCAAGTCAAAGTCCTGACCTTAATCCAATCGAAATGTTGTGGAAGGACCTGAAGTGAGCAGTTCATGTGAGGAAACCCACCAACATCCCAGAGTTGACGCTGTTCTGTACAGAGGAATGGGCTAAAATTCCTCCAAGCCGGTGTGCAGGACTGATCAACAGTTACCGGAAACGTTCAGTTGCAGTTATTGCTACACAAGGGGGTCACATCAGATACTGAAAGCAAAGGTTCACATACTTTTGCCACTGACAGATATGTAAGATTGGATCATTTTCCTCAATAGATAAATGACCAAGTATAATATTTTTTGTCTCATTTGTTTAACTGGGTTCTCTTTATCTACTTTTAGGACTTGTGTGAAAATCTGATGTTTTAGGTCATATTTATGCAGAAATATAGACAGTTCTAAAGGGTTCACAAACTTTCAAGCACCACTGTATATGAAGATATATTTTTCCATTGGTTATAGACAAACATGTACACCGTAGCCAGAGCAACATGAAAGTTTTTTTCATATTATTGAACACCGCAAATCATTCATGTAATTTTTGTCAGAATTTAACAGGCGTTTTACACATTCACGTTAAAAATGTCATCTTGTTGATCACATTAATGCATCCCATCCATTGAAGTGGATAGGAGCTTGGCTTTGTATGACTGAAAATAACTGCCGGGGTGCATTTCCAGGATGGCTGCCAAGTGGACAGACTTTCTAGAGACTTTACAAAAATTCAGTTCTAAATTTCTAAGCCCATCCAGCAGAGATGAAAGTAGGGCAGTGACTGAAAAACGTGCACTTTTCATTGACCAGCAGCACATATGCTGGACGGAGGTAAGCCCAGATGGCTGAAAAGACACTAAATATGTCAGCATTTAAGCATGTATCTGTGAGTCATGCTAACTGAGAACAGATTATGGGCAGTAAAAAGTCATTTTCGCAAGGCAAAATGATTCACTTAAACATCCATTTTGAAGTTCTTAAAAAAAACCTGTCTGTAGACGTGTATTACATTTTACCCATTGAAACAAAACAGAAATAATGGATAATCTTGTAATAACGTCATTAGAAACGAATTCTCACCCTTCAGGCACAACGATGTACTTATGAGGAATGAGGCCTTTGACTCCTCCTACTTCTCCTTTCCACCAATCAGCAGAGGCCTTGCTGTGGAGTAGGATGTGGTCCCCCTGCTTGAATGACAGCTCGGCTGGAGACCGTGCAACATAATCAAACATAGCCACAGTCTCCCACTCTGCACAACCACACGTATGCACACACATATGCACACAAAACAGCACAGCATGGCACATGGACACAACGCACATGATGGCAAATGTGGCACGTGTAACAAACAGCACACAAGCAAGACAATGTACACACAAACACAGAGATGAGCATTTATGATCCAATATACAAGCTGTGCAAGTATTACTATATTTTATGAACGGTGAAAACATCTATAGTACAAATTCCTTTCATTATTTGAATCAAAGTTGTTTCTATGACCTTTATAAGTATAATTTTACTTCCTCACCATCCTCACTTGGAGCATGTTCAGTCTCTCCTTCACCCTCCTCTGTAATAGGTTCACTGCAGATGGAAAGACAGTTATTAATGGATATAAATCAAGGAAATTAGTCTATCATTAGCAGCAGATGTTAATGCCACCAGCGATGATGAGTCTCACCAGTATTCTTGCTCCAAGGTCATGCATTTCTCATAGACAGGGCCTGGAAGCTCAGCAGCGCTAGGGAAGATGCTCTCATGCTGGAGGATCATGCTCTTAACCAGGGCATTAATCTGGGGCTGCAGAGTTACTGCGTCACCTGACTCGGCCCCACCTCTCAGCAGACTGGGTCCAAAGCACACAGCTAGGTTATAGGGCTGCATCATGTTCTCATCACTATACTGAGAAACACTGCATGCACGCACACACACACACACACACACACACACACACACACACACACACACACACACAGGGAGGAGGGAACATGGATGTGTGAACCAAGAGTTGCTCAGAGAGTCTCAATCAGCATATATTTGAAAATGAGCAAGGTTTCACAGACTCCCACTCAGGCGTGGGGGCTGACTAGTGGGCATTAACATTCTTTTTTTAAAATAAAAATTTCATGGTGTAGACAGGTACCAAATGATCGACTTTACATCAGCATTGACCTTGTAAGGTTCAGGATGATTTAAATTAGAAGATGGTTTTTTGAGGCACTTTCAACCCATAAAATGCAGATTTTCATAAAACTGGAGATTTTGTCAATATTAACACCAGCACTGATGTGTTTCATTATAGTACAGTCATATAATTTAGTTTACAGCTCAAAAAAACACATTTAAGTGTGCAGTGTTGGCTATACCAATACTGTATCAAACATCAGAATGGTGCAAATAACAAAAAACATCCAGTTATGTGGGCAGAAACACCTTGTCCATAATTGAAGTCATAAGAGATTAGCTGGTAGAGATTGGTTCAAACTGACAGGAAGGCTATGTTATCTCAAATAAACACTCATTACAACCACGGTGAGCAGAAAAGCATCTCAGAAAGCACAACACAATGAACCTGGAGGCACATGGGCTACACTGAATTGCACTTGCACAAGCCCATCATTTCACATAGCAGGACAGGAAATGAAATTATTATTACTATTTTAAATTCCATACACAGTTTTAACTATTAATGAAATTTCAGATTGGGAAATCATTTATCGTATTGTTTCCTATTTATACTTGCAGCTCATCATGATGAGAGAAACGCAGCACTACTCACTGATGGAGGAAGGCAAATAGATAGCGCATCACTATGATGAGGGGTCTGGGGAGGGATGAGACCACTAGCTTTATCTGAGCTGCCCTCTCTGCCATGTTCTCAATTTCTGTTGATGAAACACAGAAGATGAATTAAAAAAACAGATGAATATAGTATGATCACACTGTGTGCATAAGACACGGGAGTAGCTCCAATCAACAAAATGTCATGTTCTAAATCATCATCTAAGGTATAAAGTTTGCACGGTAGCACAATTAAACACCGCAGCATCAATTCATTAGACCAAACACACACAAAAGTGCATGAGTTTTATCTTACGGACACACTCCATCAGCTGACTGAAGCGCTCCTCTGGGAAGAGAGGTTTCTCCAGGTCTCGGAAATACAGTTTCAGAACTCCTGCTACTGAGTCAATGTCACACTCACTGTCCGTCAAAGGGTCTTCCCCTGGGAGAAAGACATATTGTATTCACATACTAATGCAATAATATGTATTCTGATATTTATGATTGTTTGAAGAATAGCATTAACATTCTGTAGACTTTTGGTGTATAATAATAATAATAATGCACCCCAATATCAACAAAACCTTATGGTTATGGATTCAAAGCTTCCTAACTGGACAAACACAACAAGTAAGGCTTCCTGGGGTTCTCTCTAAAACCAAGCCCTGCCCTGCTGGTGTTCCACAGGTTTCTGTAATCTCTCCGTTGCTGTTCAATATTTTCATGAATGACATCGATGATGCAATACCAGAGGATATGCACGAGCGTATTGCTATGTACAAGTATCCTGACGATTTGTGGTTGGTAGAAGAGAGCAACTGGACTTGCTTGAAAAGTCTTGAAGACGTTTCGCCTCTCGTCCGAAAGGCATCATCAGTTCTGTCTGTCTCTGTTCAGTGATGGTCGTTCCAGGCTGACAAAATTGAACGATCCTCTCTGGCTAAGATGTCTGCCAGTTTTCTGGAAGTCCTCTCATACTCCCGCACTAGTCGAAGGGAACTCATCCCAAAGTGTGTAGAAACATATCTGTGAAGATACTCAGTCGTCCAGGTACATAGTAATCTGTGGTTGGTAGAAGAGAGCAACTGGACTTGCTTGAAAAGTCTTGAAGACGTTTCGCCTCTCGTCCGAAAGGCATCATCAGTTCTGTCTGTCTCTGTTCAGTGATGGTCGTTCCAGGCTGACAAAATTGAACGATCCTCTCTGGCTAAGATGTCTGCCAGTTTTCTGGAAGTCCTCTCATACTCCCGCACTAGTCGAAGGGAACTCATCCCAAAGTGTGTAGAAACATATCTGTGAAGATACTCAGTCGTCCAGGTACATAGTAATCTGTGGTTGGTAGAAGAGAGCAACTGGACTTGCTTGAAAAGTCTTGAAGACGTTTCGCCTCTCGTCCGAAAGGCATCATCAGTTCTGTCTGTCTCTGTTCAGTGATGGTCGTTCCAGGCTGACAAAATTGAACGATCCCCTTCGACTAGTGCGGGAGTATGAGAGGACTTCCAGAAAACTGGCAGACATCTTAGCCAGAGAGGATCGTTCAATTTTGTCAGCCTGGAACGACCATCACTGAACAGAGACAGACAGAACTGATGATGCCTTTCGGACGAGAGGCGAAACGTCTTCAAGACTTTTCAAGCAAGTCCAGTTGCTCTCTTCTACCAACCACAGATTACTATGTACCTGGACGACTGAGTATCTTCACAGATATATCCTGACGATTGTACTGTGTATGAGAGTACGTCAAAGGCCTCCAAGTCCACAATGCAAGTGGCACTTGATAATCTATATGAGTGGTTAAGTTCCAGTCAAATGGTTCTCAACAGTAAGAAAACTAAAGACATGTGGATATCCTTCAACCAGGTGTCCACTCAGCCTGACAACCTATACGTAGGAAGTGCTGCCATCAAGAGGGTCTCGACCTTTAAACTCTTAGGTGTTTGGCAACAACAGGATCTGCGCTGGAACCACCATGTTAATTAAATAATTAAGAAAGCTAACAAAAGGTTACACTACCTACGCGAATGCAGGAAGGCTAATCTACCTAAGGATGTGGGGATCACTGTTTACTGCAGTAAGATTCGTCAGGGGCTAGAGTACGCATTGCCGGTCTGGTGTGGCATCCCAAAATACCTTGCAAAGGGAATACAACAAGTGCAGGATCGCTGTATGGCCATAATTGGCATACCGAAGACAAGTCTTGCAAGTCTGGAGGAACGAAGAGATGAGGTGACCATATGTGAGCTTGAAAGAATTATAAAGGGCCCTAAGCATCCAAATCACGTGTTCCTTCCACGAACGGCGACCCACAAGTACGCAACTAGGAACAAAAGTTGTCTCACAATACCGTTATCAGGAACTGAAAGACATAAGAAGTCTTTTATTTCAAGAGCGTGTTGCCTCCTAAACAACCAGACATAGTCAAAATATATTATCTATTTTTTTGGATACGTATTTTTACGACTTTGTTGGTTTTTGTTGTAAATTCATCGTATAGTTTTTCAAGATGAATGAATAAAGTTATTATTATTATAGGACTCATAATACAGAGGTGTAGAGTTTCAGGTTTTCTGTTTGAGTCAGAAACCCTGAAGATGTCACTGAGCATGCTTGCAGAGATAGTGACTAGTCTTTATAAAGCCCTTGCTGAAAAAATGAGACCTGTTCTCATTCAAGCCTTTCGACATCATGAAGAAACAGACAATCCCCAAACCAGAACCCAAAGCAAATTGGCAACTTAACACCAGTAAATGCCAGAAACACATAGAAAAGTTGTTCTGTGCTCAGTCAACCAGCTTCTAGAAAAGGGATTCAAACTGGACAGTGTGGTAAAGCAATGCAGTGATAATGCTATCACCACAAAACTTCTTCTGTTGTGCTTCATAGACCACATCACTGCTAATTAGCTACAGAGGTTCATAAGACCACAACACTGCTCACCACAACACTGCTCACCTCTGCACACCAATTGGCTTTCCATCAACCACTGATCGAAAGTTGGCTGGTGAAGGTTTCATACATGAACTGACAGCAGTACCATGCTGAGAATCCCCAACAGTGCCATTGTTTTAGGATAACCATGGCTACAGGTCCATAACCCAACATTATCCTGGTCAGAGAATGAATTCACAGCTTGGTCTCTCCAATGTAATAGTACCTGTATATCCAGTCATAAACATATCATCCAAAGCTCTGAGATCACTCAGTCAGTCAAAATTCCAAACTGTTATTCTTAATATCAGTTTTCAGTAAAAATAAATTATGTGCTCTTCCTGCTCACAAACTTTTGAAATTGAATTGACTATCGTTGTCAACAAAATTACCATCAAGTACAGATATCCATTGCTCATTGTACCTTCTGATACGATATAGCCTTGTTCCAAGTGTATAAATGGTGTTCACAGGGACATGCTAGGCAGGTGTGTCACACACTACATAGTTACTACAACAATCTTGATATAATACAAATCACTGAAAATCATATCCAGTATGTTAAAAAAAATCTTGGTTAAACTCATTCATCCTGTTAAAGCTGAAAAGTGTGAATTTCACATGCCCCGAGTCACTTTCTTGGATTACATTATCAGTAATGAGTTGATCATCATGAATGACATACAAAGTTCATATAGTCACTGAATAAGAAAGAAAGCACAACTTTATTCATCACACACTTGTGAAATTTCCTCTCTGCATTTAACCCATCTGAAGCAGTGAACACACACATGCACACACACGTGAGCAATGAGCACACACACATACCCAGAGCAGTGGGCAGCCATGCTAACAGCACCCGGGGAGCAATTGGGAGTTAGGTGTCTCGCTCAAGGGCACCTCAGCCCAAGGCCATCCCATATTAACCTAACCTGCATGTCTTTGAACTGTGGGGGAAACCGGAACACCCGGAGGAAACCCATGCAGACACGGGGAGAACATGCAAACTCCACACAGGAAGGCCCTTGCCAGCTGCTGGGTTCAAACCCAGAACCTTCTTGCTGTGAGGCAACCGTGCTAACCACTACACCACCATGCCGCCCACAATAGCCAACTCCATAAAGCATAGAACAAGAAGCCTTTATTTGTCACATGTACACTCAAGCACAGTGAAATTCCTCCTCTGCATTTAACCCATAAAGCAGTGAACACATGCATGCATGCACACACAAGTGAGCAATGAGCACACGCACATACCCAGAGCAGTATGCTACAACAGTTAGGGGTTAGGTGCCTTGCTCAAGGGGACTTCAGCTATGATACAGAGGGAGGGAAAAGTGCTGTTCATTCACTCAACTCCCCTCACATTTTTCCTGCTGGTCACAGGAATCGAACCAACAACCATTTAGGCCCCAGGGTGCTTCTCTAACCTTCAGGCCATGGCCGCCCCCTCTTGATTACCTCCAGAGATTTTGAGAGTTTGTCCATTTTTATAGCAAGAACTTTAACTCATCACCTTCACCTCTCTCCAATGAACTCTGTCCAAGACATTAGTTTTGGGCCAACCAGGCCTTCTCTGCTTTTAAGTATGCATTCAGAACATTAAGCTCTGACTAACAATGGAAGGAGGTCTACGGATGCCTGGAACAGTCTGTACAACAGTATGAAGACTTCACTTACAGGCAGTGCTCTGAGATATCTGCATATGAAGTAAGGGACTGGGTGTGGCTGTCCATAAGAAACTTCCATCCATTTAGAGGTGGTCAAAAATCCCACTATCGCACACCGCCATAACAGCTAAATAATGAATAAACTATAACAACTACTGTATAATAGCTTACAGTGATCACCTCCATAATATTCAGCAGAACCACAGGTCTATGCAATTATGATGAACATACACTACCGTTCAAAAGTTTGGGGTCACCCAGACAATTTTGTGTTTTCCATGAAAAGTCACACTTTTATTTACCACCATAAGTTGTAAAATGAATAGAAAATATAGTCAAGACATTTTTCTGGCCATTTTGAGCATTTAATCGACCCCACAAATGTGATTCTCCAGAAACTCAATCTGCTCAAAGGAAGGTCAGTTTTATAGCTTCTCTAAAGAGCTCAACTGTTTTCAGCTGTGCTAACATGATTGTACAAGGGTTTTCTAATCATCCATTAGCCTTCTGAGGCAATGAGCAAACACATTGTACCATTAGAACACTGGAGTGAGAGTTGCTGGAAATGGGCCTCTATACACCTACACTTGTGTTCAAAATAATAGCAGTCCAACACGACTAACCAGATCAATCACTGTTTTTGGTGGAAATTATATTACTACATGGCAAATAATTTACCAGTAGGTGTAGTAGAGTCATAGAAAACCAACAGACCCAACATTCATGATATGCATGCTCCTGAGTCTGTGTAATCGAATAATTAAGTGAAAGGGACGTGTTCAAAATAATAGCAGTGTGGAGTTTAATTAGTGAGATCATTCTCTGTGAAAAAACAGATGTCAGTCAGGTGGCCCTAATTTAAGGATGAAGCCAGCACATGTTGTACATCCATTTCTCTCTGAAAACCTGAGAAACATGGGTCGTTCCAGACATTGTTCAGAAGAACAGCGTGCTTTGATTAAAACGTTGATTGGAGAGGTAAAACGTATACTGTAAAGAAGTGCAGAAAATGATGGGCTGCTCAGTTAAAATGATCTCCAGTGCTTTAAAATGGACAGCAAAGCCAGAGAGACGTGGAAGAAAACAGAAGACTACCATTCGAATGGATCGAAGAATAGCCAGAATGGCAAAGACTCAGCCAATGATCAGCTCCAGGGTGATCAAAGACGGTCTGAAGTTACCTGTGAGTACTGTGACAATTAGAAGATGCCTGTGTGAAGCTAATCTATCGGCAAGAAGCTCCCGCAAAGTTCCACTGTTAAAAAAAAGACGTGCTGAAGAGGATACAATTTGCCAAAGAACACATCGACTGGCCTAAAGAGAAATGGAAAAACATTTTGTGGACTGATGAAAGTAAAATTGTTCTTTTTGGGTCCAAGAGCCGCAGACAGTTTTTCAGACGACCCCCAAACACTGAATTCAAGCCACAGTACACTCTGAAGACAGTGAAGCATGGTGGTGCAAGCATCATGATATGGGGATGTTTCTCTTACTATGATGTTGGGCCCATTTATCGCATACCAGGGATCATGGATCAGTTTGCATATATCAAAATACTTGAAGAGGTCATGTTGCCTTATGCTGAAGAGGAAATGCCCTTGAAATGGGTGTTTCAACAAGATAACAACCCTAAACACACCAGTAAGCGAGCAGCATCAGGGTTCAAGACCAACAAAATGAAAGTTATGGAGTGGCCACCCCAATCCCCGGACCTTAATCCGATAGAAAACTTGTGGGGTGACATCAAAAATGCTGTTTCTGAGGCAAAACCAAGAAATGCAGAGGAATTGTGGAATGTTGTCAAATCATCCCGGGCTGGAATACCTGTTCACAGGTGCCAGAAGTTCTCAGAAACCGTGGTTATACAACTAAATATTAGTTTAGTGATTCACAGGAATACTAAATCCTTAAGATTTTTTCAGTTTATACAGTAAATATTTGGAGTTTGTAATGAAAAATGCAGACACTGCTATTTTTTTGAACAGCCCAATGTTCATTTTTCTTCATTTTCTGTAAAGTAATTAAAATATTGATACATTTTTCTTCATGTTTTGATGTAGAATATAATGTGCATTGTTCCCAATGCATGGAAATAAAAACTATTATAAGGATTTTGAGCTTTACTCACGTTTTTAAACACACTGCTATTATTTTGAACACAACTGTATGGAGATATTGCACCAAAAACCAGACATTTAGTAGAATTTAGCTAGAATAGTCATTTACCACATTAGCAATGTATAGAGTGTATTTCTGATTAGTTTAAAGTGATCTTCATTGAAAAGAACAGTGCTTTTCTTTCAAAAATAAGGAAATTTCAAAGTGACCCCAAACTTTTGAACGGTAGTATAGGAGACCTGTGTTTACTACAACTTGGTGTGGCTTTTGGAAGTGATTATACAATGAGTGAATGAATTTACAGAATTTAATGAATTTTCGTACCACTTTCAAATGCATCTCTGATATTATTGACTTCGCTCTGGGAGCCTGGCACTCTGAATATGCCTTCGTGATGCAGACCTAAAATCAAACACATTTAATTTGAAAATATATTATTCGTATGAATTACAAACGCACAATTCTTCTAGCAGCATGAGTTATGGCAGGCTGGTGCCTGGACTCACCATGGAGGTTGATGAAGCGAATACAGCTTTCCACCACTAAGGGGATCTGCTGCCCAGAGCTCTGTTCGGCAGGTAGATATGAATAAAGATCATTAGAATTGTAATGAGCACTGAGAATGAGACCATCACAATGCTGTCAAAATAACAGCATAATTACTGCATAGGTAAGCGTAAGATCGGAAATAAGAATGGCATGCATATGTAAAGCTGTGAACTAGGGAAAGTGAGTAGTGCATTAGTGTACACAGTCTGTTTGTAGGTAGTGGGGAAGACTGCCGAGGACAAGCAAAGCAGTACCTGAGTCCTAGACATCCGCCTTCTTCTTCTGATGCACCGGCCAGCCAAACAGTTATGAGGAATGAAGGTAAAAAAGGAAGAATCGAAAGAAGTAACAGAAATTGTGTGATGGGTAAAAGAAGGTTTGAGATGCACAGACAGAGAAAAAAAATACCAAGGCAACCAAAATCAAATTGAAAATGAAAAGAAAGAAGCAAGAGAAAACAGTGGGGAAAGGGGGTAGATGGTGGAGAAAGATAATGAGCAGAATCAGGAGTCAGATGAAAAGCAATTAGCACAAGACTACATTTTCTCCCTCCATTTATATTCGGCAGGCAGCAAAAGCAATTTTAATGCATTTACACAAAGGAACAGGACACCACAGCTTAAACACTCACAGTAATACACTCAAATACGAGATTGGCTCGTGGCAAACAAAGTCCTGGGGTTTTTTTTCTGCGTTAATCTAATTTCCAACCACTCAGCCAGAAATGTGTGCATTTTAGAGTCAAGAGGCCACCCACGCTGATAACTAACTTAAGAGACAAACAGTTCTGTAGTCCTGACTGCATTATACAACACAGTGTGGTGGTACATCCCATAGATTAATGTCCACTTCAGAGAAAGAGATGGCCGAGGGTTAACATAGTGCAGTCAATAGGCAGGTTGACATTCTGATTAATTAATATAAAGGAAGAGAGTCAGAGAGATGCAGAGAGGAGGAAATGGAAGATGGCACTGTGAAAAGCTGAATAAGCAAAGGCCAGATGGCGGTCCCACCAGGCTGGTGCACCTCTCTCAGTCATCTAGGAGCTATCAAGGATGCACATGTACTGTGCCACGGGCAGCCAGGACACCAGAGATAAAAAATTTCAATAAATAAATAAATGGGCTGAAAGCCGGCATGGTGGTGTAGTGATTAGCACTGTCACCTCACAGCAAGAAGGTTCTGGGTTCGAGCCCAATGGCCAACAGGAGCCTTTCTGTGCGGAGTTTGCATGTTCTCCCTGTGTCTGCATGGGTTTCCTCCGGGTGCTCCGGTTTCCCCCACAGTCCAAAGACATGCAGGTTAGGTTAACTGGTGACTCTAAATTGACCGTAGGTGTGAATGTGAGTGTGAATGGTTGTTTGTCTCTGTGTCAGCCCTGCGATGACCTGGCGACTTGTCCAGGGTGTACCTCGCCTCTCACCCATAGTCAGCTGGGATATGCTCCAGCTTGCCCGCGACCCTGTAGAACAGGATAAGCAGCTACAGATAATGGATGGATGGGCTGAAAAGAGCACCATGTGCTGCATTTCATTACTATGAATTCCTATTTTAAAAAGAAGCTAAAACTTTTTTTCAAGTCCCAGACAATTGACAGTTATTCCGCTCAATCTTGTCGTACATAGCTTATAGCTGACTCAGCGTGTACGTCGCTCTGGATAACAGCGTCTGCTAAATGCCATGTAATGTAATGTAATGTAAGTCTTATTATATCCACATTCACTGGATTTTGAGAAGCAGAGCATTTTTATTTATTTATTTATTTTGCAAATTCAATAAATAAAAACTTTATACAAAACATCCAGCAAAATCATATCTGCTTAGAATGTGAACAAACCGGCGAAATGACAGTAGCAATTTGTGAAAAATGTGATAATTCTTGGGAAAAAAAAAAGATATCCTCTTACCATCAAATACCTCCATATTTTGTTGCTTTTTTGTATTTTGGGGGGTTTTGTTTTTCTAGCAGAGTTTTTATTTTGTCCTCGGTTGGTTCAGCAACACGCTCCACCATTTTGTTTTTCTCTATTCACGGTATATGAGCTGATAGCCTAGTAGTAGAGTAGCCAATCAGAGCGTGCAATTGCTCATATCCAGTGAATGTGGAAAGAATAATGATGCTTAGCCAGTGTAAAGGATGTTTTTCTTATAATGACACAGAGGAGATTAGGAAAGCTAGCTCAATAACTTTTTTAATATCCAGATTAAACATACTGGAGTTTGCATGTTCTCCCCATTCTTGCGTGGGTTTCCTCCAGGTGCTCCTGTTTCTTTCCACAATCCAAAGACATGCATATTAGTTTAACCGACTGCTCTAAATTGCCCATAGGTTGAGCGTGAATGTGAATGGTTGTCTGTCTCTCTGCGTTAGCCCCATGATAGATTGGTGACCCGTCTCGGGTGTACCCTGCCTCTCACCCAATGTCAGCTGTGTTTGGTTCCAGCTCACCCGCGAGCAGCAACAGATAAGCAGTATAGAAAATTAATGAATTAAACAAACTTGGGACTAAAAACTTGATTCATATTAAGAAAGACTTCACAAAAGTGTTGTGTTAAGGTCCATGATTTTAGAATGGTCACATATGGGTGTGATGGTCAGGTGTCCACATAAATTTGGCCATATAGTGTACTTTATAATAAATATTATATATATATATATATATATATATATATATATATATATATATATATATATATATGATCTTCTAATCTTTTGCATATAATGCACTATGGGGCTTAGAATGAAAACCGCTATATGCTTAAAGTATATAAAGCTGTGTAAAGTCCTGATTCAAAGGGAAAGTCATTAATACATGCATAATGCAATATTAATGTGGTTATATGCAGTGGACATGCATTCATAGATCTTTGACCTTGGACAAGCTCAAACAAGCACTGATGCTCAAGGAGGACTGTTTGCACTGTTACAATGCATCATGGCACATAGGACAGCTAACTAAAGAATGAATAAGGACAGCAAGTTACATAATTGCCACAGCAATAACTGCATTGTCATGGCTTAGTTAAGACTTACACATGCCTAAAACACAAACGCAAACACTGCTCCTAAAACACATTAATCCTTCCCTGCTCTCCCTCAGATGCACATTTTTATTACAAAGAAGTAAACAGAGATGCTAATAGCTTATGCTAGTTGATGTAGTGCATACATGTCAACCTATACGGAATGTCCGTATTTTATACGGATTTGATTCAATAAACGTAGTATACGGGCGTATAAATAAAGTTATACGGATTCTTTAAAAAGACTTCAATATTTATTTAGAGCTATAATCAATTCCCACGATGATAAAAGAGCGCATAACATTTACAAACGTACTGTACACCACAGACAGCCAGCAAAGAGTCTTATGAAATCGCGCGTTATCTTGTGGTAGCGAGACTTTGTTCCACTTTTGATCATGCGCACACCGCATTGCGAGAATCCCGCCAATCATGAAGTCATAGACATATAAACATAGACGCCGCCTTCTGCGTAGAATCATACGTCATCCTCGCCGCCATATTGGATGTGGCAAAGTGGAGATTCTTCAACCGTCTCTGGTATAGTGTCTAGACAGTAGCCGAGAATAAAGATGCCTCATTCATGTGCTGCGTTTAACTGTACCAACAGGTTTACCGTCCAAACGAGATCACATGGGATTACCTTTCACAGGTGAGACTGGAAAAATACTTTTCGTTGTATTTGGTCATTATAACGTAATTTTACGAACAGATTTTTCTGACTTTGTGGCTAATATGAAGTCCCGTGCATAATAGCCGCTCGGTGAAACCTGTCTCCAAACAACGAAGTATTTCCTTCGTAACTACGCTGATAACACTGTGTTTTTGTCAAACATTGGAGCTTTGTATTCATTCTGAAGGTTTATTGTTATTAATATTGAATAAAAAGTAACTGGGATATATCATTGTTAATTATCATTCAAATTTTAGGTAAATTATTTTAATTTGCATCTTATACGGATTTTATAAGGGAAATACGGATTTTGGAGGTTGGTTATACAGGTTTGACTGACCAAAGGTTGACATGTATGGTAGTGCTGCTACCAATTTTTGTTGTTTGTTGTTGTCTTTTAAGAAGAAGAAGCCTTTATTTGTCACATGCACACTCAAGCACAGTGAAATTCATCCTCTGCATTTAACCCATCTGAAGCAGTGAACACATTCATGCACACACACAAGTGAGCAACGAGCACACACACATACCGTACATACTCAGAGCAGTGGGCAGCCATGCTACAGCAGCTGGGGAGCAATTGGGGGTTAGGTGCCTTGCTCAAGGGCACTTCAGCCCAAGCCTGACTCATGTTAACCTAACCACGTCTTTGACCTGTGGGGGAAACCGGAGCACCCGGAGGAAACCCACGCAGACACGGGGAGAACATATAAACTCCACACAGAAGGGCCCCCGTCAGCCATTGGGGTCAAACCCAGAACCTTTGTGCTGTGAGGCAACAGTGCTAACCCCTACACCACCGTGCCACTCACAGTGAGCAACTGTCCTTATTTAATTATTTTTTATTCCATTTTTCCTTTTACATCTATTTTTATTCTTTCGACATTCACTGGATATGAGCAATCGCGCACTCTGATTGGCTACTCTACTACTAGGATATCAGCTCATATCCCGTGAGTAGAGAAAAACAAAATGGCAGCTCATGTTGCTGAACCAACCGAGGATGAAAAAAAATTTTTCTTCAAGAATTATTATTATTTCATTTTTCACTAATTGCTCCTGTCATTTCGCCGGTTTGTTATTTTGTCTGACATTTTGTATAAAGTTTTTGTTAATCGAATTTGCAAAAAATACAAACAAGATGTTCTGCTTCTCAAAATCCAATGAATGTGGATAGAATGAAACAGTTATTCCACTCAATCTCGTCTCCGTACGCGCCTCGTCGGCTATCAGCTCATGTACGACTCGATGGAATAACTGTTAAATATTTACTCTGTACTTGAGCTGCTGTAACACCTGAATTTCCCCCCATGGGGATCAATAAAAGAATATCTTATCTTTTCTTATTTTATCTTAATAGCTTTTTTTAATATATATACATAAGCTTTTTTGCAAAAGCAGCAACCAGAAAGTATAGTGTCAGATAACAAATATGCAATGACATCAATTCAGAGACCTTTACACCATAATTTAAGCGTGCAAGTGCAACAGACAGCAGTTGAGCAGGAACTGTTTCGGCAGATGATCACACAAGGGAAATGGGGAAATATGATTTTAATCAAGAAACAGTTTGAGTACAGCTGCAAAATAGCATGAAAATGGCTATCACAAACAATCACAAACACCATACATTTCAGGCAGGCAAAACTCAGATAAGCAGTCAGTGACAGGAAATCTCATTTCACAGAAGCTGGAGGGAGGAGTAACGTTGCAGAAAGAGTGTTGCAGTAATGCATCAGAAATCCAGCTAAAGGCTGTTTTGGAGCACAGGGCTGTACCTGGATGAAGGACAGCATGTCTCCAGAGAAGAGTTTGTGGTTGTACTGGGAGCAAGGCCTGGCTTTCCGCACACGCACTGACCTACCAGAAGGCATTCTGGGAAATACATACACCGCACTCCACTGTGAGACTATGGCATCATTACATGCATGCAGCAAGCATGCACTCCATTTTCATGCACATACATACATACATACATACATACATGCAAACAGGTGTGCTGCTTTATGAAACTTGACGTTTGAATATATATATATATGGTTTTCTAAAGCCTTTCGGGTTAAGTCTAAACATCTACTGAGTTTGAGAGTAAACTCCAGTGGCTTTGGCTCAGGATTTTCTAAACATACAGTGATTCCTGATAGGAAAATATGAACAGATGTTGTCTGGGCTGTGGCTAGTGTCAGCAACACACCCATGTGTGAACAGTCCCAAAACCAAGGACGGATAGACAGACGGATAGAAAATAAGTTGTACCTGGAGGGATCACTGTCAACTGCCTCAGCTGGAAGACAGAAATGAGAGTAAAGACAGATAATTAGCAATAGGCAAAAGCTGTGCACCTTTACAATAGCGTAAGATAGTTCTCACGTGTCTGTTTTAGATTTAAATACTGGCTTTTTATTTGTACCTTTCTGTATGGCCTCCTTCAACAGGTCATGTTTGGCCTGGAGTTTGGAAATCAGGGAGCTACCACTGAGATACTCCTTCACTTTCTGAAAGCGTACAGATTGAACAAAACGAACACTTATAATCACACTACAGTTCACAGCTTTCTGACCTTACCAGTAATCATTTCTCTGTCAATTTTCATTCCCATAACTCTAGCATACATGCTGATATAAACTAACTTTTCATATACCAGACTTAGTTTGTGTTTACGTTAAAGTAGAAGGTCTCTGTTTCCTGCTGATTGGCTCTGCGCTTGGTTAAGCTCAGCTTGGTGTTCGGGCCATCGCCTGTGCTCTCCTGTGATAGGCTGGCTGAGATATCAGGGATGCGGTTACAGTCATCATCACAGATACTCTCCAGTAGAGCAGCATGAGTTGCCTTGAGAGTTTTGCTGACCTGTGAGAAATAAAATGACATGAGAGAAAAGTGTGGGCTAAACAGAATACGACTGACATTCACCTCTCTAGGTATGCACACATATCAATAATTTATGTGGATTTGACTTATACTTGACCTGGGTAAAATTAGACAGTAATTTGAGTGAAGGCACAGAAATGGCTGTTAAATGAATTGTTTGATGAATAGAATGTATGATTAATAGAGATGAGCTGTGATATGATGTCATTTAGGCAAGTTTATATGTACCTCCTCTGTTTCCAGGGTAACAGTAGCCAGTCTGGACTGCAACTGCTGGTATCTGGTTTCCATCTCATACCTCACCTGACAGTCAGCACTCACCTCACAAACCTGGCACACACACACACACACACACACAGTCAGATCTCACTCGCACAGATTCTGACACACACTAGGTGTGTGTGTGTGTGTGTGCGCGCGTTACCTGGTCTCCCTCATGTGACAGGTGCTGAAAGCGGAATGGCAGGCAGAAGGCCGAGTTGTGGGCTTGCAGCAGGGCATCTCGGTCCTGGCCCTGGTCCATAGCACTCACTGCACTTTCAAGCTGCTGCAGCCCATTCTTCAGGTTCTGCTGTGCCCGGTTCCTGTTTGACAGGTAACCACGCATCACCCGTGTCACAGACAGGTGGTAGCCAAGATCCGTGCACTGCAAATAAACATGGATGCAACAACAGAATGAGACTCAGAACTACTATGGGCTGTATTCAAAGTTGGGAACTTACACAAGTTGAAAGATTTACACATATAGACTAATTTGATTATATATAAATGAGAAGATGGCAAATAAACATCTAATAGGAGCCTAGTGTATTGGATATATATTGCACGAACAGTCCTCACTGTAATTATCACATTAGCCACTGCAGATGTGTCTTAATTTTACAAGATGGCTGCCACATTAATGAGCAGCTTATAAAACAGCACTTGATCCAGCACATCCTTTAACTAGAAGTACAACAGCAGAAATCCTGAAGTATAGGCAAGAGTAAAAATGCTGCATCTACTGTTCTGTTGAGAGTTGCAGCAAGTGACAAAACCTACCAGATAATATATTTATTTTACTTTTTATCATCATTACATTACAGGTATTTAGCAGATGTTCTTATCCAGAGCGACATACAACAGGATCTTGACACACCCACAGCAGTGGGCACACTGGGGAGCAGTTGGGGATTAGGTGCCTTGCTCAAGGGCACTTCAGCCATTCCTGCTGGTCCAGGGACTCAAACCAGTGACTTTTTGGTCCCAAAGCTGCTTCTAATAATTATGCATTATTAATAAAACAACTCAAAGGTGCATTTTATTTTCACTCGCTTTCATGTTTCAGTGATTTTAGTGACATTTCACGCGCTGACATCTTCATTTGCTAATTGTGCAAATAAGTTAATACGGCCACAAGGTACATCCAGGTTATGTAATCGGAATGCACGTGTATGATGTGAGCTATTTCATCATGCTTTTAAGTTGCTATGTTGAGCTCTCAAATTAATAATTAATGCCAAAGATTTTGTTAATTTTGATGTGCTCTCTATTTTAATGGCTAAGCTAACTGACTATGCAATTGCTATGATTACGACTCTGCTTAATTAAGTGTAGTTCTTAATTTGATCCATATAAAATTCAGTCCTTGAGATAAGCTATGACACCAATTAAGATGGTGTCAGTTCGGAGTTCCTTCATTTAAAAAAAAAATCCTTTCTGTGGGCAATACAAAGATTTGTAACTAACTACTTAATTAATCATATACTCTCTGTAAAGTCCACAGAATTTAACTTAATTTATTAGTGTCATGTTTATATATTATATATTTATGCCCTTGAATGGCATTCCATTAGTGTCTTTCCAGCCCTAAACCTGAATTTCAGAGTCAAGGACGGATGAAGGGCAGAATCACATTCATGCCATTCAAGGGCATAAATATATAATATATAAACGTGACACTAATAAATTAAGTTAAATTCTTTGGACTTTACAGAGAGTATATGATATATATACTAATGGCACCTACAGACTGAGATTTCAGCAATTATATAAGTTAACTGCAAGCCACACTGTGCAACATGGATCTAATAAACCTGGGTAGCAGATCAAGTTCAATGTATGTAGACTATACAATGATAACACCTACTGAATCTTAGTTTACGACGCAAGTCAATATACAGGAATAAAACATCAGTGTGCATCATCCAGCTGTGCCACTATAATGGTAAATAATGAGGCTTAGCAAGAATTGAGCCGTTGTTGGTCTGGTGCTAGTGTCTCGTTGATCAGTGTGTCATTTCATGCTACATTCCTATTGGTTAGTTGGTAGACATAAGTTGTAGCAGCAGTCACACTGCAAGATCCATCCATCCATCCATCCATCCATTATCCGTAACTGCTTATCCTGTGCAGGGTCGCGGGCAAGCTGGAGCCTATCCCAGCTGACTATGGGTGAGAGGCGGGGTACAGCCTGGACAAATTGCCAAATCATCACAGGGCTGAGACAAACAACCATTCACACCTATGGTCAATTTCAAGCCACCAATTAACCTAACCTGCACGTCTTTGGACTGTGGGGGAAACCAGAGCACCCGGAGGAAACCCACACACACATGGGGAGAACATGCAAACTCCACACAGAAAGGCCCCCGTCGACCAGTGGGCTTGAACCCAGAACTTCTTGCTGTGAGGCAACAGTGCTAACCACTATACCACCGTGCCACCCTACATTGCAAGATGGTCTTCCTAAATTTCTGACATTGTCAGAATTTTGTCCCAGCCTATCTTTGGTTGCAAGACCATGACAACTGCCATCTTTGAACCTCTCTCACAGTGTGACATAGGACCCATGTTTTCAAACCAAAACAAAAGATATCGGCACATTTTTTTCACGTTGGTCATCTTTCACCTGGGACAGCCCAAAGTTGCACAGTGTATACGTTCCATAAAACACAATTTTTTTTTTCAAATGCCTGAGTAGCATGCAAGTCTGTAGTTACATCTGAGGTCTGAATTCCAATGTGCACAATTTCAGTAGTAACTCCTCACTACGCATGCTTAGCTCTGAATATAACTAGCATGTTCTCACATACACCATGTTCTTGCATTGCTGTTACACCTCAAATGATTGTTGCCTTCTACAAGAGATACATGACTCTGCCAGATTATTTTTTAACAAATGTGGCTTCCTATATTTTGCCACTTGCAATGAGTAGCACAAAATACAATATTCATGCTTCTGTAAACTGCAGAAAATGAAAGCTTAACAAGTGAAAACTCTTGAATATAGGCCAATTTTTCTTATTTCTTATTATGAGATTATTATAAACATGTTACATAATGAAACTTATTTCTTTACAGTCTTTAATTTCCTGATGAGAAAACACATAAGTAAATCCTCCACGCATCTCCAACCACGACGCTTATAAGTTGCATTCAATTTGAATTGTAAAGTGCTGTGGACAGGTTGCAGATTGTCGTGGAAGTGTATGCATGCCAAATATTTGTGGTCCGCCTAATGAAACCATGTGTCATGAACAGAAAATTATAGAAAGGGAACCAAGCTATTATTGGTATGATGCTACCTCAGAATAAGGAAGTAAAACATCCAGTAAAACAGAGAGCAGACAGACATTATCATGGCACTCACGTCAATCAGAGTGCAGATGTCCTTGAGATAGTACTTATTCATGGCAGCGTTGGCTGCTGCGAGGTTCAGCAGGTAGTCATTACGAGCTTTAGTGCACTTCAGCTGGGTCTCTTGTACTTTCCCTTGCCTCTGCAAAACACACATACACAGAGGAAACAGCGGGTTACAGATATGAACTGATACATCTTCCTGTGCCATGCTCAGACAAAGAAAACTGTACATTGTCAACTGAAGAACACACTCAGCTCTACCTTTTCCATGAGCCTTTCCATCTTCTTTACTGAGCTGCGCCTCTGACCTCCTGATTGGCCAACACTAAGTTCAGACCCCTTGCCAGTCTGTTTCTCCTCCAGTCGTGCAGCTTCTTTGAGTTTGCCCTCAGCAGCAAGACACTCAGAGTGATACTGGTGATAAGTCTTTAGAGCCTACAGTTGGCATCAATAATGAAACACATGACTTAGCTTATTGGTTAATGACTGCTTTTATTTGGTAGCTAAGAATGTTTTGTCTTGGCCATTCTACAAAATTAAGAAAATCAATGGTACCCATAGCTCTGTCACACACACACACACACACACACACACACACAAGCCAAGAGCCTTGGCCAAGACACTTGTGACAGGCAAGCTGTTCTGTGAAAGGTGAAGGCTTTCAGAGAGAAACCAGCTGGCAGAAGGGTAGGTAGGTTTAATCAGGACATGTGACCTGGGCTTGACCACATAAGACCATTGGGGTAAGGGATCTATGCCCTACCCCAGGGATCCGAAAAAGCATGAAGATGTCTTCACGTCGAATACTGTAAAATAGCTTTAGGCTATTTTCACTCTTGGGTGTTTTCCCAGACCTGGGGTTCATTGGTTGAATATAAAAGCTGTGTTCAAATACAGGGAAAGCACTTCCAGAGCTAGTCAAGGAAGGTGCCTTGTCATGATATTTCCAATTTCAAGTTTTACAGTAACAGAGAATGGGATGTTGTGGTCTACATAGAAGAATGATTTGCAGACCTAAGGAATTCAAATGACTTATTTTTGTTGAACCATGAAGCTTTGACTGACAGACTTCATCCAAACTGTTAACCATGGTAGAGTAAATCTAACTCCACACTAATTCAAGACAAATGCATGCATTAATGTGAATTTGCATGATTGTGATGTAAACATATTTTGCAAAACTGCACGAACAGCATATTAAACATAAAAATGCATAAACATTCTGCAAGGGATGTATGTGCAGCGTCAAAACGGATGATTAAAAAAAAAGATGTTTCCCTTCCCCTAACTGGACTTGAGAATTCTGGTGAAGTGTGAAAACATGTTTAGTCAAGTTTGATCCTGTTTTAAGCACAGAGATGCATGCTGGCTAGACTGACGCAGCAAAATCGCACTCACCGTCTGCAGCTCTGTGGTGACCTTTAGGAGTTCATCCTGCGTCTGCAGACCCACTTCTTTACTCTACAACACAATCATAAAAATTCAGCCCAGTGAACTCATTAGTGAAAGAGAGACAATAGGTGTGTACGTGTTAGCACCTTCTTGGCCAGGCGGTGTGTGTCCTCGATGCAGTGAGATAGGCGCTGGGTGAAAGTGGTGCTGCAGATCTCACTGAGCGAGCTGTGGTCCCGGCTCTCCTGCTTGGTCTGCGTGAGCAGCACTGACCAGCACTGGGACACGGACTGGTCCATATGCTCCTTCCTTCAAGACAAAGGAAAAATGTTTTTAATTGGAGCTTGTAGGCAAGCTGGTGATATTGTGCCATAATATAATTTGTATTTAGGTGGTCAGGATTATGTACTTTTTGGTCTTGAGGGTGAACCTCTCGCTGAGTTTTTCCAGAGAGCGTGCATACTCAGCCTCGATCTCCCCCCGACGGCGTAGATAATCACTAAGATCCTGGAGCTGCTGCGTCTTCTGCTCCAACTGTGCATCCAACACTTTCAGCTGCTCCGAAAGCTGACTACGTACCTCTGAAAGAAAAGGGGGAGGTAAAGAGAGTCTCAGGCATTGCTCTCTTTCACCCAGATTGCACATAGCCTGGGGTAGTCATGGGACACGATAAGCAGAAACAGTATCACTAATGCAGACTATACTCAAAATCATGACCAAGTCTGACCACGAGGAGAGAAAAACAAGAACCAGAGATAGTGAAAGTGAGAGAGAAAAACAGAAAGAGTATCATGACTCCTCCTTTACCTTTGATCTGTGTCTCATACTCTGCGAGACACCCCCTTTCCTTCCTCAGTTTGCCATGTGATGTCATGGTCTTGCAGGAAAGTCCTGTGCCGTATCAGCTATCAGGTAATACGTGTCCAAATGTGTATTAATGGTCCTCCTACAACTCTTTAAACTACCTAGAGCTTTTTATATAGTGAGAAGAACCTGTCACAGTCCGATGTTGTGATTGCTCTACCTATCAGGACACACGGACACACTCAAAAATCTTCTGTGCTACTACAAAAAACAGAAAAGAGAAATGATTGTGTGTGTGTGTGTGTGTGTCTCCGTTTCAGTCAGCTTAGTGACAGTTATCAGTTTCCTCAAGGCTACAGCTGATCTCTCTTCTGTGTGCTTTTATGGTTTCAGCTGAAGAACTATGCATGCGAGAGACTCCGTCGTTTTCTTTATCTGCTTCCTGAGCGAGTGGGTAAATGTGATTGTCTTCGCCTGTGAAGCAAAAAGAAAAGAAAGAGAGAAGAAGAGAGGAATATATATAACAACGTTGTGGCAGTAAGCAAAAAAACGTTAACTTCAGCACACCTGGCCACATCCGGTTTACCTCAGACTCTCTCACCAAGACATCCTGTTAACAGAATACTAAAAGTCATGGGTTTCTGTAGAGATGTGGTTAGGATAACGTGTTTACCCCAATTTTATTGCATTAGTATCTGAGATGCCTTGTTCAGAAAGCTTCTCACACCTATGCTTTACACAATCTAACTATTCAATACTGTCCCCTTTCATTCTCTGTTTACATTGGAAAATGCTTGAAACACTTCTTTCTATGACTAATAAGAAGAATGAAATGCTTTATATTCTCTTCAGTTGATATAACTTGTATGTCATAGCAGGCAGCTGTATATACTTCATGCCAAGCTAGAGATATGACCTGTTATAAGTATACGGTAGCAGATAGCATATCCGGCTTAGCCATATATAGCCTTTTATTCTATCCACATTCACTGGATATGAGCGATCGCGCGTTCTGATTGGCTACTCTACTACTAGACTATCAGCTCATATACTGTGAGTAGAGAAAAACAAAATGGCGGAGCGTGTTGCTGAATCAACCGAGGACAAAATAAGAAATCTACTTGAAAACAAAAACCCCAAAAACACAAAAAAGCAACAAAATATTGAACGAAAGTATGTTTTTTTTTTCAAGAATTATTATTATCACATTTTTCACAAATTGCTACTGTCATTTCACCGGTTTGTTTACATTCTAAGCGGAAATGATTTTGTCGGATGTTTTGTATAAAGTTTTTATTTATCGACTTTGCAAAAAAATAAAAAGTGCTCCGTTTCTCAAAATCCACTGAATGTGGACAGAATAAAACAGTTATTCCACTCAATCCCACCGCTACATGCCTCATCAGCTATCAGCTCATGTACGACTTGATTTCGTGGAATAACTGTTAAATATACAAAACATATCATTTGATTTTAATCATGAGGGATTTGGTGAATTATTATTTTCAAATTCTGCTGAACATTTCAAATGATAACTGCAAGGTCTATAGCAAACAAAATCTCAAAATAAAAACAGTTTATTTTGCTGATTTTCCTTAGACATTATATAAACAGTTCATAAATACTTCTACAGTTATGTACAGTTTATGATGCTTTGGCCCTGTACTCCAGCTAGGGTTTATTATTATTATTATTAGACATACAAGAGTGAGTATGAAAATATCAGTTCGAACTAGAGATACAGTTCAACAAGAAAATATGAGTGTGCTTGTGGTGCAGTACAAACAAAAAGACAAGTGCGGGTCATGACGGATGGATGTGTGTATTGGGTTAGGTGGTCTGAGCTATGAAACGAAGTTTGGTGGCTCTCTGATGAAGCGTGACCAAGCAGGAAGACTTTAATTCTGAAACTCCAATCATTTCAATGGGGAAAAATAAACAACAGGAAAACAAGGGAATGAGTGCATCTTTCCAAAAGCTGTATATGAGCACACTATTTGGGCACAGGATGAACAAGTTGAAATTGGTTTGGGGTCGATATCTCAGAAACTGCGGGAGAAGACGCGGGACAAAAACATGGTCTGACAGATAATAATGTGATTGCTTGTAAATTATGAAGCAAGAAGAGAACGTGTAATTTTCCCCAGTAGTGAAGCTGCCATTTATTTATTTGGCACTTTGTTCTCAGAACTGTTGCATTTGAAATCCAATGTATAGGGACCAATAAACAAAACTGTGTCATTACTGTGTCAATTACCTGTGGTGTGTGCAGCACATTCAATATAAACTGGTATGAATACTTTCCATACTGACTATATTCGTTTTAATAATCCTCAGATGTGATTAAATGTTCACGAGGAGAGCTGAGTGAACAACAGTTCTGCAAAATATTTCCTTGGATTTCTAAAAATCACTTCTGAGCATCTGAGTCATTGTGGGGAACCGAAGTCGTCCTGGGGATCCTGCGTGGGATGTGTCAGTGTGGTGGGTGTGTTGGTCCTGTTACTGGGTGGAGGGACTTGAGTCATGTTTTTTTTTTATTCTCTCTCTCTTTCTCTTTTGAGTTGTTTAGGGTTTCAAAGAAAAGCTTTTAGGAAATACCTCATGAGGACCTGCAAAATGTCCCTGCAAGGTCCAAACTATCACGTATTCCTAGTAAGATGTGAACATCTCATCTCATTATCTCTCTAGCCGCTTTATCCTTCTACAGGGTCGCAGGCAAGCTGGAGCCTATCCCAGCTGACTACGGGCGAAAGGCGGGGTACACCCTGGACAAGTCGCCAGGTCATCACAGGGCTGACACGTAGACACAGACAACCATTCACACTCACACCTACGGTCAATTTAGAGTCACCAGTTAACCTAACCTGCATGTCTTTGGACTGTGGGGGAAACCGGAGCACCCGGAGGAAACCCACACGGACACGGGGAGAACATGCAAACTTCCACACAGAAAGGCCCTCGCCGGCCCCGGGGCTCGAACCCAGGACCTTCTTGCTGTGAGGCGACAGCGCTAACCACTACACCACCGTGCCGCCCAAGATGTGAACATATGGTGTAAATACATCTCATCTCATCTCATTATCTCTAGCCGCTTTATCCTGTTCTACAGGGTTGCAGGCAAGCTGGAGCCTATCCCAGCTGACTACGGGCGAAAGGCGGGGTACACCCTGGACAAGTCGCCAGGTCATCACAGGGCTGACACATAGACACAGACAACCATTCACACTCACATTCACACCTACGGTCAATTTAGAGTCACCAGTTAACCTAACCTGCATGTCTTTGGACTGTGGGGGAAACCGGAGCACCCGGAGGAAACCCACGCGGACACGGTGTAAATACATACTAAATAAATAACATTTTGACCACACACGCGCATGCACACAGCAGACTTTTGAAGAAACTTTAGCGCTGATGCAGCCATGATGGAAGTGGCACAGAGAGGACTTTCATCTGAGCTGTAGGAGCTTTTGCACAAAGACAGCCTATGTGCATTCTGTGTGTGTGTGGGGGGGGTGTTCGGCATGACTAAGTAACTTTCTGTGAGTGACCCTGTTACTGCACTACACTACACAGTCTCAATCAGCAGCCGAGGCTGCCCACTCTTATCCTTTCACAGCTCTGACTCAGACACTCCAGAGCATGCCCAGGGCTGAGGTTTAGAGGTCACATCCCCCAGCTATTATAAGGATGCAATTATTAGATTTTGACCAAGCTAGCAGTTTTGCATGAGATGGCCGAGACTCCAGCTTATGTGTGCACTCAAGAGTGAACTACGTCCTCTTATGGTTTGCTCTTTGTCCACAAAGGCTTATCACCACACACACACAATCACAAAAGAAAGTAGCCACTAAGACTGCATGTCTGTAAGAATAAAATGAAATGCCCATTCATCCAATTACATAACCATTTAAAATTTCCGCGCAGTCCTTTCATATTTATTTTAAATGGAAATATATTAATGAAGTAATAGGATAAATGTGTGTGAGGGCAGTATTGACTAAATAGAAGCGCTTGAATAAACCTGATCTGGCTGCTGTATTGAGTTAAGAAGCTGCAGGGAATTAGAGATCCATGGGATCAATCCTATTTTACGCTCCCTGTGGGCCAAAGATGACACCAAGAACTGGACCTTATCTCTCCCTGAGCAAGGGACCAGCTCATTGCGTACACACACACACACACACACACACACACACACACACACACACTCCCATACATCCAGCTACCCACCCACATTCACATGTACACTCACTGGTCACTTAGGAACACCTGTACATCTTCACATTCATGTAATTATCCAATCAGCCAATCATCTTGCAGCAGCGCAATGAATAAAATCATGCAGATGCAAGGGAAGAGCTTCAGTTAATGTTCACATCAAACATCAGAATGGGGAATAAATGTGATCTCAATGACTTTAACTGTGGCATGGTGGCCAGATGGGCTGCTTTGAGTATTTCAGAAACTGCTGATCTCCTGGGATTTTTTTTTTACACACAACAGTCTCTCGAGTTTACACAGAATGATGCAAAAAACCCCATCTAGTGAGCAGCAGTTACACAAGTGGAAATAAATGCCTTGTTGATAAGACAGTTCAGACGAGAATGGTCAGATGTGGGTTTGAGCTGACTGGAAAGGTACAATAAGTCAAATAACTACTTTACAACCATGGAGAGCAAAAAAGCATTTCAGAACACACAGCATGTTTTTTTTGGTAACACTGTGCCCAGCAAAAACACATTAGCAGGCCTGATGAAAAGAGACAACACACTGCAGGCTGCAAACAAATGCCAACTGGTACTCTATTAATATACACTACTGTATGAGGAGTAGAGTTATCCATCCAGCCATCCATTATGTATACCATTTATCTGTCAGGGTTGTGGGGGAAGGCGGCACGGTGGTGTAGTGGTTAATACTGTCGCTGCACAGCAAGAAGGTTCTGGGTTCGAGCCCAGTGGCCAACGGGGGCCTTTCTGTGTGGAGTTTGCATGTTCTCCCCGTGTTGCATGGGTTTCCTCTGGGTGCTCTGGTTTCCCCCACAGTCCAAAGACATGCAGGTTAGGCTAATTGGTGGCTCTAAATTGACCGTAGGTGTGAATGTGAATGTGAATGGTTGTTTGTCTCTATGTGTCAGTCCTGTGATAATCTGGCGACTTGTCCAGGGTGTACCCTAGTCTGGCTAACGCGACAAAACTCTCCGAGCTATTGGTCTGGCCAAGATATTAAGCCCAACCGTTTCCCAGAGCCCGTGGTTGACCCGCCTCCCTGAAATGCCTCAGTTTGCTACTGGTCGAAGCCAGAAAAGGCTGTGACGAAGCTTAAACCAATCACATCACCCTTTCCTCTGACGTATGCGACGCGACGGGGCTAACTGGTAGATTAAACTCTTACCGAAGCCGGTCGGGAGCAAGGCGAAAACGTCCTTCCTTTCAATAAATACCTCCAGGGCTGCTCTTTGCTCCGTTTTCAATGAGAACTTCCCGTTGAATGCTTTCAATACAGCATCTATGCGTAATAGATGCGGAAGCGTGAATGAAGCGCTTCCAGCATAGATTCTGTAAACAATCTATGGCTTCCGGTCGCAGTTCTACTACATCAGTGCCTTGAACACACCTCTACCCAGGGTCGTTGGAGATGCTCAAAGCTGATTGGTTCCCGATTTTTAGGGAGCTTGGAAGAGCTGTAGATAGCTTGCCTGGCCAGACTAAGCTCTCAACAGGCCCTCGTGTTGCGTCACGCTTAGGATGGGCGGGCCCAGGCTAGGTGTACCCCGCCTCTCGCCCATAGTCAGCTGGGATAAGCTCCAGCTTGCCCGCGACCCCGCACAGGATAAGTGGTTACCGATAATAGATGGCTGGGTTGTGGAGGAAGCTGGTATGGTGGGGTACACCCTGTGCAAGTCACCAATCTATTGCAGGGCTAACACAGAGACAAACAACCATTCATACCTCTGGGCAATTTAGAGTAGCCAGTTGTCCTAATCTGTATGTCTTTGGACTGTGGCAGAAAACCCACACAGGCACGGGGAGAACATAGAAAGGACGCGGCCGGTCAGCCACAAGGCTTGAACCCAGTACCTTCTTGGTGTGAGGCAACACTGCTAACCACTGCACCACTATGTCGCCCTAAGACATGAGCTAAACATGCAAAACTCAAAGATACAAATCTAAAGCAAGATGCTGAATCCTTCTTTATTTCAGTTTCGAGAGTCACACAACTCTGTGACAAGTGACACTATTCCTTACATTAATTTACTTACATTACTGACAAACTGCATATAAAAATAATCTGCCTCGGCACTGCAACTCCTCCTATGGTACTTCAGTAAAATCCTGAAAATACAGACACCCAGCTCTATCAAATGCAGCACACTAAAACCCTCTGGTTTTCTGCTAAACATAGGTACAAATTACAAAGCTGCAATGCGTAATACGCAAAAGGATTAAGCCAAGCGGATTATTAGCTGTGTTATAGAAGCTCCGTACAGTCTGTTTATCTTCTCACAGCATTAATGAGACATGTGTTCACTCTCACCACATCCACACTTCCTGATACCACTGTAGTCCCAAACACTGTACACATTTATGTGAAAGGCCACACTTTCATACGTATCTAGTCAGCATATGCAGAAAGCGGAGCAACATCAAACCAAATATCATACATCAATGTATAAATCAGCGTCTTTTTATGACGCGTTACAAATCTTTCCTCACTTTCTGGCAGCTGAGAATAAAATATGTGAGCTTTCGATAATAGTCCCTGTGGCTAGAATAAAAACCAAATGATGTGGACCACCAATATTTCTGCTAAACATAGGTACAATATTTAACCAATTAGGTAAAGAAGGTGTCTCTACTCGCCTGTCAGTCATGAAGCCTGACTGAACTCCAAATTCTTCCCCACTTGCACTAGCTTTGAGAATGAAGAGGTGGATGAACTCTGCCTTCATCCCTGAAGTACTATAACATGGCGTGATCCATCAGTCAGACCACACACGGACAGACAGCAAGAGACACGAGACAGAGAGAAAGGAAGTCAGTGAAAGAGATTTTATCTGAAAGAGGATGAAGAAAGAATAGTGTGAGAGGAAATGAAGAGTGAGAGATAGTGTGTGTGTGTGAGAAAGAGAGACAGATAGACACGAATGAGAGAGTGAGAGATGAGGTGAGAGAAGAGCATTAGCTCAGTGGTTACGGTTCTAATGTAGAGACTGGAAGACTGTGAGCCACTTCTGGGCTCTTGAGCAAGAATTTTTAACCCTTAACTGCTCATGAGATTAGACAGACTGAGATGATGAACGCGAAAAATTAGGAGGCGGGGCCAGCTGTCTGAAACAGATCAATGCTGAGATATAGTGAAACAGGAAGCAGCCTTATAATGTCTAACCGTTACTGGTGTTCTCCTTTTAAAACCATCACCTACACACACACACATCTGAGCAGTTCAAAGGATGAATAGCCTTAATATCCAGTACATATATGTGTAAATAGAGCTACTGAGACAAGTTTGAAGACTGCTGTTATTCTTCGATTTCTAATAAGAGTGTGTTTAGTGTTGATCAATTTTGGTGAAGTTGCAGCTGTAGAAAGCTGTCGAAGGCTTCCTGCTCATGTCAGTTTCCCTCTTGCATGCACAAGCATGTGTGTGTGTGTGTGTGTGTGTGTGTGTAAAGCAGAAGGCATTAACGGGCATTAACACACACACATACAATTTACAGCATCAATAATAAACAACACCAAAGCCTTACCTCATTCTCTGTAGCCTTCTGTCTGTCACTCTCCCTCTCTTTCTTCCTTTCCTCCTCACCCCCTCCCTCACCCCCTCCCTCACCCTTGGACACAGAGAACACTGTGTTTGTGTCACAGATTTTCAGGGACCAATTTGATTGCTCTCCCTGTGACACATTCAACACAGGCGACTCTCTCTCCTCCTTTCCTCCCTCCCTCTCTCGCTCTTGCTCACTGAGGTATGCATTCAAAATAGCCCTCCTCTCTCTTCCACACACTCTCACACATAAATACACACAAGAAAACAGCTCTCCTCCTGCTTGTTCTGACTCTCCCCCAACACACACCCTCTCAGACACACACCACACACAAACACACCACACGACTGCACCACCAATCCCTTGCCGTGAGAGGATGTCATAAACTAAGCCCCACCTCTATCTCTCCCCGCTCCCCGCAGGCTTGCTATAAATACAAGGATGGATATGAATATGCTGTCTTGTTCTCCTAGCTCTCTACTCTCCTCTGTTTTTCATCCGTCATTTTACCTTTTTCCTCATCCTCTCTCCTGCCATGTATTGATGCTTGTGACCTTGCATTGTGTTCACCGACTAGCAGCAGTCCATATGTAGATGTATGGCTTGTGATCTCTCTCTCTCTCTCTCTCTCTCTCTAACACACACAGAGAGAGAGAGAGAGAGAGAGAGAGAGCCAAGGGGGTAATTTACGGCCATGAATCCGCTAGATGCAACCACCCTGCAGATGATGTGGCTTTAAAGCAGATCCTTGGAATCAAGACCAAATCAATAAGAAGGATAACAATAACAATGCTTCCACTTGATGCTTCTGCACATAGAAGCAAGGCGACAATTATAAACACGTGCAACACATCCCGTCTCACCACAGGTGTTTTACATATCATACTGTTGTTGTGTTTTTTTTTTCTCTTCCAGATGGCTACTTCCTCTACTTGTGTATATGATGACCGTTTGAATAATAGCACTGGATCATGTGCAACAAGCAACGAGAAACTGTATCTCAGGGGAAATGAGGATGTTCAATCACTCATGGATGTTCAGTCACACAGTATAGCATTAAGAAGGTGCACAAAGACTTCCAGGCCAACAGAAGTGGGGGAGGGAAGACATGAGATCATGTATCTGTGTCGATAAGTGTGTTAGATTTCCATTAGTAAGGGTGTGTTTGTGTGGTTAAGAGAGTGGCTTAAAAGCACACGAATAGGAAATACAAAGAAATAAGCTCTGTTTGTGCACAACAGCAAAATCTTCTCTGGATAAACAGTAGGCCAGGGTGGGATTTTGACCCGGTTCTCAGGAACGTACAAGGTGCAACTCCTCTAATTCTTACTGTGACAGAGTTAAAAGAGAAGCCATACACTCTCTACACCCCCAGCTTTCCTGTGCTTGTTTCCTTCCTCTGTTACTCTGTCTGTCACTGTTTTTCTCACTCTACCTCAGGATGTGGTGACAAGACTATGAATACAGAAATCTGAAACTCACAACTCATGGAAAACATTCAGTACACTCCCTGTACTGCATTAATGTTTCAGCATGTATTTTTCCCCCCATTTTGAACAGGAAAAGGCTCAGCTCCACAGCTGCATGTGCACTTGTCACAGTAATTCATTCCTAACCAAATGCTCAACGATCTCATGAGATGCCTCACTTTAATTATGGTCAATAAACTCACAGATGTAGTAAATGCGGAAAGGAAACACGGATTACTCCACATGAATCTCTCCACCCATGTGTGGTGGGAACGATGACTCCACTGTCAGAGACACGGGGGAAGCCGGCAGGGCGTCATAAGATCAGATGTGACATGAACAGAAGAATCTGTCGCATACTAGGGGGTCTTAGGAAATCTGGCACGGAGCCTAAAAATGCACACTGAGTTAACACAAACAGTGATGCATCAGGGTTATGCTAACATGGTCAGTGGTAACTCTTCTGCCCCTACTTTGGCTATGTCCCATGATCCATCTCTTTCCCCGAGGGTCAGTTCAGTTTCCACTTGGTAAGTCAGTCCTCACATCTCTGACCTATTTCATCACTCTGGTTTTACACACACACACACTGAAGAGAACTGCATATAGTATAGCTGGACAGAAAGCAGAAAATGACCTCTCCATTAATGGTGTTATACAAAACCACAGAAGAAAAATTGCATTTTTAAAGGTCACCAATCTGGCAGTAACAAACCATTGTTGGTTGACTGAACTGAATTTGATGTTATCATGAAGGTGAAATCACCTTTCAATAAAATGCCACAGACAATACTACCTTGCCTGTGCATCCCAAAATATCTCAGGCTCTCTATCAATCATTACAATCACTACACAAATGTTGTTCCGTATTGGGCAGAGGTGGACAAAGTACCCAACTTCATTACTTAAGTCAAAGTACAGATCTCACTGGTCAAATGTTACTCCGATACAAGTGAAAGTTGTACAGTCAAATTTTTACTTACAGTGGTGCTTGAAAGTTTGTGAACCCTTTAGAATTTTCTATATTTCTGCATAAATATGACCAAAAACATCATCAGATTTTCACACAAGTCCTAAAAGTAGATAAAGAGAACCCAGTTAAACAAATGAGACAAAAAATATTCTACTTGGTCATTTATTTATTGAGGAAAATGATCCAATATTACATATCTGTGAGTGGCAAAAGTATGTGAACCTTTGCTTTCAGTATCTGGTGTGACCCCCTTGTGCAGCAATAACTGCAACTAAACATTTCCGGTAACTGTTGATCAGTCCTGCACACCGGCTTGGAGGAATTTTAGCCCATTCCTCCGTACAGAACAGCTTCAACTCTGGGATGTTGGTGGGTTTCCTCACATGAACTACTTGCTTCAGGTCCTTCCACAACATTTCGATTGGATTAAGGTCAGGACTTTGACTTGGTCATTCCAAAACATTAACTTTATTCTTCTTTAACCATTCTTTGGTAGAACGACTTGTGTGCTTAGGGTCATTGTCTTGCTGCATGACCCACCTTCTCTTGAGATTCAGTTCATGGACAGATGTCCTGACATTTTCCTTTAGAATTCGCTGGTATAATTCAGAATTCATTGTTCCATCAATGATGGCAAGCCGTCCTGGCCCAGATGCAGCAAAACAGGCCCAAACCATGATACTACCACCACCATGTTTCACAGATGGGATAAGGTTCTTATGCTGGAATGCAGTGTTTTCCTTTCTCCAAACATAACGCTTCTCATTTCAACCAAAAAGTTCTATTTTGGCCTCATCTGTCCACAAAACATTTTTTCAGTAGCCTTCTGGCTTGTCCACGTGATCTTTAGCAAACTGCAGATGAGCAACGATGCTGTTTTTGGAGAGCAGTGGCTTTCTCCTTGCAACCCTGCCATGCACACCATTGTTGTTCAGTGTTCTCCTGATGGTGGACTCATGAACATCAACATTAGCCAATGTGAGAGAGGCCTTCAGTTGCTTAGAAGTTACCCTGGGGTCCTTTGTGACCTTGCCGACTATTACATGCCTTGCTCTTGGAGTGATCTTTGTTGGTCGACCACTCCTGGGGAGGGTAACAATGGTCTTGAATTTCCTCCATTTGTACAGTCTGTCTGACTGTGGATTGGTGGAGTCCAAACTCTTTAGAGATGGTTTTGTAGCCTTTTCCAGCCTGATGAGCATCAACAACGCTTTTTCTGAGGTCCTCAGAAATCTCCTTTGTTCTTGCCATGATACACTTCTACAAACATGTGTTGTGAAGATCAGACTTTGATAGATCCCTGTTCTTTAAATAAAACAGGGTGCCCACTCACACCTGATTGTCATCCCATTGATTGAAAACATCTCATCTCATTCATCTCATTATCTCTAGCCGCTTTATCCTTCTACAGGGTCGCAGGCAAGCTGGAGCCTATCCCAGCTGACTACGGGCGAAAGGCGGGGTACACCCTGGACAAGTCGCCAGGTCATCACAGGGCTGACACATAGACACAGACAACCATTCACACTCACATTCACACCTACGGTCAATTTAGAGTCACCAGTTAACCTAACCTGCATGTCTTTGGACTGTGGGGGAAACCGGAGCACCCGGAGGAAACCCACGCGGACACGGGGAGAACATGCAAACTCCGCACAGAAAGGCCCTCGCCGGCCCCGGGGCTCGAACCCAGGACCTTCTTGCTGTGAGGCGACAGCGCTAACCACTACACCACCGTGCCGCCCTGATTGAAAACATCTGACTCTAATTTCACCTTTAAATTAACTGCTAATCCTAGAGATTCGCATACTTTTGCCACTCACAGATATGTAATATTGGATCATTTTCCTTAATAAATAAATGACCAAGTATAATATTTTTGTCTCATTTGTTTAACTGGGTTCTCTTTGTCTACTTTTAGGACTTGTGTGAAAATCTGATGATGTTTTTGGTCATATTTATGCAGAAATATAGAAAATTCTAAAGGGTTCACAAAGTTTCAAGCACCACTGTAAGTTAAAGTACTGAAGTACTTGCTTTTAAAAATACTTAAGCATTAAAAGTACATTTTCTGTCAGTGCATCGTTGTATTATTGCCACAATGATTCCAAAACCTAATGCCTCTGAAGCAACTGACTGGAATTACTGACTAACTTGTAGAACCTCTAGAATAAACGCCTGGTAGAACGTTGCAAAATGAAATAACTGAATTGACAAAAAAAGATCTATTGTCCACAAAGCAGCATGGTAATGTTCTGTTACAGCTCTGGCAGTGTCAGAATCATCAATAAGATGCTAGCTAGTTTTTCTCTTTGGCCCCTGGTAAAAAATACGTAGTAGCTATAGTAATTATGCAAGGTCACAAAAGCTACAATGTTAACGTTACCAAAGACAGAAATGTGAATTCACAAAATGAACACATTCTATAACATCATGGTGGTTTAACATTAAGCTAGCTAGTCAGTGAAGTTCCTGACATGCTAGCAAACTCTTTTCAAACTCTAAATCGTGTTGGGTAGTTAATGTTACTAGAAAAGAAAGATTTCTACATTCTGTTTATTTGGCAAGATTATGCTAAAACATATTTCTGAAAGGACTTCAGATAAGTTAACGTTATTCATTTTAGCGTAACTCCGTTTTTACATGCTAACTTAAGTCCAAGTTAACTAGCTGTGTGTTAACGTTAGCCGTGGACAAGGCTACAGCAACTTGGCAGAAAGTCATTTGACTAACCAGACTGCATGGCTGTTGCAACCTTATCACTAGCTCTAAAAGCACAGACAACTTCATTGCAAGCTTTCTCTTGGAATAAAACATTTATATACCTCAACATGCTTCTGCAGATTGGACGGTGAGTTTTTGTAGGCCGTGATGTGGTTAGTTTTTGGCAAACAAAGCAAACATTTAAAACAAAACAAATCTTTAATCCTTTCAGAAAACTGAAACATGGGTTCTAGCTATAGAACCGTGGGTGCGTGCATTCCCCAGAAGAACTGCCTCCTTCCATTCTGCCATCAATTGATCGTGTTTAAATAACGCTGCTGAGAAATTACTGAACTTGATTTTATACAGTCTATGGATGTGATGTGACCCTAGTGATTACTGATAGGCTCTCAGTGTCACCTGAGAAGAAATCAATCACGTTTTAGAAAAGAAAAGAAAAAAGCATCTACTTTCAAAGCTGCTTCATAGTAATGAGTAACGAGGACCTTGATAGAAATGTAGTGGAGTAAAAAGTACAATATTTGTCTTTCAAAAATAATACTCAAGTAAAGTACATATACTCAAAAAGTGTACTTAAGTACAGTACTCAAGTAAATGTTCTTTGTTACTGTCCACCTGTGGTATTGAGTTTGTACATGGCACATAATGATTATGAAATATAATATGGCAAGACACATACATCGTGGAACATTTGCCGTTTTCATGAGAGTTAGAGATGTTGACAAAGATGAATGAACTCAGTTAAGTTTTGAAGATAAGGCTCAAGATGCATCAGGAAATTCACAGTCACTATTACATCCGTTTGCAGTATAATTGCATGGGTCGATAATGTAGAAATGCAGAGTAAATTAGCAAACCACATGGTGAGCAGCTTAAAAACCTCTGCTTGTTTACCCTTTGTACACTTCGAACTGTGAAATCCAAGAATAACAGAAGCAAGTAGAGAAAAATACAGAAGTGTAACCACTGAATCTTCAATAAAGAGAAAATAAAAGTCAGACAAGCCTAAACTAAAACTAGTAAAAAGGAAATGGAAAAAAAATCTGTACATATATACATACATATAAAAATGTGATTTGTGGAATGGCAAGCTGTATCACTGCTTTCAACAAGAGCATGGCTCAGTTAAGTTATGAAGAAAACTGCATTACATTTTGAGTCCCAGCTGCACAATGGTGTCTAATTCTATTGATCAGCAGCTTAGAGAGTGTTCTCATTGGCAGGGGTGTGTGTGTGTGTGTGTGTGTGTGTGTGTGTGTGTGTGTGTGTGTGTGTGTGTGTGTGTGTGTGTGTGTGTGTGTGACAGAGAGAGCGAGAGATGTGACCAAGTTGAGAATCACCGTGTTTTATCTGCTACTATTGTAGCAGGGACTCTGACAAAACTGTGAGAAAGTACAATATATTTAATTATTATACATACGGGCCACTTTTTCCATGGAATAAAAACATGTACCGTATTCTATTCCCTTCTAACAGGTTTATTGATGGCATGCAATATTGTTATCATATCACTTATCCTCCATGTACAACCCCGATTCCAAAAAAGTTGGGACAAAGTACAAATTGTAAATTAAAACGGAATGCAATAATTTACAAATCTCAAAAACTGATATTGTATTCACAATAGAACACAGACAACATATCAAATGTCGAAAGTGAGACATTTTGAAATTTCATGCCAAATATTGGCTCATTTGAAATTTCATGACAGCAACACATCTCAAAAAAGTTGGGACAGGGGCAATAAGAGGCTGGAAAAGTTAAAGGTACAAAAAAGGAACAGCTGGAGGACCAAATTGCAACTCATTAGGTCAACTGGCAATAGGTCATTAACATGACTGGGTATAAAAAGAGCATCTTGGAGTGGCAGCGGCTCTCAGAAGTAAAGATGGGAAGAGGATCATCAATCCCCCTAATTCTGCGCCAACAAATAGTGGAGCAATATCAGAAAGGAGTTCGACAGTGTAAAATTGCAAAGAGTTTGAACATATCGTCATCTACAGTGCATAATATCATCAAAAGATTCAGAGAATCTGGAAGAATCTCTGTGCGTAAGGGTCAAGGCCGGAAAACCATACTGGGTGCCCGTGATCTTCGGGCCCTTAGACGGCACTGCATCACATACAGGCATGCTTCTGTATTGGAAATCACAAAATGGGCTCAGGAATATTTCCAGAGAACATTATCTGTGAGCACAATTCACCGTGCCATCCGCTGTTGCCAGCTAAAACTATAGTTCAAAGAAGAAGCCGTATCTAAACATGATCCAGAAGCGCAGGTGTCTTCTCTGGGCCAAGGCTCATTTAAAATGGACTGTGGCAAAGTGGAAAACTGTTCTGTGGTCAGACGAATCAAAATTTGAAGTTCTTTATGGAAATCAGGGACGCCGTGTCATTCGGACTAAAGAGGAGAAGGACGACCCAAGTTGTGATCAGCACTCAGTTCAGAAGCCTGCATCTCTGATGGTATGGGGTTGCATTAGTGCGTGTGGCATGGGCAGCTTACACATCTGGAAAGACACCATCAATGCTGAAAGGTATATCCAGGTTCTAGAGCAACATATGCTCCCATCCAGACGACGTCTCTTTCAGGGAAGACCTTGCATTTTCCAACATGACAATGCCAAACCACATACTGCATCAATTACAGCATCATGGCTGCGTAGAAGAAGGGTCCGGGTACTGAACTGGCCAGCCTGCAGTCCAGGTTTTTCACCCATAGAAAACATTTGGCGCATCAAAAAACGGAAGATACGACAAAAAAGACCTAAGACAGTTGAGCAACTAGAATCCTACATTAGACAAGAATGGGTTAACATTCCTATCCCTAAACTCAAGCAACTTGTCTCCTCAATCCCCAGATGTTTACAGACTGTTGTAAAGAGAAAAGGGGATGTCTCACAGTGGTAAACATGGCCTTGTCCCAACTTTTTTGAGATGTGTTGTTGTCATGAAATTTAAAATCACCTAATTTTTCTCTTTAAATGATACATTTTCTCAGTTTAAACATTTGATATGTCATCTATGTTCTATTCTGAATAAAATATGGAATTTTGAAACTTCCACATCATTGCATTCCATTTTTATTTACAATTTGTACTTTGTCCCAACTTTTTTGGAATCGGGGTTGTATTACACCACTCTCCCCAATGGAGAATGAGCATGCAATATCGTTATAATATTGCACGTTGGCAAGACAACACGACGTCATATGTCAGAGCTCATGTGAAGATCCAGTGACGAAACTTTTCTGCTGCACATGCGCACAATCATTTCTTTGTCGGCCAGGAAAGAGAGAAGATCCAATGCTACGTTTAAGCACTTAATAAATAAACCGAAAACTGAAATAAAAGACGTGCTGAACACCCGAAAGGCTACCAAAACTTCAGTATATATTTTTCATGCATATTTACAAGAGAAAAACATATCAACGGACATCAAAAAACTGGAAAAGAGGGCAATAACAGAAATATTGTCAAAGTTCTACTTGGAGGTGAGGAAAAGTGACGGAGACTTTTACAAGAGGACTTCACGCGTGGATTTCACTCAGCAAAGCCCTTTTGTTTTGAACAACTGCAATGTAACAATCAACTACTACCAAAAGTAACTTCCAACTTGAACTGTCAACTTGGAAATAGCTTGTATATAAGTTGGGTTGTTGTTCAGGCTTTTTGGACTTGTACCATTTTTATTGTTAGAACTTTGACTTTGCACATTAGATTGACAGAACGTTGAATTACATTCGATCAGAATAAGCATTCAACATTGGTAAGTTATTCCCCTGTTCTTAACTTTTTGGATCTATAATTGTTCCATCAAATGTCTACGTATAATAATAATATTGGCTGTCTTTTTTCATGGTATATCAGATACATTCCATTCAGCTAGCATGATATTGAACGAGTCGAAGACTCATTCAATATCATGCTAGCTGAATGGAATATATCTGATATACCACGAAAAAAGACAGCCAATATTATTTAAATGTATTATATTTACATATAATTGCTCAAATTCACAATACGACAGACACAGAGTAGCAGTCAAAAGTTTGGACACACCTTCTCATTCATAGGCTTTTCTGTATTTTGACTATTGTCTACATTGTATGTCAATACTGAAGACATCAAAACTATGAAATGACATGGAACATATATGGAATTATGTGGTAAACAAAAACATGTAAAAAAATCTGTTTCATATTTTAGATTCTTCATCGTAGCCAGCGTTTTCCTTGATGACACTTTGCACACTATTGACATTATCTTCACCAGTTTCGTGAGGTAATCACCTGGAATGCTGTTCTTAGTTGAGCGGTTTCTTGACATAATATGGATTACTACAGTTGTGGAATAGGGCTATTTACTGTATTTACTGTACTGTGCCTCGTCAAAAGTTAATTAGTGCAATTTCTTGCCTTCTTAATGCGTTTGAGATCAAACAGTAAATAGAATATAATAAAAATACAGTAAATAGCCCTATTCCACAACTGTAGTAATCCATATTGTCAAGAAACCGCTCAACTAAGAAAAGAGAAATGACATCCATCATTACTTTAAGACATGAAGTGTCTTTTAATTAATAAAAATTAAGAAAAACCATTGAGTTATAAAGCGTGTCCAATCTTTTAGCTGGTACTGTATCTCATCTCATCTCATTATCTCTAGCCGCTTTATCCTTCTACAGGGTCGCAGGCAAGCTGGAGCCTATCCCAGCTGACTACGGGCGAAAGGCGGGGTACACCCTGGACAAGTCGCCAGGTCGGTACTGTATTTAAAAGAAAATATTAAACTGTTAATATTATTAAGTCCCAAAATGACTGTGAATAACTTGATAACAGTTATCATGTAACACAAATACAGGACTGAATATGTGCTGAATACAAATAGAGTATTTCATTCCAATTCAAGAATACAAGTAGAGTATTTCATTCCAATTCAATCTGCTTCACTGGAGTAATTATTTGAAGCCATTATAATTTCTTGAGGGCGGCACGGTGGTGTAGTGGTTAGCGCTGTCGCCTCACAGCAAGAAGGTCCAGGTTTGAGCCCCATGGCCGGAGAGGGCCTTTCTGTGCGGAGTTTGCATGTTCTCCCCGTGTCTGCGTGGGTTTCCTCCGGGTGCTCCGGTTTCCCCCACAGTCCAAAGACATGCAGGTTAGGTTAACTGGTGACTCTAAATTGACCGTAGGTGTGAATGTGAGTGTGAATGGTTGTCTGTGTCTATGTGTCAGCCCTGCGATGACCTGGCGACTTGTCCAGGGTGTACCCCACCTTTCGCCCGTAGTCAGCTGGGATAGGCTCCAGCTTGCCTGCGACCCTGTAGAACAGGATAAAGCGGCTAGAGATAATGAGATGAGATGAGATAATTTCTTGAGGGCGGCACGGTGGTGTAGTGGTTAGCGCTGTTGCCTCACAGCAAGAAGGTCCGGGTTCAAGCCCCGTGGCCGGCGAGGGCCTTTCTGTGTGGAGTTTGCATGTTCTCCCCGTGTCCGCGTGGGTTTCCTCCGGGTGCTCCGGTTTCCCCCACAGTCCAAAGACATGCAGGTTAGGTTAACTGGTGACTCTAAATTGACCGTAGGTGTGAATGTGAGTGTGAATGGTTGTCTGTGTCTATGTGTCAGCCCTGTGATGACCTGGCGACTTGTCCAGGGTGTACCCCGCCTTTCGCCCGTAGTCAGCTGGGATAGGCTCCAGCTTCCCTGCGACCCTGTAGCACAGGATAAAGCGGCTAGAGATAATGAGATGAGATAATTTCTTGAACATAACAGGGGCAGCACGGTGTTGTAGTTGTTAGCACTGTCGCCTCACAGCAAGAAGGTCCGGGTTCGAGCCCAGCGGCCGACGAGGGCCTTTCTGTGTGGAGTTTGCATGTTCTCCCTGTGTCTGCCCGGGTTTCCTCCGGGTACTCCGGTTTCCCCCACAGTCCAAAGACATGCAGGTTAGGTTAATTGGTGGCTCTAAATTGAGTGAATGGTTGTTTGTCTATGTGTCAGCCCTGTGATAACCTGGCGACTTGTCCAGGGTGTACCCCGCCCCTCACCCATAGTCAGCTGGGATAGGCTCCAGCTTGCCTGTGACCCTGTAGAACAGGATAAGTGGCTACAGATAATGAATGGATGAATGCAACAGTGCAACACTGTGGCCATTCTGTAGACTGCAGAATTTAGGAATGATATGAAGTAATATACCCTCTACTGTGACTTATCAGGGATTTTAATCATGGAGAAATAATTTGAAGTTGAGTTTAATTGTTTTACAGTGCTGTGCAAAGTCTTAGGCACATGCAATGAAATGCTGTAGAGCAAAGATGCGTCAAAAATAATGAAATTAAATAATTCTACATTTAAAAACACTATAAAGGGCCGTAAACAGTAATAAATGAAACAAAGTCAATATTCATGTGATGACCCTATGCTTAAAAAGTAGTAGTTTCAGGTGTAATGAGTGCAGTTTTATGAGGAAATGAGTTACAGGTTTTACTGAACATCTTGCAGAACCAGCCACAGTTCTTCTGGACACTTTGACTGGTGCACTTGCTTCTGACTTTTGCAGCAAAACCCAGCAGTTGTACTAAAATAAAATAAGGTGCCTACGGTTTTTGCACAGTACTATATCCATCCATCCATTTTGGCATATCATTACAGTGACGTGGCCGATCTGACAGCTTCAGCCATCAAAGTGTCTAGGGAACATTACAGTAGTGGTTTCCTATTGCCTCCTACTGGATTATTATAGCAGTTTTCTCCTCTCAACCATTCACACCTATGGACAATTTAGAGCCACCGATTAGCCTAACCTGCATGTCCTTGGACTGTGGGAGAAACCGGAGCACCCAGAGGAAACCCACGCAGACACGGGGAGAACATGCAAACTCTACACAGAAAGGCCCCCGTCAGCGGCTGGGCTCGAACCCAGAACCTTCTTGCTGTGAGGCGACAGTACTAACCATTTAGACCATTGTGCCGCCACAATACTATATATCGAACAAAAATTAAGATGAGTTTTGATGAACCACCAATAACAACACAGGATATAATATGCAGATGGAAGTGATACAGGATCTCTGACAGAATAATAAAGATAATGGCTATCTTGCTATTAATAAAATAAATACCCTAACACACAACACATTTCTGAAATCCTCAAGGTGTTGACCATCTACATATGTAGGGAAAAAATGTTTATCATATTCTGAAGAAGCATGATACCCCTTTTGTCAAGACTGACTGAAAGTTATTTTGTTAATGGTCATTTTGGACAGCATGTTTCATTGCTTAAAGCTTTTGCTTTCATCCACAGTTTATACAGTCTACAACTGTATTTATCTGTAGCATACTTATTAATGGCATCAATAAATAACATTTTAATCACAATTTTTAAAATAATTATATCCAAACTCAACGTCACCATACTCTAATACTGTATAAACAGAATAAACTGAGTAAAACTGACTACATATTAAGATGCTGGCCTAAGTAACACTTTATAAGTAATTATTTAATTCAAGAATAATAACATGGTTTATAAAATCTTCAGCGTTTTCTGAATTCATAATCACTCTTTTCTCAAACACACTATGAACAGATGAAGTAATAAACACAGCAGAAAATCACCATTGAAGAGTACAGTGGTGCTTGAAAGTTTGTGAACCTTTTAGAATTTTCTATATTTCTGCATAAATATGACCTAAAACTTCATCAGATTTTCACACAAGTCCTAAAAGTAGATAAAGAGAACCCAGTTAAACAAATGAGACAAAAAATATCATACTTGGTCATTTATTTATTGAGGAAAATGATCCAATATTGCATATCTGTGAGTGGCAAAAGTATGTGAACCTCTAAGATTAGCAGTTAATTTGAAGGTGAAATTAGAGTCAGGTGTTTTCAATCAATGGGATGACAATCAGGTGTGAGTGGGCACCCTGTTTTATTTAAAGAACAGGGATCTATCAAAGTCTGATCTTCACAACACGTGTTTGTGGAAGTGTATCATGGCACAAACAAAGGAGATTTCTGAGGACCTCAGAATAAGCGTTGTTGATGTTCATCAGGCTGGAAAAGATTACAAAACCATCTCTAAAGAGTTTGGACTCCACCAATCAACAGTCAGACAGATTATGTACAAATGGAGGAAATTCAAGACCATTGTTACCCTCCTCAGGAGTGGTCGACCAACAAAGATCACTCCAAGAGCAAGGTGTGTAATTGTCAGCAAGGTCACAAAGGACCCCAGGATAACTTCTAAGCAACTGAAGGCCTCTCTCACATTGGCTAATGTTAATGTTCATGAGTCCACCATCAGGAGAACACTGAACAGCAATGGTGTGCATGGCAGGGTTGCAAGGAGAAAGCCACTGCTCTCCAAAAAGAACATTGCTGCTCGTCTGCAGTTTGCTAAAGATCATGTGGACAAGCCAGAAGGCTATTGGAAAAATGTTTTGTGGATGGATGAGACCAAAATAGAACTTTTTGCTTTAAATGAGAAGCATTATGTTTGGAGAAAGGAAAACACTGCATTCCAGCATAAGAACCTTATCCCATCTGTGAAACATGGTGGTGGTAATATCATGGTTTGGGCCTGTTTTGCTGAGTCTGGGCCAGGACAACTTGCCATCATTGATGGAACAATGAATTCTGAATTATACCAGTGAATTCTAAAGGAAAATGTCAGGACATCTGTCCATGAACTGAATCTCAAGAGAAGGTGCGTCATGCAGCTAGACAACGACCCTAAGCACACAAGTCGTTCTACCAAAGAATGGTTAAAGAAGAATAAAGTTAATGTTCTGGAATGGCCAAGTCAAAGTCCTGACCTTAATCCAATCGAAATGTTGTGGAAGGACCTGAAGCGAGCAGTTCATGTGAGGAAACCCACCAACATCCCAGAGTTGAGGCTGTTCTGTATGGAGGAACGGGCTAAAATTCCTCCAAGCCGGTGTGCAGGACTGATCAACAGTTAGCGGAAACGTTTAGTTACAGTTATTGCTGCACAAGGGGGTCACACCAGATACTGAAAGCAAAGGTTCACATACTTTTGCCACTCACAGATATGTAATATTGGATCATTTTCCTCAATAAATAAATGACCAAGAATAATATTTTTGTCTCATTTGTTTAACTGGGTTCTCTTTATCTGCAGTGCCTTGCAAAAGTATTCAGACCCCTTGAACTTTTTCACGTTTTTCCACCTTACAATTACAAACTTAAAAGTTTTTTATTGAGATTTTATGTGATAGACCAACACAGTAGCACATAATTGTGAAGTGAAACGAAAATGATAAATGGTCTTCAACATTTTAAACAAATAAAAATCTGAAAAATGTGGTGTGCATTAATATTCAGCCCCCTGTCCTCTGATACCTCTAAATACAATCCAGTGCAATCAATTGCCTTCAGAAGTCATCTAATTAGTTAATAGAGTCCTACTGTGTATAATTTACTCTCAGCATAAATACACTTGTTCTGTGAAGGCCTCAGTGGTTTGTTAGAGAACACTGAAGAACAAAAAGCATCATGAAAACCAAAGAACTCACCAGACAGGTCAGGGATAAAGTTCTGGAGAAGTTTAAAGCAGGGTTAGGTTATAAAAAAATATCCCAAGCTCTGAACATCTCAAGAAGCACTGTTCAATTCATCATTAAAAAATGGAAAACATATGGCACAACTGCAAACCTGCCAAGACATGGCCATCCACCTAAACTGACAGTGAGCAAGGAGAGCACTGGTCAGAGAAGCAGCCCAGAGGCCCATGATCACTCTGGAGGAGCTGCAGAAATCCACAGCTCAGGTGGGAGAATCTGTGTACAGGACAACTATAAGTTGTACACTCCACAAATCTGGCCTTTTTTTGGAAGAGTAGCAAGAAGAAAGCCATTGTTGAAAGACAGGCATAAGAAGCCATGTAGGGGACACAGCAAACATGTGGAAGAAGGTGCTTTGGTCAGATGAGACCAAAGTTGAACTTTTTGGCCTAAATGCAAAGCGCTATGTGTGGCGGAAAACTAACACTGCTCATCACCCTGCACACACCATCCCCACTGTGAAACATGGTGGTGGCAGCATCATGCTATGGGGATGCTTTTCTTCAGTGGGGACAGGGAAGCTGGTCAGAGTTGATGGGAAGATGGATGGAGCTAAATACAGGGCAATCCTGGAAGAAAACCTGTTGGAGGCTGCAAAAGACTTGAGACTGGGAAGGAGATTCACCTTCCAGCAAGACAATGACCTTAAACTTACAGCCAGAGCTACAATGGAATGGTTTAGATCAAAGAATATTCATGTGTTAGAATGGCCCAGTCAAAGTCCAGACCTAAATCCCATTGAGCATCCATGGCAAGACTTGAAAATTGCTGTTCACAGACGCTCTCCATCCAATCTGGCTGAGCTTGAGCTATTTTGCAAAGAAGAATGGGCAAAAATTTCGGTGTCTAGATGTGCAAAGCTGGTAGAGACATACCACAAAAGACTTGCAGCTGTAATTGCAGCAAAAGGTGGCTCTACAAAGTATTGACGCAGGGGGGCTGAATACTAATGCACACCACATTTTTCAGATTTTTATTTGTTTAAAATTTTGAAGACCATTCATTTCACTTCACAATTATGTGCTACTCTGTGTTGGTCCATCACATAAAATCTCAATAAAAAACTTTTAAGTTTGTGGTTGTAAGGTGGAAAAATGTGAAAAAGTTCAAGGGGTATGAATATTTTTGCAAGGCATTGTACTTTTAGGACTTGTGTGAAAATCTGATGTTGTTTTAGGTCATATTTATGCAGAAATATCGAAAATTCTAAAGGGTTCACAAACTTTCAAGCACCACTGTAAGTAACATTTTATTATTTATTCTTTGTAGTGGCTTAACACGTGATTTTAAAAAAGTAAACATCAACATTAATATTATACATATATATGCAGTGTATATTTCCCAGTCTACAGCGTTGCCCAATTTCTAAAGATGCTTCTTCAAGATGGGACGTCTTGAAAAGAATTAAAATATAAACATTTATACATAATTTGAACTCTATTCATTCTGATTTTGTTACAGTAGCACATCTTATGTATAGACGCACAATAATATGTGTAATATACAAACTAGACAGAGCAAGTCATTTTTCCTACCCCAAGCTTTTTTTTTTCAGTTCAGCTTCCTGTTTGATGCTGATCACACCCCCTTATATGATTATCAACCAGTTTCACTGCAAGTGCTTAGGAACAAAAATTTTGACTTTCACTTGTCAGGCCAGAAAATAAATGCTGCTACGTTTAAGTATACCAATATATCAAAATTCACCCCTATATATATATATATATATAAAATGGGCGGCACGGTGGTGTAGTGGTTAGCGCTGTCGCCTCACAGCAAAAATGTCCGGGTTCGAGCCCCGTGGCCGGCGAGGGCCTTTCTGTGTGGAGTTTGCATGTTCTCCCCGTGTCCGCGTGGGTTTCCTCCGGGTGCTCCGGTTTCCCCCTCAGTCCAAAGACATGCAGGTTAGGTTAACTGGTGACTCTAAATTGACCGTAGGTGTGAATGTGAGTGTGAATGGTTGTCTGTGTCTATGTGTCAGCCCTGTGATGACCTGGCGACTTGTCCAGGGTGTACCCCGCCTTTCGCCCGTAGTCAGCTGGGATAGGCTCCAGCTTGCCTGCGACCCTGTAGAACAGGATAAAGCGGCTACAGATAATGAGGTGAGATGAGATATATATATATAAAATCTTATAATAATCATAATCTTTAGTGATAAGGGAGAATGAGAGCCCATGGTAGTTACCATGTCTTATGCACTCGCAGGGGCCCTCTTAATGTGATCAGCATGCAAATAGGAGCTCACTTACAACCCCCACAGGCAAAAAAGGAAAAAGTCCTGAAAAATGATACTTGAAAGTGAACATTTTTACTCAATTAAAAGTGGATGTATCCAGCCAAAAATGTACTGAAATTAAAAAAAAAAAAGTTAGTGTTTTTGTGTGAAAATTAACTTTTATTCCATATCTAAAAGCCTCATTGGCAGAAGATGGTTTATGCAGTTTTGCCTGAAAACATCATTCAGTCTCTGGAAGTTTGCTTGTCATAAGCATGACTAATTTAACATAGCTTGTTAATGAATTAATGCTAATCTAACCTGACATTAGTTTAAAACTAGATAGAACTCAACGCCAACGGCGTCAATGGGGATGCCCGCCCGGTAGACTACACGCCTTAAGTTGTGATTTGGGGATGGACATTTGACCTCACAGTAATCTTGACCTGGTGAAATTACTTGTATTAGCCTTGGAGATACTGTGTTCACAAGGTTTTCGGACAGACATTTGACCTCACAATGACCTTGACCTTAGACCTTTTGATCTCAAAAGCTAATCAGTTTATATTTGTCCCCAAATGCACAAATGGTGAAAGTTTGGTGAAATTCCTTTGATTTGCCTTGGAGATATTGTGTTCACAAGGCTTTTGGACAGGCGGCACGGTGGTGTAGTGGTTAGCACTGTCACCTCACAGCAAGAAGGTCCGGGTTCGAGCCCCGTGGCCGACGAGGGCCTTTCTGTGCGGAGTTTGCACGTTCTTCCCGTGTCCGCGTGGGTTTCCTTCGGGTGCTCCGGTTTCCCCCCACAGTCCAAAGACATGCAGGTTAGGTTAACTGGTGACTTTAAATTGACCGTAGGTGTGAATGTGAGTGTGAATGGTTGTCTGTGTCTATGTGTCAGCCCTGTGATGACCTGGTGACTTGTCCAGGGTGTACCCCGCCTTTCGCCCGTAGTCAGCTGGGATAGGCTCCAGCTTGCCTGCGACCCTGTAGCACAGGATAAAGCGGCTAGAGATAATGAGATGAGATGAGACACACTATTTCCTCCAACAATGTCTTTTCATATACCGGTACAAGACAGAAAGGACTTCACTCTGTACACAGACTATAATGAATATTTTGTTAACTTAATATTCTCCGAAGTTTTCTTTTTATTCCTTTGGACCAGTTCTTTCTTTTTCCACTTACAACCTATCCATCTTAGTAATAACTGTTTGGCTGAAGAATTATTTTAATACCACTTACAAAGCATGTTTGGACTGATTTAATAGTCTCTGAATATTTACATGTTCCAACAATGATACATCAATAAATCTTTTCTGGCCTGGCCTACGGTTTAGCAGAAAATAAATACTCCAATTACATAAGCATTAAAATCAACCAATTACCGTATGCACACTTGAAACAGTCACATTAACACTCCGAATGTGAAACGTCAAAAAGGCCGGCTGTGCAGTATTATTTATGAACGCTTATATGGAATCAAGCCAAAAGCTTATTCCCATAAAATAAATCAAAATTCTCTAACTAAAGGCTTTACTGCAGATCATTTCATTCCATTCAAAGACGAGGTAAACAGAGGGGCCACGCTGGTTTACAAATCCTATAGTTCAAGCATTTCACATTAGTATATGCATAGATTAAGAAGTTCAAATTCTTCTTGACACACAACCAAATGTGTGATCGGAGCAGATTCTGGTTATTTAGTTTGTAAACTGACATGAAGACAAAAGAAAGATCCAGAGAGCCGAGACTAGTACGTCCCAAGCAGAAGAGTATGGTTGCTCTGCTCAGTTTGATGACGGCAAGTTCACAGAGATGAGGTCAGTGTGGGTGTGGCTCAGGCTGGACAGTGTGTCTCATTTCCTCTGCCTTTTTAACTGCTTCCTTCAGACTCTGAGGTGACACCAAGTCCAGACGCTGCAGTGCCTCCAACAGCTGGGCTCGTGAATTGCTGATGAATGAGTGAGACAGGAACCAAGGAAGACCACCACCATTCCTCAAGGTATAGAGGGGTACTCTAGTCAGACCCAGCACCTAGGAATGGACAGATTTTTAGGCCATTTTAGGGGCAAAGAAAATAAACAAAATAGTGTTAAATGAAAGCATGTGGAGTTACCTCTAAGCCGTGATCCACAGCATTACAGACTGCAGCTCTCTCAATCTCTAGCAGCTCAGGTTCTGTAATCTTCTTGATATAGAAGTGTAGGATGAGGCGAGGAGGAGACTGAGCAAGGTGAGAGGACACATAGTCGTCCATGGTCACTGGCACTGCTGCCCCCAACTCCTCCTGTAGCTCTCTGCTCAGCCCTGCCTCCAGACTCTCCTCTGAGGGTTTCACTAGCCTGCATTTGTACCCTTTCATTATTTCATCGTCATGAAAATTGTCATTGTTTCAACAGTTTACTCTGCCTTCACACTTGTAGGTAACAATGCTGCCCCCTGGTGGTCTCATGTAGGCATGTTATAATTGCTACCAAGCCTCTTTGGTGGTGTACACCCCTAAACTTTGAGATTTGTTAAAACAATGTTAAAAGCAGAATATTTAAACTACTATTTGCTAAAGATCTCAATATAATCAAGCATGTTAGGTTTGTTTAAAATATGTGCTCAAATTGCTTATATTTCTGTTAGTTAAAATGTACTTTATTTTCTTGGTAATAGCACAGCAATGGGGTGCAACAGCTGCTTCACAGGTAGGTTCAGGGTCTCTGGGGTGATCCTCCGCTTGGGTTACTGTCCGTCTGGAGTATTGCATGTTCTCTCAGTGCATGGGTTTCCTCTGGGTTCTCTGAGCCCAACAATATGCAGGTGGATGGATTGGTTCTGCTAGGTGTGAAGGAGTGTGTGCATGGCGCCCTGAATTGACCCAGCATCTTATCTGTGTTCACGCCTCATGCCCAAGGTTACTGGGATAGACTCTGGATTCATTCATCTTAAGTAACCGTGGTGAACACTAGGCGAAATTAAACTTTAACTATATAAAAATCACATGCACTCCGGAATCTAGCTCGCCATTAGGACGAAGCACAAGGCATATTTGACTGCTTGTATTTAGGACTTGCTATAACTTTTTCATTTTTCTGTGATGCATGCTGATGACAGTACCGAGAGTCCACAAGAAGTATAAATCAAGCTGGCAAAATTATGAGTGTATACCTGGGGAATATTAGATATCTCATGCCAAGTCATTTAAAGAAGGCAATTAATTGGATTCGTTGCATTTCCAGATCATGACTGATTTGCATCAAACGGAGAATATTTTCAGTCAGCTGTCACTTGTCACCTTATTGCTTGTTGCGGTTGTCAGACTTGCAGCTCCAAATTGCTCATTTACATAGATATTTGGGCAATTCTTCAGCAGAGACGCCAAAATTATTAAGACTGCCTTAACTCGTCAGCTCAGTGATATTGCTAAAGGATGGAATCCAAGGCAAAATGTACTGAAAACCATATTTAAAAATCATCACCCCAATTATAGCAATGTCGCTTCAGAGAAATCTTGGTTTGAATTTTAAGAAATGAAAGTTCACTTTTCTCTGACGTAATTCCTTTACTGACTTTTCTTTCCTCATAAAAGAAAGATTTTGCGTTCAGGGTTGAACACAGCCAATTTTTCTATCCTTTTTTAGGGTCAAAAGATACCTCATACAGTGTGAAATTTATTATTTAATACCATGACCTTGAGTACTGCAACTTAAAAAAAAAAAGTGACCACATTTTGCTGTGAATATACTGTATTTCTGTTACCGAAGAACTACCCATTAATGTTTGCCTGTTATTCGTTAGTGTGAAAGCAGGGTTAGAATTGAATAGCTTCTTTAATTAAAGCCACTGAATTGATTACATTGTGTTTTCCACATAAGCACTTACCCTCCGGGGAAGCCAAGTAAGCCATCGAAACGCATCTGCATCTGAAAAAGATGTCGATTTTTTGGTTCATTTTCATGTGTGTGAAGTTTTGACTAATTTGTGACTTTTTTTTTTTTTAAACACAAATGGAAAGATTGATTAAATATATTTTTCCAAATATACTAGTACAGCTGAAGTGATAGTGACATTTGCTAAAAGTGACAGCCTTGATACCAAACCTTTGGTCCTTTTTGTATCAAAAACCAACATACACTCTTGAAACAAACACCGTCCCGATGCTTCATTCACTCAACCCACAAAACCGTGACTAATGCCAGAAGCTTTGTTTCACAACCTCATAACTGCTTCTTAAACTGCCTGAAAAGAAGCACAAACCCTAGCAGACATTTTGAGGGTTGTGTAATGAAGTGCTCCAAGTAGTTTAATGAAGCAGAAGTAATGATTGAAGAGACACTGAGCAATTTAGCAACACAGAGATACTGATAATGTATTACATTTAATTTTGAAATGCATCATAAACTCCTAAAATGCCTATTTTAATTTGGGTTAACAAGATATGCAGCTTATAGACAGTCTTTCTTTTTGTACGTTTAAAGTGAGTTGTATACCAATTTATATACACTACCGTTCAAAAGTTTGGGGTCACTTTGAAATGTCCTTATTTTTGAAATAAAAGCACTGCTCTTTTCAATGAAGATCACTTTAAACTAATCAGAAATCCACTCTATACATTGCTAATGTGGTAAATGACTATTCTAGCTGCAAATGTCTGGTTTTTGGTGCAATATCTCCATAGGTGTATAGAGGCCCATTTCCAGCAACTCTCACTCCAGTGTTCTAATGGTACAATGTGTTTGCTCATTGCCTCAGAAGGCTAATGGATGATTAGAAAACCCTTGTACAATCATGTTAGCACAGCTGAAAACAGTTGAGCTCTTTAGAGAAGCTATAAAACTGACCTTCCTTTGAGCAGATTGAGTTTCTGGAGCATCACATTTGTGGGGTCGATTAAATACTCAAAATGGCCAGAAAAATGTCTTGACTATATTTTCTATTCATTTTAAAACTTATGGTGGGAAATAAAAGTGTGACTTTTCATGGAAAACACAAAATTGTCTGGGTGACCCCAAACTTTTGAACGGTAGTGTATAAAATGCCAGATTTTGACTTATTATGGAATTACACTCGTGTAAGTATCCATTAATGATAACGCTCTTCTTAAACGGTGAGAATTTGGTGGAAGGAAGCCGAGAAGCATTTACAAGCAGCCAAGGTCCAGGCCTATTGTCATTCGTTCCTAATTTTACAAATACAGTATTATTTCTACCTACACTCTAAAATATAATAAGGCCTGAAGGTTAGAGAAGCAGGCTTGGGCCCAAAGGGTTGCTGGTTCGATTCCTGGGACCGGCAGGAAAAATACGAGGGGAAATTGAGTGAATGAAGAGTGTGGTGGAAACAGCATTTACCCCTCCGTCGGTATCATGGCTGAAGTACCCTTGAGTAAGGCACCTAACCCAGAACTTACCCTGGGCGCTGTAGCATAGCTGCCCACTGCTTTGGGTGTGTGTGTGTGTGTGTGTGTGTGTGTGCGCGTGCATGCGTGTGTTCACTGCTTCAGATGGGTTAAACGCAGAGGAGGAATTTCACTGTGCTTGTGCGTCCATGTAACAAGTAAAGGCTTCTTCTTCTTAATAACTCTTGCTGTCCTGTTGTTCTTAGTGTGCATCAGCAATAAAATTAAATAAATCTGCAATAAAATAAAAACTTTAGATACTGTATAAAAACCAGACAAATAAATAAATAAATAAATAATGAACTCATCACGAACTACAGGAAACACAGAACACCACATGCTCCCGAAGCACAAAGTGAGCTGCAGTGCAGAAGGTCAGCAGCTATTAATTCCTCGGTGTCCTCATGTGGTCAGTGCACAGCGGATCTGTTATAAGGAACATCCCTCCGTCCAGGACATTTACACCAGACGGTGGCTGAGGAGTGCCTGGAGGAGTATCAAAAAGCCCAGCCACCCGAACCAGCCATTTCACACTACCGCCTGGAGGCAGATGGTACCGTAGTATTCCCACAGGCCAAACGACTGCTAAATAACTGGCCCTTGCACTAGATGGTCATTAAGTGCACATTATCTTCATATAGTATAACCTATAGGCTGAACTCTATGTTTCTAGCCACCTAACTGTTTACATACACAACAATTTGGATATAAAAATTACTGTTCTCTTCAAATATCACTACTCACTCTTACACATTAATGTGCATTCTTATATCATATGTATACGGTTCAATATATAGTTCTATGATTAAGTATTTTGTATTACAACATACATTTTTCTATTTTTCCCCTTTACCTCTATTTTATTCTTATCTTTGACTGCAAGATTTACTTTTTTTTTTTTTTAAATCACGTTAACTTTCTATCCCTATGTAAACATTTACAACATTTGGCAGACTCCTTTATCCAAAGTAACGCCATCAATAAATACAGTACCAGACAAAAGTTTGGACACACCTTCTAATTCAACGGTTTTCAATTAAGAAAAATAAAGAAAAGACTCATGTCTTAAAGTAATGATGGATGTTGTTTCTCTTTCCTTAGTTGAGCGGTTTCTTGACATAACATGGATTACTACAGTTGTGGAATAGGGCTATTTACTGTATTATTATTTACTGTTTGATCTCAAATGCATTAAGAAGGCAAGAAATTGCACTAATTAAGTTTGACGAGGCACACCTGTTAATTGAAAAGCATTCCGGGTGACTACCTCATGAAGCTGTGATAATGAGATAATGCCAATAGTGTGCAAAGTGTCATCAAGGTAAACGGTGGCTACTTTGAAGAATGTAAAATATGAAACACATTTTGGTTTAACACTTTTGTTTACCACATAATTCCATATATGTTATTTCATAGTTTTGATGTCTTCAGTGTTGTTCTACAATGTAGAAAATGGTCAAAATACAGAAAAACCTATGAATGAGTAGGGGTGTACAAACTTTTGACTGCTACTGGTTCATTAAGTCATGGACCAAGAGTACGATCAGTTTAAAAACTCTGTTGGGGAGGTAATATAATCCGAGAACACACAGACAACACAGCTTTTTTTTAACTGATATATGGCAATAAATTTAAATCTGTATAATCTCTATATAAGCATTGATTTTTAACAAAGTAATAGACTTAAAATACATTATTTAGTGCCTGTTTGCCTTTATAAAACAAATAACATGAATTCAGAACACTGGAAGGCATGGATTTATCAGCTGTAACCCAGAAATCTATTTCAACATCCACTAGGACAATGGTTCAAAACCAGCATTATCAAATAGTCATATAAATAATAAATAAACCAGGATTTTATGACAACTATAATAAAATGGATTTTATGGGTAACAAGTTGGTGGCATGGTGGTGTAATGGTTAGCACTGTCGCCTCACAGCAAGAAGGTTCTGGGTTCGATCCCAGTGGCCGATGGGGGTCTTTCTGTGTGGGTTCACATGTTCTCACCGTATCTGCATGGGTTTCCTCCACAGTTCAAAGACATGCAGGTTAGGCTAATTGGTGGCTCTGAATTGACCGTAGGTGTGAATGCGAGTGTGACTGGTTGTCTGTGTCTCTGTGTCAGCCCCACGATAACATGGCGACTTGTCCAGGATGTACCCTGCCTCTCGCCCATAGTCAGCTGGGATAGGCTCCAGCACAGGATAAGTGGTTACGGATAATGAATGGACGGGTAGAAAGTTCAGAAATTAAAAAATAAATAAAATAAAAAATTGGCATGAATAAATAGCCAAAATATTATTGTACCCATTTCAATAACGTACACTTTTTAAAGGAGAACTGAAGGCAAATGTATCAAAATTCTATTTCTCATTTTATTAAATATAGGAATGCGTTTTTGATAGCTATTTTGTCACTGCTATAGCAAGTAATGAGTGTTTGAAATATGCTTTGTAATATATCGGTCCATACGTCAAAGCAATGGCCATAAACGAGATTCGTTGAGACCTGTGCAAGACGTCGTAGGACAGAAGTAAAACGTACAGCGGAAATCAAACTGACCAACATCTGCCAACATTGTCAAAAGACGCTCTTTCAAATGCCAATGTAATCAAGCCGGAAGTTTTGTTTGTTTTGATAGCAATCAGGAAAGTTTGAAAAGAGTAGGCAGTACTCGTCATTCAAACTCATTTTTGTGCAATATTTCGTTTGGAAAACAGTTTTCAAAATGGCGGCGCTGATGCTTCACGTTTCGAAGTTTCGCACAAGTCTCGTGAAGATCGCGCGGATAAGCGACGCCTGCCGTGGACCAAACGGACTAAATTCAACACGGCTAAAAACCGAATAGGCTGATAAGTATAACATTTAATTGCAATTAGTTGCCAATACGAGTCACGATATAAAGGTTACTAAAACTGAAAACTTAATTGAATAACATGTTAATTAAGAAATAAAGCAAGTTTAAAAATGACTTCAGTTCTCCTTTAAGGTTTTTTTTTTAACAGAGGGTCATTTATTTTGTTGCAGTGGTGGAAATCACAAACATACACATATATATATATATATATACACAGTTGAACTCAAAATTATTAGCCCCCCTTAAATTTTGGAACATTTTCCCAAATATCCTCCAAATGTTTAAAGCATTGATAAAAATTGATATACACAAACAATCACCAGTACTATTCAGATGTTTGTGGTGCATTTTGGAATATGAAATTAGTTTTAGGCTGTCTTTATATGAAATATGGTAAAAATGAGTTGGTCAAAAATATTAGCCCCCATGTGGATTCTTGCTTTTAAAACAGTTAATTAACCAATCAGCTTTTAAACAACACCTGTGCAATCAATTGGCTTCCTAGCAACACCTGTAGTCAATTGGCTCCATTCAACAGTTTAAAAGGACTCCAAGGAACAGGGCATTTGAATGAATGAGGAGGATTACTATTTGTCACAATGCCGAAGACTAAAGAAATAAGTCTTGAACTCCGACAAAAGATTGTGGAGGCTCATGACAAGGGCCAAGGCTACACTGCCATTTCGAAGAGGTTTACAGTCTCCAGAACTGCAGTTCGGTGCATCATTGCCAAGTACAAGGAGACAAATTCGGTCAAGAACAAACCTGGTCGTGGACGCAAGTGTAAGATCTCAAGAACTCTGGAAAGAAAAATTGTCAGAGATGTCCGTAAAGAGCCCCGTACAGCTGCAAAGGAAATTGTTGCTGACCTGGCCTCTTCTGGAGTTTGTGTGTCAAGGCACACTGTTGTGAGGGCTCTTCATCGGAATGGGCTTCGGGGCTATCGTCCCAGAAGAACCCCTTTACTAAAACATCATCACATCAAAGCCCGACTAAAGTTTGCCCGTGAGTACTTGAAGAAAGATGAGTTTTGGAAGTCTGTGCTTTGGTCAGATGAGACGAAATTGGAGCTGTTTGGGCATATGGACATTGCCTATGTATGGCGAAGAAAGGGAGAGGCCTTCAACCCTGTGAACACAGTTCCCACAGTTAAACATGGTGGTGGCAGCATCATGCTGTGGGGCTGTTTTGCAGCCTCAGGTACAGGCAGTCTGGTTCGGGTGCATGGCACCATGAAAAAGGAAGATTACCTAAAAATACTGAAGGAAAACATGCAGAAGTCTGCTCTCACTTTGCGCTTAGGTCGTCGTTGGGTCTTCCAGCAAGATAACGACCCAAAGCATACATCTAAAATAGTCCAGCAATACTTCAAGGATACCAAGACCAACGTCATACAGTGGCCTGCACAGAGCCCAGATCTCAATCCAATAGAAAACCTGTGGCAAGTGCTGAAAAAGAACGTCCATGCACGAAAACCATCCAATTTGGGCCAGTTGGAACAGTTTGCAATGGAGGAATGGGCCAAAATTCCTCAGGAGACCTGTGCCAACCTAGTGAAAAACTATTCCAAGAGGTTGTTGTCAGTTGTGGGTCAAAAAGGGTACACAATTGACTACTAATGGTCAGGGGGCTAATAATTTTGAACATCTCACTTTTGCTGTTTTTGGTTGAAACTCAGTGTGATAATAAGATATTGTAATGAAACTTGTTGGACAATGTCTTCATAGTGCATTTATTTCAAGAATAAAAACATTTGTTGTCAATGGTCATTTTCATGGAGAAATCAAGAATTATGTTCAATTCCACAAGGGGGGCTAATAATTTTGAGTTCAACTGTATATATCTTATAGTTATTAAATTTTTTGACCAGACACTTGAACTGAACAAGTAGAATGCAGTCCTCAAAAACCAGGGGGGGGAATTTTTTTTTTTTAAATCAGGCATAAAATGTCTTATGGCTCCACATTATTATCCATCCATCCATGCATTATCCAACTCGCTTATCCATTATGGGTTGTGAGCGAGCTGGAGCCAAACCCACCTGACTTTGGGTGGGTGCACCCCAGACAGGTCGCCAATCTATCATGGGGTTAACACAGAGAGACAGACAGCCATTCAGACTCACATTCACAGCTGTGGGCAATTTAGAGAAGTCACTTGACCTAATCTGCATGTCTTTGGACTGTGGGAGGAAACCAGAGCACTCAGAGGAAACCCACACTAGTGCTGTCGTACTCGAGGCCCGTCTCAAGACCACTTTTTGAAGGTGTCGGTCTTGTCTTGGAAGCGACCATATTTTTACTTGGTCTTGTCTTGGTCTCAGACATCGAGACTCAGGATTTTATTTCAAGACTGTTCAAGACCACAACTGTAGGGATTTCACTAAATTGCCTGTACAGTGTCTGATTTATTTCATAACATCGTTACCGTGATTGCTTCAAATGCAACCAATAACGTGACTCATTGCTAATTTGAAAATTTTCGTTACTCTTAACAGCTGTCACCCCTCCCCACCCTGGTCCGGTCCTGGTCTCATCCTGCCTTGGTCTTTGTCTTGACTTGCTGACTTTAGGACTGCGGTTGTCGTGAACGGTTTTGCGCTCGGGATTTCCATCGGTGGAGGGTTTATAACATCAACGAAGCTGACTTTATGTTAGGACTGTTAATGTTCTAGTCATGTTGTCTGTTGTTGCCCGGATGGGGATGGGTTCCCTTTTGAGTCTGGTTCCTCTCGAGGTTTCTTCCTCATGTCGTCTGAGGGAGTTTTTCCTTGCCACCGTCGCCACAGGCTTGCTCATTAGGGATAAAATTAGCTCATGTTTTAAGTCGTTCAAATTCTGTAAAGCTGCTTTGCAACAATGTTTATTGTTAAAAGTGCTATACAAATAAACTTGACTTGGTCTCAATCCCTCAAAGTCTTGTCTTATCAATACACTCTGGTATTGGTCATGATTTTATCTCAGTTTAGGTGGTCTTGGCTACAACACCAACACCACACACACTGTACAGAGGAGGTCTGTGGTATTTATTGTACAGTTGAAGAGGTTCCTGACTGTAAAGCGTTTGAGACCCCTGCACTTCATCCTTTTAACCGCTAGGTGGTACTAAAGTGCACTAAAGTCAGAAGCTTCTTTTTGCCACCATCACCGCCATTTTGTAGTATTTCAAAATAATAGGCTTCAGGATATTTCTGTGTTGTGAATCAAACTATATAAAATGCATTTTGAAATGCGTGCTGCTCTCTGCGTATCTCGCTGAATTTCCTGCTTATTCCATATAACATTAAGAAATAAAAACGTCCTTACCAGCACGATATGTTTAACTGGGATTTTTCCGAAGAGTTTAGCATTGCTATCTGCAAACAGCAGGATGTGACAGGCGTGTTTGTGGTCCAGCCGTGACAGTGCATCTTCTCTCCTCAAGTCCTTTCCAGCCATTTCACGCTGTAAATGCACAGCTAGTTTAGCTGGTCAGAGAAATAACTTTATAAACGTGACTTTCTACTGACAACCTGGCGCATAATCAGTGTGAAGGCTACCACATTGGCCTAGCAGAATTGAATTTCAAAATATGAGTCCTTCAATTTCTTTGACCTCAAGTGAGGCATTAAAAGAGTGTTATGTATAATATTCATTCATTCATTAAACACTTTACTATTTTAACACTGGGTGCAAGTCCATCACAGGCCCTCATGCGTGCACATTCACACCTAGAAGAAATTTACATGAGAAAATCTACCCATGTTTTTTTGGGAGGAAACCAAAGAACCAGGAGAAAACCATGGATATGGACACAGAGAAATCGTCCACAACTCCACACAGAGAGTAAACCGAGATTGAACTTGGGACGTTGGAGCTGGGAAGTAGTAACACAAGTAGCCACCCAAGAATAATACTGATGAGATATCATCCAGGCAGCACGGTGGTGTAGTGGTTAGCGCTGTCGCCTCACAGCAAGAAGGTCCGAGTTAGAGCCCCGTGGCTGGTGAGGGCCTTTCTGTGTGGAGTTTGCATGTTCTCCCCGAGTCCACGTGGGTTTCCTCCGGGTGCTCCGGTTTTCCGCACAGTCCAAAGACATGCAGGTTATTCTGCAGGTAACTCTAAATTGACCATAGGTGTGAATGTGAGTGTGAATGGTTGTCTGTGTCTATGTGTCAGCCAACCATTAAGGCGGCTAGAGATGAGATATCATCCATCCTTTATCTGTAGCCGCTTATCCTGTCCTACAGGGTCGCAGGCAAGCTGGAGCCTATCCCAGCTGACTATGGGTGGGCGAGAGGTGGGGTACACCCTGGACAAGTTGCCAGGTCATCGCAGGGCTGACACAGAGACAAACAACCATTCACACTCATGGTCAATTTAGAGCCACCAATTAGCCTAACCTGCATGCCTTTGGACTGTGGGGGAAACAGGAGCACCCGGAGAAAACCCACGGGGAGAACATGCAAACTCCACACAGAAAGGCCCTCATCGACCGCTGGGCTCGAACCCGGACCTTCTTGCTGTGAGGTGACAGTGCTAACCACTACACCACCGTGCCACCCTAATGAGAGATCAATTACTCATAATTTAAAATTATATTTTTATATTATATATACTACCATAGGTTTTGAATAGGCGGCACGGTGGTGCAGTGGTTAGCACTGTCGCCTCACAGCAAGAAGGTCCTGGGTTCAAGCCCAGCAGCCGGCAAGGGCCTTTCTGTGTGGAGTTTGCATCTTCTGCGTGGGTTTCCTCCACAGTCCAAAGACATGCAGGTTAGGTTAATTGGTGGCTCTAAATTAATCATGAGTGTGAATGGTTGTTTGACTGTCAACCCTGCAATAACCTGGTAACTTGTCCAGGGTGTACCCTGCTTCTCACCCATAGTCAGCTGAGATAGGCTCTTGCTTGCCTGCGACCCTGTAGAACAGGATAAGTGGCTACAGAGAACGGATGGATAGATACTGAATTTAGTAAATGCATGAAGTGTGTGTAAATCAACAATAAACATCAAAGTGCAGCCAAAAGAAGAAGAAATGATACAGTAAGAGTGATGGACAGCAGAGTTATGGGATTGTATGACTGTAGGTTTTATTTTATGACTCCAAAACTGCAGAACATGTATGAAATGTGCAATCTATACACATCATCTCACAATTCATGCCACGTACTGTGGCTGTTAAGGTTTTGCTGGGATTCGAACCTGGTTTGTGATAATCCAGCAACCCCCCACTAGGCCACCAGGAGGATGACTCAAATGTAGAGGCGTGAGGCAGAAGTAGAAAAAGTATCAAAAGGTTTATTTACAATATTTACAAAAAATCCAAAAAGTATAATCCAAAACGCTCAGAAGATCTTAAGGGAAAAAATAAAAAATCCAAAAAGTTCAAATACAAAAGCCAAAAAAACTAGAAAAGAAATACCAAACGCTCAGAAGATTCACAAAGTCAAAAAACAAAATCCACAAAGTCCAAAAGAAAGCAAAAATACAAAGAACACCAGGACATGGCCGAGGAAATCAGAACAGAGGTAACTGGAGCTTAAACATAACAGCACAAAAACTCCGTGACAAGAGGACTGAACTCAGGGGGTATAAATACACAAAATAAATTGGAAACAGGTGACACTAATGAAAACAGGCAATCAACACCAACCCAAAACACGACACAGTGGCGACCTCTAGAGGCCAAAACAAACATAGACAAAAAACAGGAAATAACAGCGGCCAAAACAGTTCCAGTCCTAACAGTGGCGAGTTGTTAACTAATCTCAGCTAGACTTACTTATGTGTTTTCTAGCACTGTATGAAATCCCAGCAACACTAGGCACAAGGTCCGAATACACGCTGGATGGGACACCAGTCCATCGCAGGACACCATGCACACACAGTCACACACTCATACCTAGGGGCAATTCACAGTAGCTGTATTTTTCATGGAAGGAAATTGGATAACCTGGACAAAGCCCACAGAGACACTCCACATGCACAGTAATGTAGAGCTCAGGGCTGAACCAGGGACCCTGCTGCACCACTATGAAAACCACTGTATGATACACTGTTATCTAAAGGTTGTGACAATTTGATTTGCAGATTTTGTTTACTATTACATATTACTGCATAATATGGTAGGTAATTATTTTATTCAGCTGTTTTTGTATAATGGAGCTACTTAACCAGTGTGTTGAGGCCAGTGTATCATTATTTACAGCAAGCCTGAGCTGGAAGCTACAAAGTTCTCCATTAGCTTTGCAACATCAGTTTAAGACTAAAGAAGCAAACTTGGGAATACCAAACCTGTCCTGCCTGACTAGCTGCAGCTATGCTTTGGGGAATATTGTATTTAAAAAAAAAAAAAAAAGGTTGGGGAGGATGCAGAAAAGCAATTTATGCATTATTTCTGATCATGTTTGTCATGTTTATTTTCTTATATTTATTCATGTATATTTTTTATTCTATTTAGCTCTTGCAGATGTATTTTGTTGCTTTTTTCTGTCATGGAGTTTGCAAAGTGACATGCATTATATCAAGAAAGGCATTATATAAATAAAACAATAGTAGTAGCAGTATTGCTGGGTTTCACGTGACATCACATTCACCTCATTAGTTATTCAAAATTTTAGCTGGTGGTCTACCAAAGCTCAGTTGATGGAGTATGAGGCCAAAAAGGGCAAGGGATTTGGGTGGAGGGTGAGGGAATGGGTACAGGAAGCGGGATTGAAAGAGGGAATGGTTGGCCCGACAATAGCTATATCACCAGTGCCACCTTGGTTATTCCCCCTACCTTTAGTGGACATGAATATATTGGAGTATGCAAAGGAAGAACAAGAGAAGCAATATGTGGTTGGTTTTGTATTAGACCATATTTTGGGTGCATATGCAAGTCATGTCCAGGTTTACACAGATGGATCGAAGGATCCTGAATCTGGGAAAACTGCAGCTGCCATGGTTGTGAAAGGGATGGGTGTTAGTGCCTCCTGGAGGCTGACAGATGAGGTGTCTGTGTACGCCACTGAGATCATTGCCATCATTAAAGCACTAGAGTGGGTTGAAGAGACTGGGCAAATGAAGATGTTAATATGCTCTGACTCTGCAGCAGTGTTGGGTAGCATACAGTCACATAGATCCTATAGACTGGATTTACTATATGAAGTGTATTTATGCCTGTATAGGCTGGAGCAGAGAGGTGCCTCTGTATGTTTCTTATGGATCCCAGCTCATGTGGGGATATGGGGCAATGAAAAAGCAGATGGCCTTGCAAAAAAAGCCCTAGAGAGACCAGATCCACAGGTCGATATTAAGCTTGGGAAGGGGGAGGTAAAAGTTTTTATTAGGAAGGCCCTGACAAGGCAATGGCAGACCCAGTGGAACATAAGTTCCAAAGGCAGGCACCTGTATAATATCCACAGAGAGGTTGGGAGAGAAGCCATAGTAGGAGGGTGCAGGAGGGATGAAGTCGTCATTGCCAGGCTTAGAATTGGTCATACACTGCTGAACAGCACCCAGTGCAGGGTTGGTAGGGCAGAGACAAGAAATTGCATGTGGTGCCCAGATCAAGAGGAGACAGTGCAACATGTATTGTTTTTATGTCCTAGGTACCAGTGGCACAGGAAGAAATGGAAAGATAAATTGCAAAGAGCTGGATGCTCAGACTTTAGTCTAACTTCAATTCTGGGATATGGAATAAGGCCAGGGGAACTGATCAGGTTCCTTAAGAGTGCAGGGCTATACGTGAGAATTTAAATGCACCTAAATGTAGGGAACTGTAGGTGGTGGTATGCGCCTGAAGGTGTAACCCGCCATTAACCGAAAGAAGAAGAAGGAGCTCAATTGACAAAGTGTTTGTACGGAGAAGGTGCACTGCTCGCCTTATGCTTGCATTGTTTTAGGTTGTTCGAATCGATGAAACCATGAAACTTAAAATTTTCTTCAGGGTTCCCCATGAACTAATTAAAAGGATGAACAAACACAGGATTTCACAAAAAGATGTCAAGAAAAATGGCTTTTGAACCTCCCACTGAAATCGAAGGGAGCTGAGTCGAAGCACGCTCGAGTTTGCAGTGATCACTTCGTGAAAGGTTTGTATATCCCTCTCAGCTATGTCCTTAGTGTTTTCCAAGTACTTTTCTTGCTATGTGTCGTTATTTTATGGTACTTTTTTTAGTCACAAAGCACTAAAGTCCCCAGCTGTTTCCTTGTTTACTCCTCACAAAGTCCAGATGCATGAAGGTCGCGACAAAATTCTTACCCAGCCATACAGTTACAATGCACCATGATCACTTCTCCATCTTGTTTAACTAAGATCCAGGTCTTTAAAGGGGTTTCTGATGATCTTTGTGAATGACTTGCCTGAGAGATAAGAGCCAACACAAGTAAGAATCAAACGAACTGTTGTTTGTTTACACTTCAAATTGCAGCGGTTCATTGTAAAGACGCGAATAAAAAGCTTTTTTTTTTTTTAAAAAAACATACTTACACGGGCAAAAACAATACAGCATTCATTCGGTAGTGACTTGATACGAGGTCTTTTACCCAGCCACATACAAAAAAGTTGTAAGCCTCCATACTCTTCCACACTTTCATCTGTTTTGCGGTGTAGAAGGACGTCTGCAACACCAGATAGTTCGAGATGTCGGGGAACTCGACTGAAGGGTAGTTTTTGAGATCGTATGACAAATCCTTCTTTCCCAGACTGTAGGGGTCGATTCCGTTGCACATAGCAATCTTCTGAATATATCTAACGTGAGCAGTGGCTTCTAGATTACGAGTGTACTCTGATAAGTTATCACTAGTTGTTTGCACTACAGCAGCCTTTAGACCACCAGCTATTTCACTTCCAGTAAAACCGCTAAGAAAAGTCACGTGACTGAAACCCAGCAATATTAGTAGTAGCAGTAGTAGTAGTAGTAGTAGTAGTAATAGTAGTAGTAGAATCCTGTTCAATTGCTTTAAATGTGTGTAAAAGAAGGTAAGCTATGTCTTTTATTTAGTATGGCCTCCTTTTGCTTTCAAAACAGACTAAATTCTTCATGGCGTGGATTCCATAAGATGTTGGAAACATTCCTTTGAGATTCTGGTTCATGTTGAAATGACTGCATCACACAATTCCAGCAGCTTTTTCAGGTGCACGTTCATGCTGTGAATCTCCTGTTCTACTCATCCCAATAATGTTCTATTGGATTCAGATCCAGTGACTGAGAAGGCCACTGAAGAACACTGAACTCATTGTCATGTTCAAGAAACCAGTTGCATTACCGGTGCATTATTATACTGGAAGAAGCCATTAAAAAAATGGTAAACTGTGGCCATGAACAGATGCACATGATCAGCAACAATCATGGGTGCAGATCCCGGGGGGGACGGGGGAAAAACATGACCCCCCTCAATTTCTGAAAAACATGAATTGTCCCCCCCCAATAAAAATCCCCTAAATTATTCAAAATTGTACAAACAAATGTATTTTCAGACAAATGATTCCCTGTGCAGTACTTTTTGAATGATGTGGCGAGCCTCTACGAAGTTGTGATTTATGGTTGCATACGGGCAAAAAAAAAAAAAATCACTTTTGTGTCGTCCCCCCAATCCTGACATCGGATCTGCACCCCTGGCAACAATACACAAATGGGTTCTGGCATTCAAGTAATAATTGATTGGTATTAACAGACCCAAAGTGTGCCAGGAAAACATTCCCCACAACATTACACCACCTCCACCAACCTGGACTGTTGACAAAGGCAAGTTGGGTCCATGGATTCATGCTGTTGGTGCCAAATTCTGGCCCTACCATCTGTGTGCCTCAGCAGAAATTGAGATTCATCAGACCAGGCTGTATTTTTTTCAGTCTTCAGCACAGTTTTGGTGAGCCTGTGCCCACTGCAGCCTCAGCATCTTGTTCTTGGCTGATAGAAGTGGAACTCAATGTGGTCTTCTGCTGTTGTAGCCCATCCGCCTCAAGGTTCGATGTGTTGTGCAATTTGAGATGCTTTTCTGTTCACCACCATTGTACAGAGTTGTTATCTGAGTTACTGTAGCCTTTCTGTCAGCTCAAACCAGTCTGGTCATTCTTTGTTGAACTCTCTCTTCAAAAAGGTGTTTCCGTCCACAGAACTGGTGCTCAATGGATGTTTTTTTTTCTTTATTGGACCATGCTGAGTAAACTCTAGAGACTGTTGTGTGTGGAAATCTCAGGAGATCAGCAGTTACAGAAATACTCAAACCAGTCCATCTGGCACCAGCAATCATGCCACAATCAAAATCACTCAGATCACATTTTTTTTTCCCTATTAGGAAAAATGTGATGTGAACAGTACCCAAATTTACTGACATTACATTACCCAAAGTTACTTTTATAATGTATAAAATCTACATGATTTTATGCATTGCCCCACTGCTACGTACATGATTGACTGATTAGATAACTGCATGATTGAATGGGTAATATTTTAAAGCAAAAAATAACATCACCTCTTCATAAGCTGTTGGGTCACAACAAGCCACCAGAACAGATGTACCGCATACAGTATGTACAATTATACATTTCCATATTTCCCCAAGAAAACGATGTCTAAGGTGTACTGGTTGCTTAAGACTGACTTACACTATATTGCAAAAAGTTTGTGGAAACCTAACCATCACAGCCATATGTGAGCTTTCCCCCAAACTGTTGCCACAAAGTTTGCAAAATCTAGTGGAAAGCCTTGCCAAACTTTGGAGGTTATTGTAACTGGAATGGGGAGACTAAATGAATGGGATGTTCAGAAATCACATACGGTAAGGGTGTGATTTTCAGGTGTCCACAAACTTTTGGCCGTATAACAGAAGTATTAGAGCAGTCGTTGTAGCATTTAAACATTTATGTGAAACATGTATCTTTTTGGAGAAGGCTTTCATGGGTTCTTTAGTCCAGGGGTTTTCAAAGTGTGGGAGAGTCAGCCCCCCCTCAGAGAGCAAATAAACAACAGCGCCCCCCCCCCCCCCCCCCCCACACACACACACACACAATTTTTGCTGTTGCTATACTTAATGTTCCATTCGTATTTTAACATTAAACATCTGTGCTTTTTAAAACATCTTTTTTGTACACATTTTAAACATCTGTGCTTTTTTTTATAAAACATCTTGTTTTACACATTTTAAACATCTCATAGCATCGTTAGCTAGCACCTCTTGGCAGACAACACACTGTGGCAGTGGAGCATCTTCAGATCCAGTCCATGAAAATCCAAACTTTAAATAATCGTGGTCATACTTCCTTCTTTTTTTGCTTGGCCCAGACTCTGTCTCCTCACTCACTGTAGTTTTAGGTACTAAAAATCGATCCATTGTTTTTTGTCTCTGGCAAAGGCTAGCTGAAGTTCGCTAAATGTCTGCAATAGGAACTTATTCTGGTTTATTTTTCCTCACGTTGCGCCCCCCCGAAGAACTCTGGCGCCCCCTAGGGGAGGCGCGCCCCACACTTTGAAAAGCCCTGCTTTAGTCAAAGATATTTATAAATGTATTTAAGTTCCACATCTGTATAATTTTAATTTCAAAGATGACTGTTGTACTTATGACACTACTCCAGTGAAAGAGGAACCACAGTTAATGACACAATGATAAATTAAGTTCTCAGTGACTGTCATGGTGAACATTTATTTATTTATTTATTTATTAGCTCATCTTGCTAACAGGCGATGAGCTTCTGCCATCACGTGTTGTCTGTCGTCTGTCGTCCAGCCGGCATCGTCCACATTTCACGAAAATCGCTTCTTCTTTCTCAATTCTTCACTGATTTTTAGTCCTTTTGGCAGGAAGGTAGGTCTGCCTGGGGTGCATATAGCTTCTATCCAAATTTGCATAATTGCAATTAATAATAAAGATATGGAGTAATTAAGCCCTAATGAGCAGTTTCCACACAAATCGCTTCTTCTCCCTCAATTCTTCACTGATTTTGATTCTTTCTGGCATGAAGGTAGGGGTACATAGGGTGCATATAACTTCTACCCAGATTTGCTTAATTACAATTATTAATGAAGTTACAGACTAATTAAGCCTTAATGAGCAGTTCAACAAAAATCACTTCTTCTCGGTCAATTCCTCACCATTTTTGATTCTTTCTGGCAAACAGGTCAGTATTCCTAGGGTGTATATAGCTTCTATATATAGCTTGTATATAGTGTATATAGCTTCTATATGTAGCTTGTATATAGTGTATATAGACCCCTTCGCATGTTTGTAAACAAACCGACCGTTGCCAGGATGCGCGCGCAGCCTGGACCCAGAAACAATGGCGTTGCCCATAGACCGGCATTATGAGCTGTCAGATTATGCCAAACAATTGTCGTTACAAGATCGAGAATGCTACATAAATAAGTTAACTCTAACAAGTGGACATCGCCTACCAGATCCGTATTTAATTAAAGAGTGGACGGACGATGTTAGTAAGTTCCCTGGTATACAATGGCCAGAAATATACTCGTACCTTATTGACAAGACTTCAGTGTACACCCACGAAAAACTTCGTGCCTACAAGTCTTTAGACGCATATGATTATGTTATGTGCGGGCATGTACAACTTGATTAACAATGGGACATTCATATTCATTTTGTTTTAATCAAATTATGCCAGTGATATGATGGCAATGTGGCTTTCGCTACAACAGCAAATCCCAACACTAAACAGCAATTTGCAGGAGGTGATGGCATGAAAGGAATGATAGTGTAAAGAGTGCAGCTAAGAGAAATCAGAGCTGCGTAAAAAGCGAGAGGCAGAGAGCAGAAATGAAACTGAACGGGGCGGGAGCTCGGTTAGAGCAGTCAACGTAAGTTGGCATTTAGAGTGAGGGCACACAATTTTACCTTTCCATCCTTGCTTTAAAATTGTGATTTTCGGCATACACAAATAATGATGGCACAAAATCTGGACTGCTCGAGTCAAGCGAGACCTCTCCTACAAACAAAATTGCATGCAAAGCTAAGTTAACATGCTAACAATATTCATTACATTGTGTAACTATGACCCAGCTAATCAGACAAACGTTACCAAAGTATTTTGCTACATCAATAAACGAAGACTAGAAAGAATAAAAAAGAAATAGCCTGATCTTACCTGTGATGAAGTGGGCACTGCAAACCTGCGCATTTTTGATAGTGCTTTCATCCCAGTCTACACATTTGATGGCTTGTAGCCATAGACATCGGCGATTTTTTTTGAATGGGTGAGCTCCTGCTGGAATTCTGAACATTTTAACCCCATCACTGCTACGATTCTGACACCTGAAAACACAACAACTAGGCATTTCTGAGTCTTTTTTGGGTCCAGGCTGCGCGCGCAATTTCCGCTTACGTATGAATGACGTTTACTGCGAAGGGGTCTATAGCTTGCAACATTTATTGTGTAAGGTGGCCCACTTTAGATTGTTCCTTCTGGACTAGACAGGGCCGGAGTGAGCTATGACATCACTGACAGTCTCGTTTGTTTGTTTGTTTGTTTGTTTGTTTGTTTGTTTGTTTGTTTGTTTGTCATATATAAAGATTTCCTCTTTCAGGAGAAAAAAATGTGTTTATGTGTTACTAGTGTAATTTTGTGGGTCTGATCATGTATGACTACAAGGAAAGGATGCAGGGGATAAATAATTGAGTTTAGAAAAGCTAAAGTATTGTTTTATGTTTTGTTACTTCATAATCACAATTAGCAATGCTACTATAACAGATCATATTGTATATGAGAGGAACCTGTTGCACAAGTTTACACTGATTATCATTACTGACATCTGTATGTCTATCTATATATCATTGTTTTACTGTAGTATTAATAAATAATCTATTTGTTTGCCTACTTGCGGTTTGACAAAATAATCTTCACGGTGTAGCCGCAAATACTTGCCTGCAGTTTTCTTATTCCCAAAACAAGCTGCTAAGTGTCAGGCCATGCAGAGTGCTGTTGAGTGGTATGTGGGCCTGCCTGGAGTGTGTGTTGTCCATCTAAGGGGTGTAGGGATACAGCAGAGAGACAGCAAGGCAGGAAACAGATGGCTGCTCAAGTGTCTGGCCTCGTGCCCCCAAGCACTTGTCAGAATTCTTGAGCAGCCTTTCAGCAGGATTGGAGGCTTGCAACATCACTATGCTATGGGCCCAGAAGAGGAAGGAGCACGTTTCACAGCCACACCCTGCTCGAAGTGAAAAATCATTTGTCTTCACGGTTCCTGTGCCAGCTGGACGTAGCTACAAGGGAAAGTCATATGCTAAGGATCAGGAAGACATTAACTGCTGAGCCTTACAGTCTGAAGCATAGCCAGCATGAGTGGGTTTTACTATGAGGACATTTCGCTTAGATATTTATGTGTCAGGATCACACACATAAAAGGGTTGATTTATTGATTTATTTTAAATGTTATTGAAGAGTGTACAATTTTATCTGGAAAGAGGATATCTAAAATATTTTGTACTGTATTTATTTGTGTGTGTGTGTGTGTGTGTGTGTGTGTGTGTGTGTGTGTGTGTGTGTGTGTGTGTTTATATCTTGACAGGGATAGGAATAACTGACTGTTTTAACAATGGTGTTTATATATATATATATATATATATATATATATATATATATATATATATATATATATATATATATATATATTTATTTATTTATTTATTATTATTATTATTATGGAGCCAAATAGTTTCCTTTTGTTTACTAAGGCAAAGGTTAAGTAGCATTAATTAGCTATGGTGATAATTATGCAAATAGAAGTTCCTCATAAGAATAGTATGACGTGTGTGTGTGTGTGTGTGTGTGTGTGTGTGTGTGTGTGGCAGCAGTTGTTGCAATAGACAGGTGTGGACCTTGTCTCTTGAGGCTTTCTGAGTGAGCCGCTTGGAGGCCTCCCCTCACTGCCAGCATTCTCTACTTCTTTGAAGCTTTGCCTTCTCTTTGAGCGGCTCTTTATGAACAGACATAATGTTTGTGCGGCCGCATGCTGACCTCTCCTCACATGTCCTCCCAACCACAATCAAGGTTCCTGCAGTGTCACACCATGTCTGTACATTTGTGTATAAAAAGTTATCTTTGTGTGTATGTACAGTTTCTACTAGTATGCTTGGGTAAATGAGTAGGTGTGGTTTATATTTATTTGCATGAAAAACAGAGAAAGAAACTCAGTGTTTATCATGACAAGTTGATCATTGAGAACTTCATTACTCAAAGAAGAAAGGAGGAAGTAAGAATGTCATTAGTCATGAGTCCTCATCCAAACAGAATAAGTACAACACACAACTTAGGGGTTTTAAACAGAATGGAAACCTGTTTGACTTTAAGGTCAAAATTAGTTCTATGATAATATATCAAAATGAGATCACAATGCTGTTGAATTCTCCGGTCTGATTGATCATAAGGCATTGATTAATTTTCTACAACAGCATGGCTTTGACAATAGTTGCAGCCGCAAGGTAAATCGTGTATATTAATGCATTTGTTAATTAATTTGTGCTGGCAGTGCTGATGCAAACTGTTACTCTTACTCAGGATCTTTCTACTTTATTCCTATTATTATTATTATTATTATTATTATTATTATTATCCCCCGTTCATAATAATTGTATCTAGATCTAAGTAACAGAACAAATATTAAAGTTTGCTTGAAGGGCAAGGCATTCTTTATATAGACCAAGGGAGGGATTGGCTGCATATATTATGTCAAGTTGACCAATTTTCTGCATCAGCCTCGACAATTCTGCCTCCCTTGTCTTCCTTTCAAATGCAGTGTATGAGATAATGCTCCCTCTGAGACACGCTTTCAATGCCTCCCATAGAGTTGATGCAGATATATCAGGAGTTTTATTAATCTCTATAAAGGTGTTGATCTGATTGGAGATGGATTGGACAAAGTCATCACTAGATAGCAGGTGAGTATTGAAGCGCCAAGGTGGGCACGTTGAATTGAGTCCATGTCATTCTCTATCTCTTATCCTTCCGGATCTATAGAGTATGGTGACCAGACATCCCGGTTTGTGACAGCTAGCACAAATTACTATGACTTTAGTCACAGTCTCTATCTAGTTCATTGTTATCATTTTTATAGTAACAACTTATGCAAGCATTTCTATGGGCAACACTCTACAAAAACAGATTTAATAAACGAGTGTAACTATTTTATCTGAGAAGACATTAATTTAGCAGTTTGGAAGGAGCATTCATTATCACTACTTTCTACCAGACATTTTGTTCTTATAAAATTGTAAAATTATAATGAATAAAATTGTTACCGTTGACAAATTGTCATGGTGTAAAAGGAATAAAACACTTCGGGACATGCTGTTACAGGAAAATAATCCACATCTGGGTAGGGTTACCAGCCCAAAGTTGATTATTTTCCGATAATAGCATACCTCATAGTGTTTTGTTTTGTACTTAAACCTCTTATAAATGTGACATTTTATTATTTAAATGAGAATCCATTACAGTGGAAGATCTCATCTCATCTCATTATCTCTAGCCGCTTTATCCTTCTACAGGGTCGCAGGCAAGCTGGAGCCTATCCCAGCTGACTACGGGCGAAAGGCGGGGTACACCCTGGACAAGTCGCCAGGTCATCACAGGGCTGACACATAGACACAGACAACCATTCACACCTACGGTCAATTTAGAGTCACCGGATAACATAACCTGCATGTCTTTGGACTGTGGGGGAAACCGGAGCACCCGGAGGAAACCCACGCGGACACGGGGAGAACATGCAAACTCCACACAGAAAGGCCCTCGCTGGCCCCGGGGCTCGAACCCAGGACCTTCTTGCTGTGAGGCGACAGCGCTAACCACTATACCACCGTGCCGCCACAGTGGAAGATAATTATTTAATTGATTATCAGACAATTAAAGAAATTTAGGGAGCAGTAATTTAGTCCATTCCATTTAACTTACTTGGTAATGCAGCAGTATGTTAAAGCAGTTGAATAGTGAGTATTTTAAAGTAGTAGTAGTAATAATAATAATAATAATAATAATAACTTCAATTTCTATAGCACCTTTCACAAGCCCAAGGTCGCTTTACAGAAGTGATGGGGGGAGGGGGACTAAGCAGGAAGAAAGGAGGAGAAATGATCATGGAAAAGATAAGGCTTCAACTGAGATTTGAAAGTAGAGAAAGAAGAGCAGTGACAGAGAGAAGAGAATTCCAGAATTTGGGGCCAACGGCACTGAAGGACCTGCCCCCTGTGGTGGAAAGTCTGGTGTGTGGGACAGCAAGTAAATTGTTACTAGAAGACCCAAGCATACACCGAGGTTACAGACATTCAAACTTTTTTGACAAATCCACACAAAGGTTCACATACACTTTGTCAGTTTTGGTGGCATTGCCTTTTAACTGCTTTTAAAATGCTTGATGTAGCCTTCCACACACTTCTCACAATAGTTTGCTGGAAATTTTGCCCATTCCTCCTGACAGAATTGATGTAACTCAATCACGTTTGGGGGCACCCATGCTCACACATGCTTTTCAGTTCAGTCCATAGATTTTCTATGGGAATCAGGTCAGGGTTTTTGCAATGATCATTCCAATTCTTTCATGTTAAGCCTTTATATATATATATATATATATATATATATATATATATATATATATATATATATATATATATATATATATATATATATGTGTCAGTCCACCAGATTCTTATACCAGATTATGGATTTTGAGTTATACCTCATTAAACTACCAAGCCTCCATATGCAGTAAATACAAACCAAAGTGAAATTGGACCAAGAGAAGTTACTGTAAATCTGACATAAAAACATGTGCACACAACCTAAAATGGTCCATTTTCCAGACACTGACTACAGATGATACAGAACCTTGTGAATCCATCAGGAGACAATCTAGACTGTAGATGATTGGCAAATTTCCCAGATTTGTGGAGCAATAGACTACAAAATGCTGCTCGGAAGGTCAAGAAAACATGTGGTGAACTATTAGCGCTGCCAATCGAATGTTGCGTGAAAACTGCGCTCACATGATCAGCGTATTTTCACTACAAATCAAAATGTCATTTGCCAATTTTTATGGCAGAAGGAAGATATTTACTTGTCTCAGTTGTGGATTATGTTAAAAGTGGTAATTGTATCCCATAGGGGGGCTATTGAGCTGATTATTCGTTGATAGTTACTGGATCAGGCAGCGAAAATGGTGCAAAATATTGCACGTTTTTCAGCACCATTTCTACTCATTCTGGAAACAGAGCATCTGGTACAAAATTCCCGTGGTGTCATACACACACACCACACACACATTTAATATATATATATATATATATATATATATATATATATATATATATATATATATATATATATATAAACTTTGGAGGTATACTTGGTATCATTGTCCTGCTGGAAGACCCAACTCCAAAAAAGTTTTAACTTTCTAACTGCTGTCATGAGGTGTTGCATCAGTATTTCAAGATTATCCTCCTATTTTCTGAAATACACCAGTCCCTTTTACAGTGAAACACTCCCACAACATGATGTTGCCACCCTTGTGCTTCATAGTTGGCATGTTTCTTCCTCTGTACAAAGCACTGACCATTATAGCCCAACTGATTAGTGGCAACTGCCCCCAAATGCTCAGTCTTCATCATAGTGATCACCAGCAAACTTTATTCTGCTTTCTTCCATGCATGACGGCCTTTCAGGCCAGGGCTGTGTCGTACCCTTTTAATAGTAGATGTACATACTTGGCACCAGAAGTCTCCTTCACCAGTTCCTTTGTTGTTGTCTTGGGGTTCACTTGAACCTTTCACACCAAAGTTCCTTCATCTCTGGGAGTTCATTTATGCCTCCTTCCTGAATGATGCCATGTCTATGTGGTCCCTACTCTTTATATTTGCATACAGTTGTACATGCAGATGCTCATGGTGCCTTCAGTTGTTTGGAAATTGATTCTTAGGAGGAACTGGGTTTGTGGAGGTCCACACTGTGGTCTTGGCTGAGTTGCTTGGCTGTAAATGTAGGCTCTTAAATACAGCCATAGAAACACTCCCATTTAACTCCTAGTTATGAAAATTGGCCAACCTGAAAGTTTTAAAAGTCATTACATCAATTTCTGGAATTTTCTAGACTGTTTTAAGAGACAGTCAACTTGGTGTATGTAAACTTTTCACCCACTGGAATTCTGATAGTGAATTAAAGCTGATATACAGTAAATCTGTCTTTAATCAATTGTTGTAAAATTACCTGATGTGAACAAAGTATCAGATCAGATATACTTTATTTGTCCTAGTGAGGGAAATTTGCTTTGAGCATTCATGTACAGTTGTGTAACAAGACAAACACATAACACTGATAACATTTATACAGTCATGTCAGTCATATTAGAGTAAAACAGTAAAGTGTATTGCCAAAAAAATTTATAGTAACACGAAATGTGTGGAGTTGTAAAAATCTGAGACTGAATATCTTTAGCTGAGGTGTATCCAAACTTTTCCTAAACTAATTCTTTGTCAAAGACAGTAAATAATTATGTACATACATTTGTTTTCTATAAATTGCAATGATCAAAATATTAGTGACTGGTTCATCTGTATGGTACTGGTAGATCATGCAGTTTATAGAAATGTGACATTACAGGTCAAACATTATAGGTATGAACCTAGCAGTCAAGGATTTGATCCTAGCTGACCCCAATGGCACAGTACCCTGAAGCAAGGCACTTGTTACTTCAGGAGCGTAAACCAATAAAGCTGTAGTTGGTTAACACAAAGCCCTGCGATGACCTGGCGACTTGTCCAGGGTGTACCCCACCTCTCGCCCATAGTCAGCTGGGATAGGCTCCAGCTTGCCTGCGACCCTGTAGGACAGGATAACCGGCTACAGATAATGGATGGATGGATGGTTAATACAAGTCACTCTGAACAAATGCATCATCTAAATACCTAACTGCAACTATCTATAGGATGGATGGATGGATGGATGGATGGACAGACTGTATGCCCCAAAGTGAAAAATTGACCACTATAGTAGCTGAAGAACATAAGACATTAAATACACCTACTGGTCTTGAATCAAAGCCTTGTTAGTGTTGTCCATCTTATTTAAGCTTACTGTATGGCAGCAGAGGGATTGTTCTGGCATGGCCATGCTATTCTGGATCCTGACTACTTACTAAGTTTTATGAGTGCTAGTGGCTATTGTCCTGGTTTAGGCATCAGACTCTGAGAGGGAGGGTGGACATGTCACTGTCAAAACAATGACTAAAATAGACAAACAGCTGCAGGTGCTCCTATCTAGGTTACATGCTAGAGTGTGTGGGTGTGAATGTGTAGTGGTAGAAGATGTTGGAGGACAGGGAGATCAGCTCTATCACAGTGGAGTTGAGCCTGGACCTGGAGCCATGAGGTGGTGGTGATGACGCATGTCCATTCTGCAAGACACTCGCTAAAAGACTGATTAGCTCACATTATTGTTAATACAGCAGGAGGGCTGGAGATTAGAGGTCCTAGATATAGTTAAAGTTAAACAGACTCAGTCTCTATATCTCTTTCACTCTCTCAGTCTCTCTCTTTCTCACACACACACACACACACACACACACACACACACACACACACACACACACACACACAGTGTGTTAATTGACTGTGGTGCGTGGACTGTCAGGGTTTTTAACCTGAGATTAATAAGAGATATTAAATGAAAACTTTAATTTGGATTTTAAAAATCAAGGAACGGAATCAAAAGCAGCCCCAGTGAACTCAAATCATGTACAGGATCAAGGGAAGAACTGCAATAAACAATTTCAATTTTGAGAAAATGACAAGTAGAGAATTGTTGTGTGTATTTCTGTGTGGGGGGTTTTTTTTCGTATAAAATAATATGTCATATAGGGCCCTCTGCCAACAATTCAGTCTTTTAAGCCCAGTTGAAATAACTGTGTATGTGATAATCTAAAACAACTGCTGAGCTCCATGTGCAGCACTCTAAACCTAGGTTCCAGGAAGTCTTTTTGAGATGAGATGAGGTTTTGATTACTTTTTTCCAGGTTTGCATAGAATGATATGAGGGCGATTGCAAATATATTTACTCTTGTTAAACATACTTGATGAATGATGCTAAATAAAATGTACATTAACTATAAGCACACCCTGTAACAAAGTCCAGTGTGCTACAGACCACAATTATATTATTTATGTTTAATAATTATTTCTTAAAAAGCTATTTTACACTATTTAATAATATAGGAAATGTATAGTCAGGTTTTCTTTAAAAAAAAAAAAGCTAATAAAAATGAACTTTGCCTCTATATTATTATGTAATATAACTTTTATTGAATTGATTGAATGAACCAAGCTAATGCCTTTATAAATAGAATGATGTATTTCAATGTGCATAACAGAACACTGTTTACCGATAATAACCAAAAAGAAGTGGCGTCTGCCTCTTTAACCACAGAGCCATGCCAGACAGCATGTCTATCTCTAAACATGTCTATCTCCGTATGGAATGGCTGCCATCAGGAATGGCAGTATTCTCTTCTATTTTCAGCCTCCACAGTGGGCTCTGCACTCTGCTAAAGGACTCTTATCTCAATTCTGGCTCTCAAGGTCGAGAGACTCTGGACCCCAACAATCAAAAAAGGAGGTTCATGTTTTATTGGTGATTAAATGTAAACACCAATCATTATATCCTGCTTTAATGGAGAATTACTATAGCATTACAGTGGCATGTAGTGAGAAATAAGTAATGCACTATTTGTCCACATTACAATTCAAGTACTAATTCAGTACTACCTCAGATCCAAAAGACTTAAAAAATAACCGGTTTAAATTAAATAGCGTGTGTGTGTGTGTGATATGTAACTACTACAAGACATAATACATAGAGAGCAACTTATACATGTAACATATACGGTACATATAAGTTCCTGAGCCAGCACGAACTAACAGAATATCATATAAATGAATAATAAATAGATAATTTCTGAAACTCTCCTGGAGGCATGAATGCCATTCTTCCAAAACATATTCTCTTCATTGGTGTTTTGATGATCGGAGTGGAAAACCCTGTCTAACACATCAGTACAAAACCTTCCTTACATATTCAGCTGGCTTGATATCTGCATGTGAGGTACAATATTTACACTCATCAACCCATTCAGTGAGCCCTTGTGTCCTGTGGATGGGAGCACCATCATCCTAGAAGAGACCACTCCCATTATGACAGATATGTTTTATTATGAGATAAAGCTGAGCAATAAAAAAAAAGACCACACCTTTGTATTGATTTGTAGTGAGCTTCCAAGTAGATATAAACAAGAACAAGTAAATACAAGGGGACAAGTAGATATAAAAGCATGCCGGCAAAATGCCTGAATAATATAGCAGCCAGTATTTATTTCCTTTAATTTGTCACCTATCTAGAAATGACCATATATATTATACTATTGAACTCCTTCTAATATGCATGATCCTGCTCAAACCATCCCAGTACTGTTTTACTGATATTTTGAAATTTGATATTAAATCTACTGTATATAAATTATAATATGCATTCAGTATGGTACAATATGGTATATAAATTACAATATGCATTCAGGGAGATAGTTAGACCCTTTTAGATTATATTAGGCTGTTACTCTATACATATCTAATGCATTTTTTAATATTGCAATTATTAATAGTACTGTTGTAGGCTACAGTTACATAAATAAATGATAACTTGTAATACACACACATACCTACATATAGGTATATATATATATATATATATATATATATCATCTCATCTCATTATCTGTAGCCGCTTTATCCTGTTCTACAGGGTCGCAGGCAAGCTGGAGCCTATCCCAGCTGACTACGGGCGAAAGGCGGGGTACACCCTGGACAAGTCACCAGGTCATCACAGGGCTGACACATAGACACAGACAACCATTCACACTCACATTCACACCTACAGTCAATTTAGAGTCACCAGTTAACGTAACCTGCATGTCTTTGTACTGTGGGGGAAACCGGAGCACCCGGAGGAAACCCACACAGACACGGGGAGAACATGCAAACTCCGCACAGAAAGGCCCTCGCCGGCCACGGGGCTCGAACCCGGACCTTCTTGCTGTGAGGCAACAGCGCTAACCACTACACCACTGTGCCGCCCCGTGTGTATATATATATATACACACACACACATTATTTGTGTTTGAGACAAGTCATGAAGTTGTGAGTCAAGAAATGCAGTTTGTTTAGAAACTTAATGATGAATGAATGCTATAATTATTGCAACTAACCAAATTTAATTGCATGACTGAATTTCTAAAATACATCCATCCATCCATTATCTGTAGCCGCTTATCCTGTTCGACAGGGTCGCAGGCAAGCTGGAGCCTATCCCAGCTGACTATGAGCGAGAGGTGGGGTACACCCTGGACAAGTCACCAGGTTATCGCAGGGCTGACACAGAGACACAAACAACCATTCACATTCACACTCACGGTCAATTTAGAGCCACCAATTAACTTAACCTGCATGTCTTTGGACTGTGGGGGAAACAGGAGCACCCGAGGAAACCCACGTGGACACGGGGAGAACATGCAAACTCCACACAGAAAGGCCCTCGCCGGCTGCTGGGCTTGAACCCAGGACCTTCTTGCTGTGAGGCGATAGCGCTAACCACTACACCACCGTGCTGCCGTTTCTAAACTACAGATTAGAAAAAAATTAAGATTTAAAAAAATTATTATAAACTCGAACATATCTTTAACATTTACCATTTTATTAGTCAAGTCAAGTCAAGTTTGTGTGTATAGCGCTTTTAACAATAGACATTGTCCCAAAGCAGCTTTACAGAATTTAAATGAGCCAGTTTTATCCCTAATCTATCCCCAATGAGCAAGCCTGTGACGACAGTGGCAAGGAAAAACTCTCCTAGACGACACGAGGAAGAAACCCCAAGAGGAACCAGACCCAAAAGGGAACCCATCCTCACCTGGACAACAACAAACAACATGACTATAACAGTTTTAACATGAAGTAAGTTTCACTGATGTTATAACTCTTCATTAATGGAAACTTGAGTGTAAAACTGTTCATGACAACCACAGTCCCAAAGTTAGCAAGCTAACTGTAGTCCTCAGCCACAAAAGCATTACTGTAAGTGTCTTCCAAGTGTGACTTTCAACTGTCCATATGGGACCGTCCTCCACAGGAGTGATGTGATGAGACTCCAACCAGACATAGGGCATCAGGATGGATCAGGCAGGTCCGAGGAGCAGAAGAGGTCAGCATCTCGATCCCAGGATTGACATGTAACTCAGAGGGACAGACTGGGGGGGGGGGGGAGAAGAGAGCGAAAACACAGGTTGTTAGGTATGCCCAGTGTCACCTGAATAAGTAGGTACAGTATACATTTTGCGCTGAGTACAAGCAGGGACTCCGGCAAAACTAACTATGACAGCATAACTAAAAGGAGAGAGCCAGAAGGTGACACAGGCATGAGAGAGCCCTGGGATATAAAGCAGCAGCCACCTGCAAAATATACAGTTAATCATTTCTCCTGCATGCACAGGATGAAGCAGTGCATTTGGGACGCAATAGATATTTAGTTGAGTAAATCTGTTCCAGTTTAGTCTTTGCCAAGTCAAGTCAAGTTTATTTGTATAGCGCTTTTAACAATAAACATTGTCACAAAGCAGTTTTACAGAATTTGAACGACTTAAAATATGAGCTAATTTTATCCCTAATCTATCCCTAATGAGCAAGCCTGTGGCGACGGTGGCAAGGAAAAACTCCCTCAGACAACACGAGGAAGAAACCTCGAGAGGAACCAGACTCAAAAGGGAACCCATCCCCATCCGGGCAACAACAGACAACATGACTATAACATTAACAGTCCTAACATAAAGTCAGCTTCGTTGATGCTATAAACCCCCCACCGACGGAAACCCGAGTGCAAAACCATTCACGATAACTGCAGTCCCAAAGTCAGCAAGTCAACTGCAGTCCCCAGCCACAAAAGCACCACTGCAAGAGTCCAGAGCGTCCTCCAGGAGCGACCCCCAACTGTCCACATGGGGCCGCCCTCCACAGGAGCGATGCGATGAGACTCCAATAAGACACAGGGCACCAGGATGGATCAGGCAGGTCCGATAAGCAGAAGCGGTCAGCATCTTGATCCCAGGACCGACATGTAACTCAGAGGGACAGATTTGGGGGGGAGAGAAAACACAGTCATTCTTTGCTATTGAAATGCTTATTTTTCTATGCAGGAAAGAAAGAAGAAAGCACAACTTTATTCATCACACACTTGTGAAATTTCCTCTCTGCATTTAGCCCATCTAAAGCAGTGAACACACACATGCACACACATGTGAGCAATGAGCACACACACATACCCAGAGCAGTGGGCAGCCATGCTAACAGCACCCGGGGAGCAGTTGGGAGTTAGGTGTCTCGCTCAAGGGCACCTCAGCCCAAGGCCGTCCCATATTAACCTAACCTGCATGTCTTTGAACTGTGGGGGAAACCGGAGGAAACCCACGCAGACACGGGGAGAACATGCAAACTCCACACAGAAAGGCCCTCGGGTTTGAACCCAGAACCTTCTTGCTGTGAGGCGACAGTGCTAACCACTTACACCACTATGCCACCTGTAAGACGCAGGTCCCTGATGTGGACATGTCAATGTGGAGAAGTAGTTGGAAACAAGTATAGTATTTTTAAGTCTGAACATTGTACAATAACAGTAGCCCAGATTACCCATCTCATTATCTCTAGCCGCTTTATCCTGTTCTACAGGGTCGCAGGCAAGCTGGAGCCTATCCCAGCTGACTACGGGCGAAAGGCGGGGTACACCCTGGACAAGTCGCCAGATCATCGCAGGGCTGACACAGAGACACAGACAACCATTCACACTCACATTCACACCTATGGTCAATTTAGAGTCACCAGTTAACCTAACCTGCATGTCTTTGGACTGTGGGGGAAACCAGAGCACCCGGAGGAAACCCACGCGGACACGGGGAGAACATGCAAACTCCGCACAGAAAGGCCCTCGCCGGCCACGGGGCTCGAACCCGGACCTTCTTGCTGTGAGGCGACAGCGCTAACCACTACACCACCATGGCGCCCTTTCTAAAATACAGATTAGAAATAAATTAAGATTTTAAAAAATTATTATAAACTCGAATGTATCTTTAACATTTACCATTTTATTAGTCAAGTCAAGTCAAGTTTGTGTGTATAGCGCTTTTAACAATAGACATTGTCCCAAAGCAGCTTTGCAGAATCTGAATGAGCCAATTTTATCCCTAATCTATCCCCAATGAGCAAGCCTATGACGATGGTGGCAAGGAAAAACTCTCCCAGACGACACAAGGAAGAAACCCAGAGAGGAACCAGACTCAAAAGGGACACCACCGTGCCACCTAGCCCAGATTACATTACTTATATTTGATAAGGGGCGGCACGGTGGTGTAGTGGTTAGCGCTGTCGCCTCACAGCAAGAAGGTCCAGGTTCAAGCCCAATGGCCAACGGGAGCCTTTCTCGCTACGTTCACACTGCAAGGCTTAATGCTCAATTCCGATTTTTTTGTGAAATCCGATTTTTTTGTGAGGTCGTTCACATTAACAAATATATGCGACTTGTATGTGATCCTCAGTATGAATGAAAAGCGACCTAAAAGTGTTCCGCATGCGTACTGCAGGATACGACGACGTGAGCATGGCCAGTGTTTACGGAAGTAAAACCGCCCGGTTGCGGTATGACTCATCCAATCTAGCTTGAATAGCTGCATCCCCCCAAATGGAAATCAGCTCCCTAACCTCTGCGTCCTTCCATTGAGAAGATTCAGAACCTTCACAGCCCGAAGCGTCCCTCGCATTGATGTCATGCGCAGGGGCGCAGATACGTTTTTTGAACTGGGGGGGGACAAAAAACTGGGGGGGACAAAGCTGCCAGCAAACCAACCCCAACATGCCTGTCAAACTTGTTGTTAGTAACCATAGCAACCAAGCTCGAGCTCGCAACCTGTGCAGTCTGCGCAGCTCAACCAACCGAATATCAGTCTTTGTTTTGTTTTATGTGAGTTGTTGCAACTATGTATACACTGCTGTGCACCTCAATAAACCGAATGGTAATTAGTCTTTTGATTTTTCCGTGAGGTTTGCCTTATGCAAAGAAAGACAGCATAGACGTTTTTTCCTCCCTATAAGTAGGGGGGACCGAACGAGGTGAATTTAAATATGACTCGTCCCACCCTCTATCTGCGCCCGTGATTATGCGCCATGTTGTTGTAACTTTTTTGAGAGACCCGCCGCCTACTTCAGCGCAGAATAGTGACGTTTGTGGCTTGTTGATGACGTGTAAGTCGGATGAATGCGACCTGGCGGTTCAGACTGAAGTCGCATATGAAAAGATCGGATAGGAATCGGAATTAGCACCACATATCCAAACGGCCTGGGTCGGATTTGAAAAAATCGGATCTGTGTCGTTCATATTGTCAATAAAAGATCGGATACAGGTCACATATGGGCGAAAAGATCGGATTTGAGTCACTTCAGCCTGCAGTGTGAACGTAGCCTCTGTGTGGAGTTTGCATGTTCTCCCCGTGTCCGCGTGGGTTTCCTCCGGGTGCTCCGGTTTCCCCAAAGACATGCAGGTTAGGTTAACTGGTGGCTCTAAATTGACCGTAGGTGTGAATGTGAGTGTGAATGGTTGTCTGTGTCTATGTGTCAGCCCTGTGATGACCTGGCGACTTGTCCAGGGTGTACCCCGCCTTTCGCCCATAGTGAGCTGGGATAGGCTCCAGCTTGCCTGCGACCCTGTAGAACAGGATAAAGCGGCTAGAGATAATGAGATGAGATGAGATCTTTCTCGTATATGATCGACCGAACGGTTCCTATACATGAAGGGACATGTGAAAACCTAAATGTGAATAAGTGAATAAATTGCTGCCATGCAGCAGGAATTGCTAACATTGTGCAAAGGGCGTCATGCCAAGGACGCAGATAGCACGGGGGACGGGGGGGACATGTCCCCCCCAGATTTATAGTGACCCCCATCTGTCCCCCCCCCACCGTCCCTACGTAAGGCGCCACACATAGGTAGAAAAAGTGAGGATTAATGTTCCGTTAGTTAGACTAACTTACACTGCAGCACAAAGTTGAAATGGCAGCAGCAGCCTTGTCAGTGATCAGTCCACATTTTCCCCTTCTTGAATCGGTGTAGGCTGGAGCAGATCCTTGCAGGGTTGGGAAAGCAAGGTGTTCATTTTCCACATAATTCTCGGTTAATAACACTGCACAGCTCATCCATTTGATAGCAGCGGTGTTTCTGCTGCGACTAATGGTGCGTTCAGTTGTACTCGTAAGTTGGAAGTTTGAAGTCGGAAAAGCATTGAAATCCAGCATCTCCCAGCATAAACGTTGGGGTTTTCGTTTCATTTCATTAACTGGCCATTTTTTTCGATTTCCATGTTCCATGATGTCCCAGTTTTTAAACTGGGAAGCGCTCAGTTCTGAGGTTATGTTGCTCGGAGCTCCAAGTTCCGACTTCCAATGTAAATGTAACGCACCATCTCGACCCCGGGGTCCTAAGGGGAGCTGGGGACTTTGCCTGTCGCGGTAACCATAGTGATCATAAACAACTGTCTAATGACCGAGCTGGTGACCTTTCTGCCACATTAAGCCAGAGAAGAGGGGGAAAAAAATCACAGCGTTTGTTTCAAGAACCAAAAGATGTAAATATCCTATGCCTGTTGCCTTTCCCAGATGTGACAAATACTTGTTTTGTAATGTTGAGTAGCTAGTCTGATAATAATAAGAAGGAATTTGGACTTACCTGAAGTAGGCTAAATGTAAAATAACAGCATTCTAGGCTGTAGGTGAATATCTTTTAATGTTGTTATTTTTATGTATAATGTTATTTTAGTAAGCAGCAACTGTTAACTGAAATTATGAGATTCAAGATGTTAATATTGTCCTCCTGGCCTGCAGGCAATCCCTGGTGGGGTCAACAATGAAAAAACAAAAAACAATTAGCTACAGCGTTTTTTCAAAAACCGAGCAATGTTGACCAGGTAGGCCTTTGTCTACCAATGTTCATTCAGTTAGAAAACTCACAATTCGAATGTATATTGAAGCTTCAGTACACACACACATTATATATATATATATATATATATATATATATATATATATATATATATATTAGGGCTGTAACAATATGCGTATCGAAATCGAAATCGCGATACGCAGAGCCACGATCCGTATCGCGATACAAGAAGGCAGAATCGCGGTACACCCTTTCAAACTTCTCCTCAGCCCAAAAACAGAGGCGCTTCCAAACTTCAATTTATGAATACTTTTTATTTAAATTACATTTTAAACTTACTTAAATTACTTTTTTTTATATATCTATTAGTAAGTCGTTTTTTCGCCGATCTGCGACAATCTTCTGCGAGTCACGCAACGTCCACACTCGCCACTGGCAGAGCATTCATTTCTTTTAAGCGGTCGCCATTCTGGTTGCGACGCGGGGAGCGAATCCGTAAACAAGCAGCTCATTGGCTGGCTAGGTGTGCCACAAGCCAATCACAATCACTTGACCGGAAAGGCATGCAGTGTTGCCAGATTGGGCAGGTTTAGGTGCTTTTTGGCTGGTTTTGAACATATTTTGGGGTGGAAAACGTTAGCAATATCTGGCAACACTGAAGGCATGTCCTGCTTGGGCGGAAGCCTTCTGCGGCAGTTACATTTTGACACGCGAGCAATGTTTCACTATAAAAATTCCGTAATTTCCATCTGTTTTCCGCGATCACAGAAAATCATTGGCCCTATGAGAGTGAGACAGTGAGAGAGCCACCCCCCAAAAAAAAAATCTTAACGGATTTACACGATTTGGAAAAATGACTTTTTCAGAACCGAAAAAAACAGAGCTTCCGGCTCAACAGTATTATTTTGAGAAATAAAACAATCTTTGGATATACATTTGTTCATTTTTGCATACATATTACTCATTCTCTGCAGTGGTCTGAATTATTTGTTATTAAATAGTTAATGTAAGTAAGTAAATGTTAATAAGTCAAATTTACTACTTTAAAAAAACATTTTAAAAAAAATCGTGGGCGTATCGAATCGGTGGGTCAAAAATCGCGATACGAATCGAATCGTGAGTTGGGTGTATCGTTACAGCCCTAATATATATATATATATATATATATATATATATATATATATATATATATATATATATATATGCATTTACACAAAATGGAATCATTTGCTGACAGCTCAGTCCCCCCCCCAGTTCAAAAATCCTATCTGCGCCCCTGCGTTGTGCTAATTGATGGCTGCTTTCATGTTAGCGTGTTTTGTCAGGGTCTCGGTTTAACCTTGATTGCAATGTGTAGAAATGCGCACCACACGGCGAACATCAGTCGGCTTTTAAAAATAGTCGGCGGTACAGTAGAGAGCGGAGCGCAGATAAAAATGCCGCTGGCCTTTTGTGCGCGCGCACAGCCAATGAGCGCGGAGCTGGCGGGTCAGAGCGCGCGCGCGCGTCTCCCCTTTCTGCCCCGCTCTGACCTTGAGGGAGACAATAAAAGAGGGTCAGAGCGCGCGCCTGGGGCAAGCCGAGCCACCGGGAGCCTAACGCAGGTCAGTACCCACGTGCACTCCACTGCGCAATTAGCTACCCTCACACACACACACACACACACAGGGGATGTGGTTTTGAGACTCGAACGTTCATATCAATTACAATATCTTTATTTTAAGGCTGTTCCTGCAGGAGATGCGACATTCTTTCCGAAGTGTTATATTTGCTCTCTGACTTGGACATGTGTGCAGGTGTGTCTGAGGACATCAGGAGTGTTTACTGTGTCCCGCTTTGTGGAGCAGAGTGAGAAGGAGTGCGGCGCGGCCTGGAGCTGTGCACACTGCAGGGTTTGGACGGTACTGTCTCATCAACCTGAGACTCAGGCAGCGTTTGGAAGCACAGAGATCTTCGACCTTTTAGAATGAACAATAAAATGACGTGCGGCTTGCACGTTTGCGTTTTTCAAATAAAGATAAAAATTAAATGTTTTCTTCAATACTATATAGGCCAATCATGGAGCCCGACAGCCCTGAAAAGGTTTGTTTTGTTTTAATATTGTGTGCACATGTTATTATTTTGTTATTACATGATAATAACACGTACACGAGGTTTTTTTTGGGGGGGTTAACCACCTTCTGGGACTTTAGGGGCTCTGTAGCCTATAGACCTACCACAATAGGTTACTGCTTTATACTTTTCCGATAGCAATACCGATTTTGTGCGTCATCCGATATCGATCCATGACACACGGAACTGCAGCTTTTTAAATTTAATTTCACACAAAAATCACGTAGATTGCACATATGAAAAAAAATAAAATTATTAAATATAAATATAATTTACTTCTTTTTTTTTTTTACATAAGCTACGTTAACATTGGTCAGTGTGTCGTTATCATGTGACCTACTTTAACCTGCTTTAGTTTCTCTGATATTTCAGGATAGATTTGTAGGATCAGATCAGCTTAGTTCTTTTCTCCCCTCCAGTATCCGATCTGCCGTTTCGCTGATATTGACCCGGTCATGTTCAATGGATCGGCACCGTCTCTAATTGAATTTAAATTTAATATTAACCATTTTGTTAGTTTTCTGTGCAAAATATAAAAATGTGTTTTTATCATTTACCATTTTGATATACATGCGCAGGATGTAACAGTATAGCCTATTTGTTATATCGTGTTATCTAATGATGTAAAACCATAAATAATGGAAATCTTTCTCAGTGTTGTTTTAGCTACTGACATTTTGCTCTCTGTTTGCAAGAAAGGTACAAGTCTGGACCCCTGATCAGATGGAGGCCTCATTGTGGAGATTAAAACAAAGGAAACGGATGGAAAGATGGAAGGGTTAGTAGGCTAAATTATATCATTTTAAGATTGAACACATAATACGACAAAGTAAACATAAACATGGTAAAAGTATACCACATAACTGCCAAATGTCAATGAACTGGAATTGGGAACTGATAAGTAAAAATATGCTATGATATAAATACTGTAGTATGACACTATTGGTGTAGCAATTTTTTAAAGCCCTATTACTGTAATAGGTTTGCATGGATGATTTGTGTGAGTTAGATTCACACTGGCTTAAGACAGAAATGAAATACTGAAATAAGTTTAATTGTTAAACAGCTCTTGAAGCCTAATAAAATGGAGATCATCTGACACATCAGAATATATACAAATACCAACTAGTGCTTTTTCATATCACTGTTCATTTATTAGCTTTTCTTCTCTGAACAATTTCGTCTTCATGTCTATGTGGTCCCCTTCTTCGTGCATCCTCCCTAGGGACCTCCTCACGGCTGTTCTGTGTGACAGAGAACCCTAACAAATGGTGACCAGTCTACACTACTGATGTCATCTCTGATTATAAGAGTGAGCTCAGATGCTTGACCTTATATCTATTCCATAGCTGACAGTGCACAAAATGACATGCTAAAACGTAAACCAATGTCCACTTTTTTATTTCACGCTAATCCCGGTGTATAATTAACAAGAACTGGTGAGGGGGTTGGGGGGGGGGGGGTGAATGTATTGGAAGAACTGGTGTGTGTGTGTTGTTTTTTTTGTAGTGTGTAAATGTGTTTTTGATTGTATGTCTATGTATGGGTGAGGGTTTTTTTGTAGTGTGTAAATGTGTTTTTTGATTTTATGTGTATTCATGTCAGACTCTCATTTGCCCAAGATGAATGGAGACAAAGGCTTATCTTATAATTACGTGTGAGGTTAATAATAAATTGCATCATGACTGTAGGTCTCTCCTTTTCTTCTCACCTTTTATCTCTCTGTGCAGGGCAAGTTCATAAAATATATTTTTTTTAAATTCTGTATTTACAGGTTACCTACACTGATGACACACTGAACAAAGCTACTGATGAACGCATGTTTCAATAGTTTGTACGCAGAACCAGTAAGTCACTCCACACATCCCTCCTTCACCAATTCATAGACCACCATCGGACTTCTCAACATTGCCGGATTTGAGCTCCTTGAGGTGAGTGCTTTCTTTTGTTATTGTTTAGGAAAATCCTATAGGGAGTTCACCAACACATTCTGTAGGATCTAATAAAAGGAATACACTATTTGTGCATGATGTACTGTATATTATTTTTTAGCTTGTTTCTCTTTACAGTTTTGAGCAGTTGTGCATCAATTTCACAACTGACAAACTCCAGCCATTTTTAAACCAGCACATATTCATCTTAGAAAAGGAGGAATATAACAGATGGGATTGAATGGACTTTTATTGACTTTGGCTTTGGACTACATTGACTTCATTGAGTAGGTGAGCTCATTCTGTATACACTACCGTTCAAAAGTTTGGGGTCACTTTGAAATTTCCTTATTTTTGAAAGAAAAGCACTGTTCTTTTCAATGAAGATCACTTTAAACTAATCAGAAATACACTCTATACATTGCTAGTGTGGTAAATGACTATTCTAGCTGCAAATGTCTGGTTTTTGGTGCAATATCTCCATAGGTGTATAGAGGCCCATTTCCAGCAACTCTCACTCCAGTGTTCTAATGGTACAATGTGTTTGCTCATTGCCTCAGAAGGCTAATGGATGATTAGAAAACCCTTGTACAATCATGTTAGCACAGCTGAAAACAGTTTAGCTCTTTAGAGAAGCTATAAAACTGACCTTCCTTTGAGCAGATTGAGTTTCTGGAGCATCACATTTGTGGGGTCGATTAAATGCTCAAAATGGCCAGAAAAATGTCTTGACTATATTTTCTATTTATTTTACAACTTATGGTGGTAAATAAAAGTGTGACTTTTTTCATGGAAAACACAAAATTGTCTGGGTGACCCCAAACTTTTGAACGGTAGTGTAAGTGAGATTAAATCATGATAACTGCTAAAGATTTTGATCTCCAGGGATGTATTTTTATTGTGCTGATGGAAGCCTCTGGGAATAATATCTATAACAGAGGAGGTGTGCATATTCTCAAAGGCCACAAAACAACAAAACTATCAACTGCCAACTCTACAGGTACCTGAGCAAAGTGTACCAGTTTTAGACCAAAATGTGAAAAGAAATGCAATTACAAGACCTAGCTTGAGCTGGTTTACTATGCTGAGACGAAGACCTCTAAATGAGACTATTGTGGAAATCTTCCAAACATCGTCTTGCAAGTTAATAAGACTGTTCAAGAATGGAGCTGATGTATTAATTTCACAATAAGTTCAATATACATCTAAATAATTATGTCCTATTGTATCTAAAGAAACAGTAAACTTTCTGTTAAAGACATTTGATACAAGGTTCATAGTATATTTAATACATATCCTATAGCTGGAGTGGAGCTTAGAGGGAAGCAAAAGAAGAAGAAAGGGGCTTCATCCTGAATAAGCAATTCATCACAGTTGGGTTCGAATACAAAAATTGGAAAGACAAAATTGATTTGCGGATTAAATCAGATGCAAAATGGCAAAGCAACATTAAAGTGTAGCTGTATGTTGAATAGGTGTATTACATTGGTATGTATATATGAATATAAATTCATATTTAATTGAGAACATTTTCATGGATCCATAATGCCCACATTATTGTTGGAGAGCGAGGCAGTTAAGACTTGCAGTGATGTTTAGGTAACGTCACCCATGAACATCACTTTAAGTCTGTGCTGGCTCCACTCTCATCAGCAGCACCAAAGTTCAGCAAGGTAAGAGTCTATAGACCATCACTTTGGTTCAGCAGAACTATAACGCGAGTGCTTCTTCTTGTGGTCCTAACAGTGTTGGTTGATCACCTCTTTGCTGATTGGATAATGATGAACTTTTCACACATTTTCCCAGGAGAATCTTAGGAGCAGTCAGTCTCACTTTGAATGCTGCAGCATTTCTGTAATGCAGACCTACAAGAAACACTTGGAACTACTGCTAGTGCCAACAAAACATCACATCTGTATTTAGACATTTAAGTGGGTACCTTGTAACCTACTGCTCCTTAGGTATGATGGACGTGTCTCCGGTCCTTCACCAGTGGCGTTCTGGAGGACCTTTGCATCTACAGGATGGGATTTTATACCCAAATTATGTGTACCAAGTTTAAACAGTGGTGAGGTTTAAGTTTTCCTGCTATTTTAATTTAAAGGACATGTTGAGTTAAAAACAAACAGGAAAAATCAAGTTTTAATTGATTTCATTTTCAGAAGGGGGCAGCACAGTGGTGTAGTGGTTAGTGCTGTCGCCTCACAGCAAGAAGGTCCGGGTTCGAGCCCCGTGGCCAGCGAGGGCCTTTCTGTGTGGAGTTTGCATGTTCTCCCCATGTCCGCGTGGGTTTCCTCCGGGTGCTCCGGTTTCCCCCGCAGTCCAAAGACATGCAGGTTAGGTTAACTGGTGACTCTAAATTGACCGTAGGTGTGAATGTGAATGGTTGTCTGTGTCTATGTGTCAGCCCTGTGATGACCTGGCGACTTGTCCAGGGTGTACCCCGCCTTTCGCTTGTAGTCAGCTGGGATAGGCTCCAGCTTGCCTGCGACCCTGTAGAACAGGATAAAGTGGCTAGAGATAATGAGATAAGATGAGATTTTCAGAAGGTTCATAAACCAGTTTAGCTCACACTAATCTCACACTGGGCCTTCGTTTTTTGGCACAGGTTTTACACCAGATGCCCTTCCTGACACAACCCTCCCCAATCTATCCGGGCTTGGGACCAGCGCTAAGTATGCACTGTCTTGTACAACCCCAGTCGCTGGGTATTTTACTCAATCTGCATGTCTTTGAACTGTGGAGGGAAACCAGAGCACCCAGAGGAAACCCACACAGACACGGAGAATATGCAAACTCCACCCAGAAAGGCCCCATCAGCCATGGGGTTCGAACCTGAAACCTCCTTGCTGTAAGGCAACAGTGTAACCACTGCACCACCCAAATCTTGTATCATTTTATCCCTTATAAACCTTAAGGTTTGATTCAAACTTTGTTCTGTTTTTCCAGCTAATGAATCTTGAACCCTTCTACCATTCTGAAGGACAAATAAGACAATGAGGCTGCAGAGAAACTTCTAAGCTTTCTGGATAATGAACACATGCAATACAGGTTAGCCAACCCAAAAGTTAAATAATCTTTGATCTCTTTTTCTTTGTCTCTCTACTCTTGCACTGACTATAGTGTCTTGACCCTGAGATCATGACTTCTTTCATGCTGGTCTGCTTGGTCACCTGGAAGATATGAGTGATAAGCAGATAATGATCACCACCATGCTGTAGATATTCTGCAGGGCCAAACTCATGAGGAAAATAATAATAAACCTTCGGGTATTTGATTAAGGCAAGATGAATAACTAGCAACATTTTCAGTTGAGGCAGGAAAGAAAACGTTTAGTGTAGCATCCTACAATTTGTATATTTGGGTGTTTCTGAGTTAGTTCTAAGCCAGGTGCTGAACAGTTGAACGTGTATTTGTATGTATGCCAGTTTAAAGAGCTATGTAAAGAATGCCTGAGGTACATCTAGCCTGTTGTGTGGCGTGTGTCCAACGTGTGTCCACAAACACAGCCGTGATTTTGTGTGTGGCCCCTTTGAAATAAGCCTGTTAAACCCTTTCTACCCCAAATAGCATTGACAAAAGCAGGTGTGGTGTTGGGTCGTGTGGTGTTGGGTCATGTGGTGGCTCAAAGGAACCCCATACCAGTTGTTCGGTATTCTTTCCCAGTATAGCTCCCATCCCCCCATTATAAATAACCTCCATCTATCCACCTCCTCCCTCCCTCACCGCTTTGTTAGGAATGGTTGCTGTCAAGAGCATATGCATCGCTGAGATGCCAGCCCAGGTGATTGAGGATTAAGTCCTCTTGTTTCACCAGAGAGTTGGGTTGCAGTTAATCAACGACCTCTGTCCAACCTCTGACTGAGTGTCCCTGGTTGTAATGCCATGCCAGCAATGCGGAATTGATTTACTTTCCAGGCATGTCCAGTGTCACCATGGGCTTACTGATATAGAACACAAGACACAATGGCGTGTGCTGGTCTGACCCTATTTGGTGCTGGCCTCGCTGAGCTAATTTAGAACAATGGGGGAGGAGAGTTTGAGTTCCACCATCAAAATGGAGGCCATCACTCTCAAATTTGTACCCAAACGAAAAATCAAAAATACTCACTGTCCATTATTACATTTATAGAACTACTGATTTCGGACTTGTAAAAAAAAAAATTAATGATCCTTTCTGTTTTCTCTTTAACAGAGGAAAGTACTGTCCTGAGTGAGTGGCTTGGTTAAGCAGGCAAGACAGTCCATTAGAGCAAATGTAAAAGTCTCTGGATTAAGAGTGACTTCCAGGCAGCACTGGAGGAACCTTTTGGGTTACAGAGGTCACTGGAGGAAGATGATGTACAAGAGACCTAAATGAGAGCACAAAAACTAGTTCACCACCTACAAAGTAGCCATTTCTCTCCCTTCAACACTAATGTGACATCAGCTTCAATATGTCATCAAAACTATATTATCTGAAATGAAGGGATCAATCCAGTATCAACATATATCTATCTTCTTATCTATAAATAAGCAAGACACATGAAGGCCAGGTAGCATGAACAAATGAAGAGAATGGAGTTTGAGGAGTCTCTACATCTGTGTGAAGACCTGAAGAAACAAGTAGCAGGAACAGATCATCAGAACATCTTGCTGGCTCCTGAACTGGAAAAGCTCGAAAAAGTAATTGAACAAATCGGGCAAATGTTCAAAGCCTGATGAGAAACAAAGCTAGCACACAAATACCACACAGGGAAGTAATAAAACCAATACTGATCTGTCTGAGCGCTGATGGTTGATCGTGTGCCGAACCAGAAAAAGAAGGTGAAAAGTGATATCCCAGTGCTTGCAGTGATGCAAGGATGTCTGCAATGGTCAGGAGAAGGCCAAGAAGCCCTACAAGCTGAAGAGTTAGTGTGTAGTGTCTCATCTGAAAGCATTCTGTCTTGCAAGCATTAAATATCACAACTTCTAGGAAAGCACAGACAGTGTTCATTAGTGTTTACATCAGCGTGCAAATGCAGGCTGCTTTAATTGTGTATAAGGTCGAAGTAAAGGACAAGATCAACGTGACCCGCTTCAGAAAGATCCACCACAGTGCAGAGGAGAGCAGACATGGACGAGTCTCGAGCCCACCAACTGTGCCTTAGCACAACAGAGACACATCAAGCTACAAGTGCTCCTATATTTAGAGCAGGTGACTTCAGACAGTGATGAAGCCTGGTCCTGATTAAATTTTTGGTTTACACATTGCTGTGGACAAGCATTCTTAATATGGAGTTTACTTGTTAGCAGTGGGAGACAGAAAAAGATCATAGCATTTGTGGTGCACAGTAGAAATTTCATATACAGTACCAGTCACAATTGACAGTTTGTAATTCAATGCTGTTTTTTTAAATGATTAATTTAAAGGCACTTCATGTCTTAAAATAATGGACTGTTGTTTCTCTTTACTTAGTTGAGCGGTTCTTGACACAATATGGATTACTGCAGTTATGGAATAGGGCTATTTACTGTATGTTTATTATTTATTATATACTGTTTGATCTCAAAGACATTAAGAAGGCAAGAAATTGCACTAATTAACTTTTGACAAGGCAACCTGTTAATTGAAAAGCGTTCCAGGTGACTACCTCATGAAGCTGGTTAAGATAATGCCAAGTGTGCAGAGCGTCATGAAGGTAAACAGTGGCTACTTTGAAGAATCTACAATATGAAGCATATTGTTGTTGCTGTTTTTAACAATTTTTTTTGTTTCACACACAATTCCATATGTCATTTCATAGTTTTGATGTCTTCAGTATTGTTGTACAACGTAGAACATAGTCAAAATAAAGAAAAAACCCATGACTGGGTCGGTGTGTCCTAATTTTTGACTGGTACTGTAGTAACACAATGTTTTTCAAAACGAGATGTGGTTGGTAGAAGAGAGCAACTGGACTTGCTTGAAAAGTCTTGAAGACGTTTCGCCTCTCGTCCGAAAGGCATCATCAGTTCTGTCTGTCTAATAGGGAGTATCAAGTATTTATCCTCTCATGGATCATAATAGAATCCAAATCAGAATGCTGATGGCTGCATTGAAGGTGGCTGATAGATGTCATAGACACCCACCTCTGTTCAGTGATGGTCGTTCCAGGCTGACAAAATTGAACGATCCTCTCTGGCTAAGATGTCTGCCAGTTTTCTGGAAGTCCTCTCATACTCCCGCACTAGTCGAAGGGAACTCATCCCAAAGTGTGTAGAAACATATCTGTGAAGATGGTGGGTGTCTATGACATCTATCAGCCACCTTCAATGCAGCCATCAGCATTCTGATTTGGATTCTATTATGATCCATGAGAGGATAAATACTTGATACTCCCTATTAGACAGACAGAACTGATGATGCCTTTCGGACGAGAGGCGAAACGTCTTCAAGACTTTTCAAGCAAGTCCAGTTGCTCTCTTCTACCAACCACAGATTACTATGTACCTGGACGACTGAGTATCTTCACAGATATGTTCAAAACGAGATGTTTCAATGCCCAAGTCCAGAAATGACTAGAAATTATAAAGCAAAATAAAGATAATTATTGGCTTGATCAATAAGTGCAATACTTAGTAAATGAAACAATACGAATGTGTAGCTTTTGATTTTAAACTAAGGGGCTACATGCTTGTGGTAATCAGATGGTACATTTTTATCATGTTCTGTCCGTTGCAATAAGATACCTCCTAGGCGTTAATCAGCATAACGTCCACTGGAATCTTACATAACAGTGAGGACCATCTGTTACCTGGAACACACGCATGCCTCACACTGTCACACCATCATCCCCTCCACATGAACACCACATAATTTCCTGTTATGATCTGTCTCAATTAGTTTAACCAAGAACGAGGCATGTAATTAGTTACAAGTCCAACAGTCTCCAAGTATCTGTTGCCAAATTATGCCAACAATCAACTTGACAATGTTTATTGTTAAAAGCGCTATACAAATAAACTTGACTTGACTAACTTGCATGACAACAGTGGGTTTAAGGTAACTTGTGTCTTGGGCTCACGTGCATAATCTAGGTTGTGTCAGTCAACCTGACTTCATGGCAGAAAATACATCAGTGGACCAGATCAGAAAATACAGAAGTACCTGCCTAGATACTGATACTTAATAAATGTCATTATCTGGATACGTCCCTTGCCCCAATTTAAAAGTGACTTGCATAGAATTAGCTGTAGATTTTTTTCTATGCTATCAAAATCTTACATTTCTTGCAATTTTGCTTTTAAGTTACCATCTTTGAAAGGCGGGGCGGCATGGTGGTGTAGTGGTTAGCGCTGTCGCCTCACAGCAAGAAGGTCCTGGGTTCGAGCCCCGGGGCCGGCGAGGGCCTTTCTGTGTGGAGTTTGCATGTTCTCCCCGTGTCCGCGTGGGTTTCCTCCGGGTGGTCCGGTTTCCCCCACAGTCCAAAGACATGCAGGTTAGGTTAACTGGTGACTCTAAATTGACCATAGGTGTGAATGTGAGTGTGAATGGTTGTCTGTGTCTATGTGTCAGCCCTGTGATGACCTGGCGACTTGTCCAGGGTGTACCCCGCCTTCGCCCGTAGTCAGCTGGGATAGGCTCCAGCTTGCCTGTGACCCTGTAGAAGGATAAAGCGGCTTGAGATAATGAGATGAGATGAGATCTTTGAAAGGCCCCCGAGACCTGTAGCTTGTGGTCCCACAATGAACACCTAGTCCTACATTCATTAATCTTCAGTGGCATCTTTATCCACATGAAACTCATGGATCCAGAGTTTATATTGGGAACTGTGGGTGCAAGACAGGAATACACCCTGGATAAGAGGCAAACACATCACAGGGCATCATACAACCATACAATCATACAGTGATTCACATTTCTGGGCATTTTTTGGGGGGGGCAGGAAACACGCGCACACACAACCCTGCTGCAAACTCATACCACTATGTAAGTGCCGAAGGCAGAAAGTGTGCCCAGCTTTCCTAATAGTTAAATAAATTCCTCAACAGTAAAATTACAACTGTGTTGAGCAGAAAAACATCTCAGAAAGCACAACACATCAGACCTTGAGGGACAGATTCCTGTTCTTGACAAACAGGAGTAGAACTTAATGTGGTTGTTTTCCATTGTAACCCATCCATCTCGGTGTTGTGTCTTCCGAGTTTCTCTCATGTTCACCATGATTGTAGAGCAGTTATTCGAATGACCAGTGCTGCTGTGAGCACAAACCAGTTGTTCTCACTTAACCTTTCACATCAACGAGGTGTTTCTGCCCACAGCTTATTTTTGTACCATACTGTGTAAACTGTAGATAACAATATGCATGAAAATCGCAGGACATCAGCAGCTTCCACAAATATTCAAACTAGCCTGTCCAGCACCAACAACCATGATACAGTCCAAGTCACCAAGATCAAATGCCCCTCTTCTTGTTTTATATATTTAACCTTTACCACACTCACATTTATTTCCTGTTTTCCCAGCATAGCCTATCACTGCATAATTGTGAAATGTTTTCTGATTTACACAACTGCTTTTGAGTTGTGACTGTGGATGCTAAGACACCTCCAACATGAAAACTACATCTTAAATGACCTCACTAGTTTAATGACACATTTACACTAATCACTATTCCACTTCCATGTTCTGGCTTTTCTGTGCAACCAGAAAAGAAAAATATTTAAAGCTTGATCTATTACAGTGGTGCTTGAAAGTTTGTGAACCCTTTAGAATTTTCTACAGTGAGAGTAAAAAGTATTTGATCCCTTGCTGATTTTGTTGGTTTGCCCACTAATAAAGACATGATCATTCTATACTTTTAAAGGAACAGTCCACCGTATTTCCATAATGAAATATGCTCTTACCTGAATTGAGACGAGCTGCTCCGTACCTATCCGAACTTTGCGCGACCTCCCAGTTAGTCAGACGCAGTCCGACGCGCTGTCACTCCTGTGAGCAATGTAGCTAGGCTCAGTATGGCCAATGGTATTTTTTGGGGGCTGTAGTTAGATGCGACCAAACTCTTCCGCGTTTTTCCTGTTTACATAGGTTTATATGACCAGTGATATGAAACAAGTTCAGTTGCACAAATTGAAACGTAGCGATTTTCTATGCTATGGAAAGTCCGCACTATAATGACAGGCGTACTAACACCTTCTGCGCGCTTCGACAGCGCATTGATACGGAGCTCAGATATCAATGCGCTGCTGAAGCGCGCAGAAGGTGTTAGTACGCCTGTCATTATAGTGCGGACTTTCCATAGCATAGAAAATCGCTACGTTTCAATTTGTGCAACTGAACTTGTTTCATATCACTGGTCATATAAACCTATGTAAACAGGAAAAACGCGGAAGAGTTTGGTCGCATCTAACTACAGCCCCCAAAAAATACCATTGGCCATACTGAGCCTAGCTACATTGCTCACAGGAGTGACAGCGCGTCGGACTGCGTCTGACTAACTGGGAGGTCGCGCAAAGCTTGGATAGGTATGGAGCAGCTCGTCTCAATTCAGGTAAGAGCATATTTCATTATGGAAATACGGTGGACTGTTCCTTTAACGGTAGATGTATTCTAACATGGAGAGACAGAATATCAAAACGAAAATCCAGAAAATAACTTGAAAGAATATATTTTAATTGATTTCTATTTCATTGAGGGAAATAAGTATTTGATCCCTCTAGCCAAAAGCACTTAATACTTGGTGGCAAAGCCTTTGTTTGCAAGCACAGCGGACAGACGTTTGTTGTAGTTAACCACAAGGTTAGCACACATATCAGGGGGAATTTTGGCCCACTCTTCTTTGCAGATCCTCTCTAAATCATTAAGGTTGGTGGGCTGTCGCTTGGCAACTCGGACCTTCAGCTCCCTCCATAGATTTTCGATTGGATTGAGGTCCGGAGACTGGCTGGGCCACTCCATGACCTTAATGTGGTTCTTCTTGAGCCACTCCTTTGTTGCCTTTGCTGTATGCTTCGGGTCGTTGTCATGTTGGAAGACCCAACCACGGCCCATTTTCAACTTCCTGGCAGAGGGGAGGAGGTTGTCCCTCAGGACTGCACGGTACATGGCTCCATCCATCTTCCCACTGATGCGGTGAAGTAGCCCTGTGCCCTTGGCAGAGAAACACCCCCAAAACATAATGCTTCCACCTCCATGCTTGACGGTGGGCACAGTGTTCCTGGGGTCATAGGCAGCATTTTTCTTCCTCCACACATGACGAGTAGAGTTTAGGCCAAATAGTTCAATTTTGGTCTCGTCTGACCACAGAACCTTCTCCCAATCACTTTGTACATCTTTGAGGTGATCATTGGCATACTTTAGGCGGGCCTCCACATGTGCCTTCTTAAGCAGGGGTACCTTTCGGGCACTGCAGGATTTTAATCCATTGCGGAGCAAAGTGTTGTCAATTGTTTTCCTGGTGACTGTGGTCCCAGCTGCCTTGAGGTCATTCACTAACTCCCGCTGTGTGGTTGCAGGCCGATTTCTCACAGTTCTCATGATCATTGCCACCCCACGAGGTGAAATCTTCTGTGGAGCACCAGACCGAGGTCTATTGATGGTCATGTTATACTTCTTAAATTTTCTCACAATTGCACCAATGGTTGTTACTTTAATACCCAGCATCTTGCTAATGTTTTTGTAGCCCATTCCAGATTTGTGCAGGTCAACAATCCTGTCTCTGAGGTCCTGAGAGAGTTGGTTTGGTCTTACCCATGTTGGAGAGTTTGGAATCTGTCTGATTCTGTGAACAGGTGTCTTTCATACAGGTGATTAGTTAGAACAGGTGTCTTCAATTCAGGTAACAAGTTGATTGGGAGTGTCTGGTCTGTGAAAGTCAGAACTCCTAATGCATACTAGGGGATCAAATACTTATTTCCCTCAATGAAATACAAATCAATTAATATATATTCTTTAAAGTTATTTTCTGGATTTTATTTTTGATATTCTGTCTCTCCATGTTAGAATACATTTACCATTAAAAGTATAGAATGATCATGTCTTTATTAGTGGGCAAACCAACAAAATCAGCAAGGAATCAAATACTTTTTACTCTCACTGTATATTCCTGCATAAATATGACCTAAAACATCATCAGATTTTCACACAAGTCTTAAAAGTAGATCAAGAGAACCCAGTTAAACAAATAAGACAAATATTATACTTGGTCATTTATTTATTGAGGAAAATGATCCAATATTACATATCTGTGAGTGGCGAAAGTATGTGAACCTCTAGGATTGGCAGTTAATTTGAAGGTGAAATTAGAGTCAGGTGTTTTCAATCAATGGGATGACAATCGGGTGTGAGTGGGCACCCTGTTTTATTTAAAGAACAGGGATCTATCAAAGTCTGATCTTCACAACATGTTTGTGGAAGTGTATTGTGGCACGAACAAAGGAGATTTCTGAGGACCTCAGAAATAGCGTTGTTGACGCTCATCAGGCTGGAAAAGGTTACAAAACCATCTCTAAAGAGTTTGGACTCCACCAATCCACAATCAGACAGATTGTGTACAAATGGAGGAAATTCAAGACCATTGTTACCCTCCCCAGGAGTGGTCAACCACTAAAGATCACTCCAAGAGCAAGGCGTGTAATAGTCAGCGAGGTCACAAAGGACCCCAGGGTAACTTCTAAGCAACTGAAGGCCTCTCTCACATTAGCTAATGTTGATGTTCATGATTCCACCATCAGGAGAACACTGAACAACAATGGTGTGCATGGCAGGGTTGCAAGGAGAAAGCCACTGCTCTCCAAAAAGAACATTGCTGCTCGTCTGCAGTTTGCTAAAGATCACATGGACAAGCCAGAAGGCTATTGGAAAAATGTTTTGTGGACAGATGAGACCAAAATAGAACTTTTTGGTTTAAATGAGAAGTGTTATGTTTGGAGAAAGGAAAAACACTGCATTCTAGCATAAGAACCTTATCCCATCTGTGAAACATGGTAGCGGTAGTATCATGGTTTGGGCTGGTTTTGCCGCATCAGGGCCAGGACGGCTTGCCATCATTGATGGAGCAATGAATTCTGAATACCAGCGAATTCTAAAGGAAAATGTCAGGACATCTGTCCATGAACTGAATCTCAAAAGAAGGTGGGTCATGCAGCAAGACAACGACCCTAAGCACACAAGTCATTCTACCAAAGAATGGTTAAAGAAGAATAAAGCTAATGTTTTGGAATAGCCAAGTCAAAGTCCTGACCTTAATCCAATCAAAATGTTGTGGAAGGACCTGAAGTGAGCAGTTCATGTGAGGAAACCCACCAACATCCCAGAGTTGAGGCTGTTCTGTACAGAGGAATGGACTAAAATTCCTCCAAGCCGGCATGCAGGACTGATCAACAGTTACCAGAAACGTTTAGTTGCAGTTATTGCTGCACAAGGGGGTCACACCAGATACTGAAAGCAAAAGGTTCACATACTTTTGCCACTCACAGATATGTAATATTGGATCATTTTCCTCAATAAATAAACGACCAAGTATAATATTTTTGTCTCATCTGTTTAACTGCGTTCTCTTTATCTACTTTTAGGACTTGTGTGAAAATCTGATGTTTTAGGTCATATTTATTCAGAAATACAGAAAATTCAAGGGTTCACAAACTTTCAAGCACCACTGTAAATGTATTGACCCCACATATAGACACACAAGCGCTGCACTTGGGAACAATATTGTTTATGTAATCATAAGACATGTGATAAAACATGTTACATCTTTATTTTCAGTTACTGTCCTTTGTCACGGGACTGAAAAGTTAGACTTTCAAGACTGAGCTACACATTATCCATAAATATAGAGGAAGTATTTAAACTAAGCAAACCATCGACATTAAATTGCATTGGCCCTGAATTTTGTAAAATTTGTTTGCTGATGAAATAGGCTCTTTTCATGGGCATTTCCATGTTTTTTTTTTTTTTTTTAATTCAGGTTACAACATTCCCATACATCTAAAAAGGAGAAAGAGCCCTTAGACTACAGCTGAAGTAAGTGTGCCTCTGTAGGCCTGAACAATGTCCAGTGTCTACTGCAACACACATGCGTGCTAACACACACACGCACGCGTGTGCACACACAGCACTATATAAGATTTAGAATCACTGGTTCATTAGAAGCAGTACACCCGAACACACTTGTAAAAACATATGCACATCCACACCACACTTTCTCAAGCACACTCACTCTCTCTCATACATACACCCTATATAGCAGTCCTGTTTAATGAGCACTGCATGTTCCTCTGTAGAAGTGCAAAACAGCAGCTCATTAACAACCTTCTATTGCTTCCACAGCCACCATGATCACATCTCCAGAAAGTCTCTGTCCAGGTCCCTGTAGGCCTCATCTATGTAGGTGGCTATGGCACAGAGGGAGCTTCTATCTGAACTCAGCAACACCGTTACCGTCTCCTTCCAGTAGGTGAAAGGAATACAGGAACTCTGTACAGGGAGGGACAAAGTCATTTATTCTGGGTTTAGTAAAAAGGAGAAAGAAAAAAAAAAAAAAGTGCCACTATGAGCTTAGTTCATCAAGATTAAGCTCAGACAGATCCTTATCACCTTATCTCCTATTCAAATAAATTTCAAGTATGGCCATTAGGGCTGTAACTATATGCGTATCGAAATCGAAATCGCGATACGCAGAGCCACGATCCGTATCGCGATACAAGAAGGCAGAATCGCGGTACACCCTTTCAAACTTCTCAGCCCAAAAACAGAGGCGCTTCCAAACCTCAATTTATGAATACTTTACTTTTTATTTAAATTACATTTTAAACTTACTTAAATTACTTTTATTTTTTTTTATATCTATTAGTAAGTCGTTTTTTCGCCGACCTGCGACAATCTTCTGCGAGTCACGCAACGTCCACACTCGCCACTGGCAGAGCATTCATTTCTTTTAAGCGGTCGCCATTCTGGTTGCGACGCGGGGAGCGAATCTGTAAACAAGCAGCTCATTGGCTGGCTAGGTGTGCCACAAGCCAATCACAATCACTTGACCGGAAAGGCATGCAGTGTTGCCAGATTGGGCAGGTTTAGGTGCTTTTTGGCTGGTTTTGAACATATTTTGGGGTGGAAAACGTTAGCAATATCTGGCAACACTGAAGGCATGTCTGCTTGGGCGGAAGCCTTCTGCGGCAGTTACATTTTGACACGCGAGCAATGTTTCACCATAAAAATTCCGTAATTTCCATCTGTTTTCCGCGATCACAGAAAATCATTGGCCCTATGAGAGTGAGACAGTGAGAGAGCCACCCCCCCAAAAAAAATCTTAACGGATTTACACGATTTGGAAAAATGACTTTTTCAGAACCGAAAAAAACAGAGCTTCCGGCTCAACAGTATTATTTTGAGAAATAAAACAGTCTTTGGATATACATTTGTTCATTTTTGCATACATATTACTCATTCTCTGCAGTGGTCTGAATTATTTGTTATTAAATAGTTAATGTAAGTAAGTAAATGTTAAGTCAAATTTACTACTTTAAAAAAACATTTAAAAAAAAAATCGTGGGCATATCGAATCGTGGGTCAAAAATCGCGATACGAATCGAATCGTGAGTTGGGTGTATCGTTACAGCCCTAATGGCCATGGCATCTCCTCTTCTCATCTCAGCGACAAATCACATTACTACAAATAGCAAAATTGTTGCTGTCAAGTGAGCAAGGTGCAGTCGATGGTAAGGATCTAGCTCTGACCTGGATACACTGAGCTGGCAACAACGAAATCACTTTTTTACATTAATTTCTAGAATCCAGAACATTCATTTCCCATCTAGATTTTTTTCTCCTCAGGTCAACATCAGAGTGAGGACATGTTAGTCTTCAACTGCATGAAGATGTGGTCTGCTTACATTCTCCAGACAGGTGCTGTCCTTGTCTTTGTTGAGGTAGTGATGTTGCCAGAAGCGCAGCAGGTGGTGGAAGTTGTTGAGCAAGCAGCCGGGGTATTTCTCAGCATACTCCTTCTCCTTAAGAGCTCTTAGGTAGAATGGCAGCTTGCCCCGCCACCGTGCCAGCATCAGCACTACCAAACTTGTGTTCAGGCAGCTCACATTCTCCTGGGATTGGACAATAAGTACACAAATTAAAAAAAAAAAAGCCTGGATTACTGTAATGTACTGAGAGGTGACAAAGGGAAAAAAAAAAAAATCATCATCAAGGACTACTAAGGTGTTTGGCCACTATATACACTCTGGCATAGAGTCTGGAAGTCTCTGGAACAGTACAGGAAGGATGAACACCTTCCAAAAGACAATCCCTCAATATTAGAGATTATTCTTACAACTACTGACATGGCAAAGAAAACAAAGTACAGTCTTGCCTGAGTTAGAGTCTGCACATTGATGATGTTGATCAGCCTGAAGAGGAAGGAGAGTCTATTCTCGACTTGAGCCATGTAGGACAACAGGCGGCATTCCGACAGCACCTCAATCACTGAGAGAGGAATACAGTTTGGAAAGCTGCATTATGCTATGCACATGTGCAATAAATCAACTCCGTTCATTTTCTCATTAGCACCTTTCATATCCTCCGTCTGCCCTTCAAAGCGGTCCAGGGACAGAACAATGCAGCGTACCAGCATGTTGGAATCCACGAGGGAGCTGTTGATCTGGTTCAGAAACATCTCAAACTGAAATAATACAAAGGACATGCAACAAATCATGCGGACAGCATTTACCTGAGCACATTCTAGACGAAGGATTTTTTTTTTCATTAAAAAGTAGCAATATTCCCATAATTACGTATCTGTGCATTATATCAAATACATTTTGAAGGAAAGCTTTTTCAGTGAGCTTGGTAGTTAAAATCCAAATTATAGTGATGTGATTAGGAACTGACAAAATTCAAGATAATTTTTTTTCTCTTTTATCATCTATAAACCGACAACAGCTGGTTAGTTAAAAAAAACATACAGTACCAGTCAGTAGTTTGGACACAACTACTCATTCATAGGCGTTTCGGCATTTTGACCATTTTCTACATTATAGAACAATATTGAAGACATCAAAACTATGAAATAACATATGGAACACATATGGAATTATGTGGTACACAAAATTTTTGGGCGGCACGGTGGTGCAAGTGGCTAGCACGGTCACCTCACAGCAAGAAGGTTCTGGGTTCGACCCTAGCGGCGGTCTTTCTGTGTGGAGTTTGCATGTTCTCCCCATGTCTGCGTGGGTTTCCTCCGGTTTCCCCCACAGTTCAAAGGTTAATATGGGACAGCCTTGGGCTGAGGTGCCCTTGAGCGAGCCACCTAACTCCCAACTGCTCCCCAGGCGCTGTTAGCGTAGCTGCCCATTGCTGTGTGCGCGCACTCATTACTCATGCGTATGCGTGCGCGCACGCATGTGTGTGTTCACTGCTTCAGATGGGTTAAATGCAGAGAGGAATTTCACAAGCGTGTGATGAATAAAGTTGTTCTTCTTCTTCTTAAAACATTAAAAAAAAGTTTCATATTTTAGATTCTTCAAAGTAGCCAGCTTTTACCTTGATGACGCTTTGCGCACTATTGGCATTATCTTAACCAGCTTCATGAGGTAGTCACCTGGAATGCTATTTAATTAACAGGTGTCTCTCGTCAATAGTTACTGTAATTTCATGCCTTCTTAATGCATTTGAGAGCAAACCGTAAAAGTAAATAATAAAAATACAGTAAATAGCCCTATTTTACGTCAAGGACTGCTCAACTAAGCAAAGAGAAATGACATCAATCATTACTTTAAGACATGAAGTGTCTTAAAAATAAAAACCATTGAATTAAGGTGTGTCCAAATATTTGACTTGTACTGCAAGTCAATTTAAATAAATAAACAAATAAATAAATAAATAAACAACTCCTATGTATCCATGTTGTCAGGACTACAAGGATTTCAGATTTTATTCACAGATGTTTTCCTCAAATGCAGACACATTTTCAAATCTAATCCAGTGGGAAACAGCTAAACATTGGCAAACTGAAGCTGCTTTAAAAAAAAAAAAAAATGGTGGAAAAATGGCTACTAACGCCAAGCAGTTTGCAACTCAAGAGGCAACACTAACCTTTTCTTCTGTGTTCACATATTTGTTAAATCTCTTGAAAGCATCAATGTTGAACTTCATGAGTTCACCGAGCAGATCAAAATAGCTCTGAAGGACATCACGTGATTTGCAGCCACTGTCAATGATGCAGAAGAGGATGTGCTGCAGAGACACAGAGGTTTCAATAAAGAAATATTTTTACACACACACACACACAATGCCTTGAAAAAGTATTCATACCCCTTGAACTTTTTCACATTTTTCCACCTTACAACCACGAACTTAAGTTTTTTATTGAGATTTTATGTGATAGACCAACACAGTAGCACATAATTGTGAAGTGAAACGAAAATGATAAATGGTGTTCAAAATTTTAAACAAATAAAAATCTGAAAAATGCGGCGTGCATTAGTATTCAGCCCCCTGTCCTCTGATACCTCTAAATACAATCCAGTGCAATCAATTGCCTTCAGAAGTCATCTAATTAGTTAAATTCCTACTGTGTGTAATTTACTCTCAGCATAAATACACTTGTCCTGTGAAAGCCTCAGTGGTTTGTTGGAGAACACTGAAGAACAAACAACTCACCAGACAGGTCAGGGATAAAGTTCTGGAGAAGTTTAAAGCAGGGTTAGGTTATAAAAAAAAAAAATATCCCAAGCTCTGAACATCTCAAGAAGCACTGTTCAATCCATCATTCAAAAATGTAAAAAGTATGGCACAACTGCAAACCTACCAAGACATGGCCGTCCACCTAAACTGACAGAGCAAGCAAGGAGAGTACTGGTCAGAGAAGCAGCCAAGAGGCCCATGATCACTCTGGAGGAGCTGCAGAAATCCACAGCTCAGGTGGGAGAATCTGTGCACAGGACAACTATAAGTCGTACACTCCACAAATCTGGCCTTTTTGGAAAAGTGGCAAGAAGAAAGCCATTGTTGAAAGACAGGCATAAGAAGTCCCGTTTGCAGTTTGCCAGAAGCCATGTAGGGGACACAGCTTTGGTCAGATGAGACCAAAGTTGAATGTTTTGGCCTAAATGCAAAGCGCTACATGTGGCGGAAAACTAACACTGCATCACCCTGCACACACCATCCCCACTGTGTAACATGGTGGTGGCAGTATCATGCTATGGGGATGCTTTTCTTCAGCAGGGACAAGGAAGCTGGTCAGAGTTGATGGGAAGATGGATGGAGCTAAATACAGGGCAATCCTGGAAGAAAACCTGTTGGAGGCTGCAAAAGACTTGAGACTGGGAAGGAGAGTCACCTTCCAGCAAGACAATGACCCTAAAAATACAGCCAGAGCTACAATGGAATGGTTTAGATCAAAGAATATTCATGTGTTAGAATGGCCCAGTCAAAGTCCAGACCTAAATCCCACTGAGCATCTGTGGCAAGACTTGAAAATTGCTGTTCACAGACGCTCTCCATCCAATCTGGCTGAGCTTGAGCTATTTTGCAAAGAAGAATGGGCAAAACTTTCAGTGTCTAGATGTGCAAAGCTGGTAGAGACATACCACAAAAGACTTGCAGCTGTAATTGCAGCAAAAGGTGGCTCTACAAAGTATTGACACAAGGGGGCTGAATACTAATGCACACCACATTTTTCAGATTTTTGTTTAAAATTTTGAAGACCATTTATCATTTTCGTTTCACTTCACAATTATGTGCTACTCTCTGTTGGTCCATCACATAAAATCTCAATTAAAAAAAAAACTTTTAAGTTCGTGGTTGTAAGGTGGAAAAATGTGGAAAAAGTTCAAGGGGTATGAATACTTTTTCAAGGCACTGTGTGATATAATGACGTACACAGATATGAACGTGCAATGAATAAAGTGACAACAAACAGTATACAGAACATCAAGGTCACTCACCTCCAACAACCCCCTCTTCAGCAGGAACATCTGGTCTGCATAGGATGTGGCTCCTCTTAGAAAACTCTCTACTGCTCTAGCCTGCCAAAACCTACAGAGCAGATTAAGAGTGGCAAAATTTAATGCACGGGGGTGGAAGGAATATTCGATCAGTCAGGTCATTTTTAGTGTGAAAGATAAGACCTGTGAAGTGCTTAACTAGAGCCCTCACCTGAATGAAGAATCCACTGGCTCTTTCTTCATGACTGAAATCAGCCGTGTCAGGAGGCCCTTCTTCCCATCACATGCTAGATTCCTGCATTAAGCATGTTCAGACAACGGGAGATTGTACAAAACTTAATGGTTATAATGAGCTAATGAAAATAGCCAAGAGTATATTTTCCTCAGTACCTGTCTGTGTTAACCAACGCCTCCACTTCAGGAATATTTGCTTTCAGAGAGATGGCACTGAGCTCATTCAGCTCCTGCCCATTCAGAAGAAGATACTTGTTCCTAAGGCCAAATATAAGAATATTCAAATTAGAGATGTCCGATATTATCGGCCGACAGATATTATCGGCCCGATATTAACATAAAAATGTAATATCTGTTAATATCGTTATCGGATTTTTTTTGCCTCAAAACCGATAAAATAATGCTTGCGTTACACCCAAATAGTGCCTCTGCGCTCCTGAAGCGTTTACCGGCGCAAAGATGATGACCTCATCAAGCTGCGTCTTGAAGCGTACAAACAAGCGTGGATGGCTGCAGTGACAAACTTGCTCGCTCTGTTTCAACATTAAGGAGGACTTTGTTTACTACTCTGGAAGGTCTGGACTGAAACTTTGTGCCTTCCTTGTTCTTATTGCACACTACCTTAATGTTGCATATCTTTGTTGTTGCTCATGTAGAGCAGTGCTGATTGAGCCCAGTTTATAATTTCAATGATTGCATTAGCCCAAGTAATGGGCTAGGGACACAGGCTGCTTACACCTTAAAATGTTTCATTTTTTGTACTTCACCTCAAGCCTGAAGTATTTTTTGTAGCTCAAACAAATGTGCAGTTTTCAAAATTGTGCAGTATAGTTGCCACATTGTAATTGACTCATATTTGTGCATTCATTCAATTAAGGTGATTGAGTTTTAGTTAAAGAAACAGTTCATGAGGCATCCTACAAACGCAGGCTCATTTAACACAGAAAAAAAGAGTAGCCTGTCATACACTATGCCTGTTATTTTAGTTGACTTTAGATGCTGCTATGTTGCACATAGTTGTTCAGGTACAATGTTTTATCATTTGTGAAGAAGTCAAATTTGCCCTATTTGTTGTGGGCATTGTCAAGATTATCTCAGGGAGAGTGTAATCCAAACTGTTGTTTGAGACAATTTAAAAAAAAATAAACATGGCACTTTTTCCCTAAATTAAGTTGAAGTATTTCTTATTTTGCACAGACAATGTTAACATTTGGAAAGCCTTGTTGCATTCAAGAATGCATCCAGTGGGGCATCACAATAACATTAAGCATGTTGTGTTAATTCCACAACAGGAGATATGTGATGTTACCTAAATTAGTTCTGAGGAAAAATAACCCACATATCGACATCGGTATCGGCTGATATCGGAATCGAAAATTGAGAGTTGGACAATATCGGCATATCGGATATCGGCAAAAAAGCCAATATCGGACATCCCTAATTCAAATGCATTAGCTTTTTAAAAAATTTTTTAAATACATTTTAACTGAAGCCTTCAAACACACAAAACAAAACTGACTATATAATGAAGCACAGGATAGATATTTAGAAAGATATGGTGCACATTCTCAGATGTACTCACTCATGGTGGTCACTGAAGCTCTGTAGCAGCCTGAGGAACTGGATCTTGAATGAGATCTCCTGTAGACCGAACAAAATGTGGCCTGTGTAAGCCTTCACACATTTTCTGTGAGCCTTGTGTACACCTACAGTTGTGCTTGAAAGTTTGTGAACCCTTTAGAATTTTCTATATTTCTGCATAAATATGAGCTAAAACATCATCAGATTTTCACCCAAGTCCTAAAAGTAGAGAAAGAGAACCCAGTTAAACAAATGACAAAAATATTATACTTGGTCATTTGTTTATTGAGGAAAATGATCCAATATTACATATTGGTGAGTGGCAAAAGTATGTGAACCTCTAGGTTTAGCAGTTAATTTGAAGGTGAAATTAGAGTCCGGTGTTTGTCATCCCATTGATTGAAATCAGGTGTGAGTGGGCACCCTGTTTTATTTAAAGAACAGGGATCTATCAAAGTCTGATCTTCACAACACAAGTGTACCATGGCACGAACAAAGGAGATTTCTGAGGACCTCAGAAAAAGCGTTGTTGATGCTCATCAGGCTAGAAAAGGTTACAAAACCATCTCTAAAGAGTTTGGACTCCACCAATCCACAGTCAGACAGATTGTATACAAATGGAGGAAATTCAAGACCATTGTTACCCTCCCCAGGAGTGGCCGACCAACAAAGATCACTCCAAGAGCAAGGCGTGTAATAGTCGGCGAGGTCACAAAGAACCCCAGAGTAACTTCTAAGCAACTGAAGGCCTCTCTCACATTGGCTAATGTTAATGTTCATGAGTCCACCATCAGGAGAACACTGAACAACAATGGTGTGCATGGCAGGGTTGCAAGGAGAAAGCCACTGCTCTCCAAAAAGAACATTGCTGCTCATCTGCAGTTTGCTAAAGATCACGTGGACAAGCCAGAAGGCTACTGGAAAAATGTTTTGTGGCTGGATGAGACCAAAATAGAACTTTTTGGTTTAAATGAGAAGTGTTATGTTTGGAGAAAGGAAAACACTGCATTCTAGCATAAGAACCTTATCCCATCTGTGAAACATGGTGGTAGTATCATCATGGTTTGGGCCTGTTTTGCTGCATCTGGGCCAGGACAGCTTGCCATCATTGATGGAACAATGAATTCTGAATTATACCAGCGAATTCTAAAGGAAAATGTCAGGACATCTGTCCATGAACTGAATCTCAAGAGAAAGTGGGTCATGCAGCAAGACAATGACCCTAAGCACACAAGTTGTTCTACCAAAGAATGGTTAAAGAAGAATAAAGTTAATGTTTTGGAATGGCCAAGTCCAAGTCCTGACCTTAATCCAATCGAAATGTTGTGGAAGGACCTGAAGCGAGCAGTTCATGTGAGGAAATCCACCAACATCCCAGAGTTGAAGCTCTTCTGTACGGAGGAATGGACTAAAATTCCTCCAAGCCGGTGTGCAGGACTGATCAACAGTTACCGGAAACATTTAGTTGCAGTTATTGCTGCACAAGGGGGTCACACCAGATACTGAAAGCAAAGGTTCACATACTTTTGCCACTCACAGATATGTAATATTGGATCATTTTCCTCAATAAATAAATGACCAAGTATAATATTTTTGTCTCATTTGTTTAACTGGGTTCTCTCTCTCTCTCTTTTAGGACTTGTGTGAAAATCTGATGATGTTTTAGATCATATTTATGCAGAAATATAGAAAATTCTGAAGGGTTCACTAACTTTCAAGCACCACTGAATCACTATGAACACCTTTACACCTGGTCATTTCATGCATCTTGAGCAACAGGAACTGAGTATCAGTAACACTGTTCTGGACCTGTTCTTGTACTGCAAATTGACAACATTAATCGGGATTGTGCAATTTATTTATCGTGTAATTGAAACTGGAACATGCACTTCCATGCCTGGCTGTACAGTAACAGACTAAGCTATAACATATGACTTCTTTTATTTACGCCATTAAAAATTTAAATGGCTTAAGTCTTTTTGCACTGTGTGTACTTGCCTTACTCCCATTATTGTAGCGTGTCCTGTTTTACACCATTACTCACAAGCTTGCATTACCTTTAGTACTGAATTTTCACCGTCCTGCGTCTTACAACGTACTACTGCGGTTCTTTTAAGGTTTGCTACACCAGAGAGAATAGTGAGACGATTTTCTGTTATGCTGTACTATGACGACGATTAGGCTGAATTTAATTGAATGACTAAATAGGAATTTTGTTATTGGGTGTAAACGTAGATGTTTTAATCCGATCAATCACATCATTTCAGTCAGGCCGATGCGCAATTCACCCGTCTCCCCAAGCCACATGTCAATCTTCCATTATACAGAATTATGTAATCCAAAACTGCAAAAAGTGGTGCACTTTAGTAAATTTAAAATGGCAAACGAAGAGTGATTCCTTTATGCAGCAACCACATTTTGTATAAAAAAAAAAATTGGAATGATGTACAACACAGGACATCGATGGTCAAGTCTTATGAACCGATTTGCATATTACATGGGACTTAGCAATCAGCTAACCAGGGACTCAGTTGAGTCGTAAATGCATGTGTATTTATCAAGACCCATTCCAGTTACAAGAAACAAACAGGTGTAAATGTGGTTCTATTTATAATATGTGCAAGCTCATGAACTTGAATCTTACTGGACTGCAGTCACAATTCTGGTTCTGTCTGTGTAAGACATGACTAGATGGATGTCTCCTCCATATCAGCTTGTCAAACAAGTTGTTGAGTCCAGGAATCAATCGGAACTCTGCTAGCATCCTATGAACCTGTGTGAAAGGGAGTTACCATGAAACGTCACAATTACAGTATGTTGTGCATCAAACAACTTATTTAAAATGCACACTGTCAGTTTTATTAAATTATACTGAAAGTTCAGTGGAATCTAAATTAAGCTTGAGTAAACGTTCTACCTGATTTCTCTGTCGGCCCATGAGCAGTACACACAGCACGTAGAGAACCTCCACTTTGTACATGATCTCATGCACTATCTTCATGGACTGAGGCAACGTATGCCTAAGAGGACTTGATGAAAGTGAGCCTTCATCAGATGACTCTGGAAAACAGGTGGATGTGAAGAGGAGGAGGAGGTTTATTCAAAAGCAAATAAAGGGTTAGCAATTTAAACATAAGGAATACCCTAGATATTACAGCTCAGCCGATTGAAGGATGATTTATTCTGTCACAATACAGGTGTGCAAATGCAGAGAAGTGGATTATGGGTAAACAACTTCAGCTATACATCAAATCTGCAGCACTGTGCATCAGACTAATGTTGGCTAGTTAAGCAAGAGTGCTTTGAGAGCACAATATCCCCCGCTACAATATATTGCAAAATGCATATTACTGTCCTATAACAAAGTCTTTTGCCAAGTTTCGTGAAATTCCTCCAAAATTTGAGAGAAGTTGACTTTAGAAGGTGAGAACCCATTCTGGGACAGACAGACGAATGGACTTTGCCACGACATAATCCCCCTTCAGGCCTTTCGGCCAGCAGGGATAAAAAGGGAGGTGTCTAATAGTATTGGGACTGGCATCTGAACCTTGTAAGCTCATTTCCAACCCACAGAAGCTCAACTACTCCTGTGGTTAGCTTTGTAACCAATTGCAGTAATTTCTAATGAACTCAGTTGGTCAGTTTCACAAAGTACAGACAAATAAGTCAGTGGAACATTTTATTGAACACAAACAGACCAATAGAATACAGTTAGGTCCATATATATTTGGACACTGACACAAATTTTTTTTTTTTTTTTACCTGTTTACTGAAACATATTCAAGTTATAGTTATATAATGGACATGGACATAAAGTCCAGACTTTCAGCTTTCATTTGAGGGTATCCACATTAAAACTGGATGAAGGGTTTAGGAGTTTCAGCTCCTTAACATGTGCCACCCTGTTTTTAAAGGGACCAAAAGTAATTGGAAAATTGACTCAAAGGCTATTTCATGGGCAGGTGTGGGAAATTCCTTCGTTATGTCATTCTCAATTAAGCAGATAAAAGGCCTGGAGTTGATTTGAGGTGTGGTGCTTGCATTTGGAAGATTTTGCTGTGAAGAAAACATGCAGTCAAAGGAGCTCTCCATGCAGGTGAAACAAGCCATCCTTAAACTGCGAAAACAGGAAAAAAAAAACCATCCGAGAAATTGCTACAATATTAGGAGTGGCAAAATCTACAGTTTGGTACATCCTGAGAAAGAAAGAAAGCACTGGTGAACTCATCAATGCAAAAAGACCTGGACGCCCACAGACGACAACAGTGGTGGATGATCGCAGAATAATTTCCATGGTGAAGAGAAACCCCTTCATAACAGCCAACCAAGTGAACAACACTCTCCAGGAGGTAGGCGTATCAATATCCAAATCTACCATAAAGAGAAGACTGCATGAAAGTAAATACAGAGGGTTCAGTGCACGGTGCAAGCCACTCCTAAGCCTCAAGAATAAAAAGGGTAGATTGGACTTTGCTAAAAAACATCTAAACAAGCCAGCACAGTTCTGGAAGAACACATTCTTTGGACAGATGAAACCAAGATCAACCTCTACCAGAATGATGGAAAGAAAAAAGTATGGCGAAGGTGTGGTACAGCTCATGATCCAAAGCATACCACATCATCTGTAAAACATGGCGGAGGCAGTGTGATGGCTTGGGCATGCATGGCTGCTAGTGGCACTGGGTCACTAGTGTTTATTGATGATGTGACACAGGACAGAAGCAGCCGGATGAATTCTGAGGTATTCAGAGACATACTGTGTGCTCAAATCCAGCCAAACTGATTGGTCGGCGTTTCATAATACAGATGGACAATGACCCAGAACATAAAGCCAAAGCAACCCAGGAGTTTATTAAAGCAAAGAAGTGGAATATTCTTGAATGGCCAAGTCAGTCACCTGATCTCAACCCAATTGAGCATGCATTTCACTTGTTAAAAACTAAACTTCAGACAGAAAGGCCCACAAACAAACAGCAACTGAAAACCGCTGCAGTAAAGGCCTGGCAGAGCATTAAAAAGGAGGAAACACAGCGTCTGGTGATGTCCATGAGTTCAAGACTTCAGGCAGTCATTGCCAACAAAGGGTTTTCAACCAAGTATTAGAAATGAACATTTTATTTACAATTATTTAATTTGTCCAATTACTTTTGAGCCCCTGAAATGAAGGGATTGTGTTTAAAAAATGCTTTAGTTCCTCACATTTTTATGCAATCATTTTGTTCAACCCACTGAATTAAAGCTGAAAGTCTGAACTTCAACTGCATCTGAATTGTTTTGTTCAAAATTCATTGTGGTAATGTACAGAACCAAAATTAGAAAAATGTTGTCTCTGTCCAAATATTTATAGACCCAACTGTATATCTTTGAATATCTGTGCAGACCAAACCCAAATAATTCACGCCTGGTGAAAAGATCTGATTAAAGGAAGGATGCAATATTGCAAGGTCACCAAACTCATGTCGAGTTCATCTATGTGTAGATTAACACAAATCCATATGACGGTGCAAGAGCTATTTCAGGACAGTGTGAATTGTTCTTTATCACAGTCCTTTACTCCATCCTCCCTACTACACGGAAATGTTAAACATACATTCTGGTTTGTTTAACTGGAGCACAGTTTATGAGACAGTACGTGTGCAGACGTTCACATGTCTGCCAACAACGGCCATGCATGCTCATGGAACTACAAATCAGGACTAATGGTGATGATACACGGGGCAACTTCTTGGGCAATGCTGCCAAGCAATGTTGCCAAGCAATGTCGCTGGCAACGGGCAACTAGGTGAGACACAGGGCAACTTTTCAGGGCAACTAACAATGGGCAACAACAGTTAGCAACGGCAGTTTACAGTTAGCTTAAAAAAAAAAAAAAACGATGTCTTAATTTTTGCTGTGACCATTTAATCAAGCTGTCTGTTGTTTTTTAGAGCTTTGGTGAGGTAAATTCCTCCATATAGAATATTAAAACAACTTACCGGCGTAAAAACAGATGAGGAGTCTCTCCATCTCTTCACTCCACTGACACTGAGCGGCCGCCATATTTGTTTGAAATTTCTGATCTGAACCTCACCGGAGGTCACATGACTCGATACTCGCGTTCTGATTGGCTTATCTCAAAAAGTTGCCAGAGATTATCAAAACCATTCAGAAAGAAACAATGTTGCCCAATCTCAATAGAAAAGAGTCAAAACGCAATTGCCCAGCAACATTGCCCAAAAAGTTGCCCCGTGTATCATCACCATAACTCTCACCTGTGCTGCTCTGCTCAGCCTCCTCGATAGCCATCTGCATGAGAGCGTCCAACACCAGGGCGTTGTCCAGCCAGCTGTGCCAGTCCTCCAGCTCCTGCAGCAGTGCAGCTGTGCCTGAAGCTTCCGACACCTTCCTTGTAGCCAGCTTGCACAGTCGCTCAATGAAACCCGGGATGTTTAGTAGAGCAACTGCAGAAACAGCAGCCAGCCATGAAACTCTAGTTGTATACATTAATCTTATTCTAATTCTCACACTTAGTGGTTCTATGTATTTATTGTTTTGTTTGTGGATCCATACTCCTGCAGGTCCAATAAAATAAAATAAAAATTGATGTGACTTCCTGACACTTTATACCTCATTCAAAAGACACAATTTCAAAACTCTGATTACTGATAGACAAAGCAAAGAAGATAATTGAACAAAATTGCTTTTGTTGTTAAGTGTGTGGCTCTGACCTTGGTTGCTCTCTGCACGTGAAGGCGACGTGGTTGTCTTCTGTTGAGCGTTGCGGGCCAAAAGGGTGTGTTTGTCATCCATGCCTGCATCCGGCTCCGATATGGTGACAGACAGGATACGGCAGAAGTTGGCAAGCTGTTGCTGGTTAAAGCTCTGCACCAGACTGGCCAAGTTGGGAATATCCTCCAGTCGGATCACCTCCTAAGAAAATAGTTTTGAATAAAAGGTTTAGCGCTCTTATCTTACTTCTTAACTTAAATAAATAACTTAATTCTTTACCTTTCTGACTCCCATTATGTCTTCTATAAGTGTGGCAGTCTGTAGGAAAGTCTTTTTGTTTGACATTAGCGTGAAAAGGAACATGACAAAATCATCCCTTGCGGCAAGACTTTTGGTAACACCCTCTGTCTGCAATAAAGGAAAAAAAAGAAACTTCTGCATTCTGAAAGCTGATCAGAAATGTAAAGAATTTAAAAGATCATGTTCATATCCTAATGAAACGGTCATAAAAATACCTACACATATACAGCAGTTGTAAAGAACACTTAAACAGTCCTTGATGAGATCATCACCCACTGCAAATATAGAGGAAAAAAAAAAGCGTCAAAGTTGCTACATGGTCATTGTTTTTTCTAAACATTACCAGCAGGAATAAAACAAAATTATTTGTTAACCAGCAAATAAATTGTTTGATAACGTTGTAGGTTGAACAATAAACTATATCTACTAAACCTACAGCTTTCAATTGCATTCAACTTATGAGCCGTTTCTGAGTCGTACACGAGGAAGTTAAGGCCAGTATTTCCGCTCACATTCATGACAGACGATTTTTTTTTTTTTAAAGTGTATTGCATCATCATCGCCTTCCTAGTGGGTTTTCTTGTCACTTACTACATGGACATCTGAATATGTCAGTCTCAGCATGTTGATCTTTCACAATAAAATGATTATTTTGCCTGTCACAACCTGACAGCAGGTTATTGAGAGCAGCTCATATTATGAAGCTAATGTTTTCACTACCTAAGATACTTCACCATAATGTCTGTCCGTTAGCTAAATTTAAATAAGCCCCATGAATCAACAAAGAAAAAAACTTGATGTAAGGTACCTTCTCATTGTTAACGTGCATCACTAACTGCATTAGCTTGCAACTGAAGGCCATATCCCCATCTTTGAAACACTGTGGCTGCATTTAGTCTGTTATTTTAACCTTGTTATTAGCAAACGGTAAGAAAATGTTAAGAAATGGGGCCAGAGATGTAACTGAACGACTTTATTAGTTGTTTAAAAGTCTGACCAATTCCAACTTGCTTGCGATTTTCAGGAGTTAAAAATTTAAAGCAATTAGTAATTAGTAAACCACCGTGACCCCGAGCAGGATAAAGCGCTTACTACTTATGAATCATCATCATCATCTTCTTTTGGCTGCTCCCAATTAGGGGCCACCACAACGGATCTTTCTTCTCCATTGCTCCCTGTCTTCCGTATCCTTCTCTACCACACCTGCCACTTTCATGTCCTCTCTCACCACATCCATGTATCTCCTCTTTGGCCTTCCTCGTTTTCGTTTGCCTGGCAGCTCCATCCTCAACATTCTCCTTCCCACATGCTCTGCATCTCTTCTCAGGATGTGCCCGTACCATCTCAATCTCATCTCTCTTAGCTTAATTCCCAAGCTCTCCCTCCACGTGCTGTCCCTCTGATGTGCTCGTTCCTTATCCTGTCCAACCTCCCATCGCAAACCTTAACATCCTCAACTCTGCCACCTCCAACTTTGCCTCCTGTCTCTTCGTTAAGGGTACGGTCTCCAATCCATACATCACAGCTGGTCTCACTACTGCCTTATACATCTTACCTTTCACTTTTACTGGGACTTTCCGATCACAAATGACTCCTGAAATCCTTCTCCAATTGCTCCACCCTGCCTGCACTCTCTTTCTCACCTCACTATCGCAGCCCCCATTTTCCTGCACAGTTGACCCCAGGTACTTGAATTCACCAGCTTTCTTTACATCTACTCTTTGCATCTTTGAATGAAAGCAGTAAATGTGTCAAACACCCAATACACTCTTAGGTTAATGAGCATGGCCTTTCTTTGTCTAGCAATCTTCACAGCCCACTCCTGCCCACAAGAGAGTGTTTTAAAAAAAAAAAAAAAAAAAAAAAAAAAAAACACTCCCAGGACTTATTGTTGGGATGCCAGTCTCGATGCGTACCTCTAAGTGACACACACATTTGTTTGATTGATTTCAGTCTAACAGTTGAGCAAAGACATGCATCCCAGCTATAAACGCTTTACATAACACTATAAACTGTTACAAAGATCACTGGCAAGGCTGTAACAAGAACTCATTATTTACAGGTATACACACCCACCACTTTCCATAAAACAGCTTAAATTAAGAGTACTTACTAATAGGGACATTCCCCTGTATTGAGAGTGTGGGCCGCATCAAAATCTCTATAAACAACTGTAGGGGGGGAAAAAAAAAAGTGTTGACAACACTGAAGATAAAAAGCCATGCTTGCTTCACCACCATCCATGTACAGTGGAGTAAATAATTATTTGATCCCTTGCTGATTTTGTAAGTTTGTCCACTGACAAAGAAATGAACATTCTATAATTTTAATGGTAGGTTTATTTTAACTGTGAGAGACAAAACATCAAAAAGAAAATCCAGAAAATAACTTCATATAAAAAGATATAAACTAATTTGCATTTCTTTGGGTGAAATAAGTATTTGAACCCTCTAGCAAACAAGACTTAGTATTTGGTGGCAAAACCCTTGTTCGCAAGCACAGCGGTCAGACATTTCTTGTAGGTGATGACCAGGTTTGCGCACATGTCAGGAGGAATTTTGGTCCACTCCTCTTTGCAGATCATCTCTAGATCATTAAGGTTTTGAGGCTGTCGCTTCGCAACTCGGAGCTTCAGCTCCCTCCATAGGTTTTCTATGGGATTAAGGTCCGGAGACTGGCTAGGCCACTCCATGACCTTAACGTGCTTCTTCTTGAGCCACTCCTTTGTTGCCTTGGCTGTATGTTTTGAGTCACTGTCATGCTGGAAGACCCATCCACGACCCATTTTCAGTGTCCTGGCAGAGGGAAGGAAAGGAGGTTGTCACTCAGGATTTTATGGTACATGGCCACGTCCATTCTTCCGTTGATGCGGTGAAGTAGTCGTGTGCCCTTAGCAGAGAAACACCCCCAAAGCATAATGTTTCCACCTCCATGCTTGACAGTGGGGACGGTGTTCTTCGGGTCATAGTCAGCATTTTTCTTCCTCCAAACATGGCGAGTTGAGTTAATGCCAAAGAGCTCGATTTTGGTCTCATCTGACCACAGCACCTTCTCCCAGTCACTCTCAGAATCATTCAGGTGTTCATTGGCAAACTTCAGACGGGCCTGCACATGTGCCTTCTTGAGCAGGGGGACCTTGCGGGCACTGCAGGATTTTAATCCATTACGGTGTAACGCGTTACCAATGGTTTTCTTGGTGACTGTGGTCCCAGCTGCCTTAAGATCATTCACAAGCTTCTCCCTTGTAGTTCTAGGCTGATCTCTCACCTTTCTCGTAATCCTTGATACCCCACGAGGTGAGATCTTGCGTGGGGCCCCAGACCGGGGTCGATTGATGGTCATTTTGTATTTCTTCCATTTTCGAACTACTGCACCAACACAGGGCTGGAAATTGATCCGTACGCCAATGGCGTCAGAATTTTGCCTCGGGCGTCGGAAAACACAAAGCACAAGCCCTGATGGCTTGTAACTGCAAGTGTCATAAATCACTCAAAATCACGGAAAATCAGCTTACTGTGTATGTATAGCGAGGGCGGTGCCATTTTTGTTGTTTCTCGCGAAACGTGAGTGAGACGCGTGATTCGGAGTGATTCTGCAATTTTCCACCAGATGGCGTGATTTCCGTAATTACTGGGATTTGATGTCAAATCTTACCACTTACTAAATCTAATCACTATTAAATACATTGCAACTGTGTGTGTGAACAGTTACACCATTACAATATCTGAACTACTACTACCAAGTAAACATTAATAAAAAAAAAAAATCACATAAAATGTAAAGTAAGATAAATTAATTTTTTTTAATATTTGCTATAAAAATTTTGATTTTTTTTTATTTGTTAAAAATTAAACTCAAAATGTGTCGGGCTAGTGAATTCAGAGTCGGGCTAGTAACTTTGCAAAGTTACAAGCCCCACTGGCTTGTTGGCAAAAAAGTTAATTTCCAGGCCTGCAACAGTTGTCTCCTTCTCACCCAGCATCTTGCTTATGGTTTTGTAGCCCAGTCCAGCTCTACAATCTTGTCCCTGACATCCTTAGACAGCTCTTTGGTCTTGCCCATGTTGGAAAGGTTGGAGTCTGATTGACTGATTGATTCTGTGGACAAGTGTCTTTTATACAGGTGTCAATTTAAGACAGCTGTCTTTAATGCAGGTAACGAGTTGATTAGGAGTGTCTAACTGGTCTGTGGGAGCCAGAACTCTTAATGGTTGGTAAGGGATCAAATACTTATTTCACTCAACGAAATGCAAATCAATTTATATAGTTTATAAAATGTGATTTTCTTTTTGATATTCTCTCTCTCACTGTTAAAATAAACCTACCCTTAAAATTATAGACCGCTCATATCTTTGCCATTGGGCAAACTTACAAAATCAGCAAGGGATCAAATAATTATTTCCTCCACTGTAAAACATAACAGCACAGATTTTCATGTAAAGCATCACTCACATCAACTCCTCCAAAAAGGTCAAAGGTGTACGTGTTCGGTGACACAGACTCCTGCGGTGTCTTTCTGTCTTCTGTCACAAACGACATCGCCTCCATGGACAGCAGAGACGACAGCTCCTGGATTACCACAAAACAACGTTTGCTTACAAACATGAGAAACATAAGCATACAACACGTACAAGTATTTACACGGATTTGTTTTAATCATGATTTTTTTTTTTAGATACCTTAACCACACTGTGGCTCTTGGAAAGATCGCTGTTTATGTGGCTGCTGTTGTGAAGTTTCCTCAACAGCAGTGGTATTCCCTGCCACCTCGCTTTCTTATCTCTTTCCTCAAGAAGACCCACTGGGATCTAATTACACACGGTGATGAACAAGCAATCAAGCATAATACAGTTAATGACATTTACATACAAGTAAATCACACGGCAATTCATTTCACGAGGTGGTGGTCTCATTCTTTCTCAACGTAGCTTGATGTTCACGAACAAGACAGCTCTAATAAACACAAATGCGTATAGTGAAACCACTGAATTTAAAAAAAAAAAAGTTAATACTTGAAGTAAACAGCAGACCCGGAACTAGCCAGTTAGCTTTAGGGCGTTAGCTTGCTATGTTAAGAAGTTTTCTTACAGTAACCGGTAGCTAAGTATCAAGTTAAATAGCTGTTTATAAGTAATTTTAGCGAAGCACAATCAATCAGTTCCAATATATTTCTTATAAGACTTATCACCTAACAAGCTTAATGAGACTGTAATACTGGACTGGTCAAGAATGTTAGCAAAACAGCTAACTAGGTAACGAAGGCTGAATTACAATCTGACAACTGCGTTCTAATTCAATAATCTAAAGTTATCTAACAAATACACAGCGCATTTGATTTAATCGGTTATATAATCTAGCTAAAAGTCAATATCACGTCGTAAATGTAAACAGTGACGTGATTTAAATGTTGACGTGAATAAAATAGCTGTTAGCTAAGCAATAACTTCAGGTCGGGGCTCTTGCGGCCTGCTAGTCTGTAATCTGCTGCACAGTCGCTTAACTTCAACATACAGAAAACCTGTCCTTCCTACCTGTGTGCCGTGGGTCATCCCCAAACCTGTTATCTGTCCATATTTGATCTTATGTAATATGTTTTTGCTTCGATTTCTCCGTCTTGTTTGAGTTCGAGACGACTGCTGCCCATTAGCCGCCATTGTTTTTCCTTTGACGTCGCAACGTTTTTCTTTTTCTTCAATAAAGTCTTTGCTATATGACCCAAACAGACAGTTTACTGACCCCTACCGAACCGGAGCGCGGATGACCCACGCCCTGATTTCATACAGTACAGTATAATATGACATGTCATGGGAATTTCAGGTTCTTTTCAGTGAGTCAGATCACTCGACTCAGTAAGAACCGACTCCTTCCGCTCCCAAACTAATGTCAAAACACCAACTAATGCACAGGGGTGGAAAACACTGTTATTATACTTAAGTATTATTTAGGTGTAATTATACTTGACTTGGGGGCGGCACGGTGGTGTAATGGTTAGCATTGTTGCCTCTAGGTCTTGGGTTCGAGCCCAGCAGCCAGCGAGGGCCTTTCTGCGTGGAGTTTGCATGTTCTCCGCATGTCTGCGTGGGTTTCCTCTGGATGCTCCCCCACAGTCCAAAGACATGCAGGTTAGGCTAATTGGTGGCTCTAAATTGACCGTAGGTGTGAATGTGAGTGTGAATGGTTGTCTGTGTGTCAGCCCTGTGATGACCTGGCGACTTGTCCAGGGTGTACCCCGCCTCTCGCCCGTAGTCAGCTGGGATGGGCTCCAGTTTGCCTGTGACCCTGTAGGACAGGATAAGCGGCTACAGATAATGCAGACATGACATCCCAAGTCTCCCGGAAGTTCTGGGAGTCTCCCGCATATTGATAGCGGCTCCCTGATGCCCGCAAATTACATACAATCTCACGGAATCTAGAGCAAGCTTCATCCCGAACCTATCGACCAATCAGCCAGTGTATAGAGCATGAAGAAGAGCAGCAGCTGCTCCAATCATTTTCTGGAACCCAGGAAATTAATACATGATACAAATAATTGGGGTTTTTTTAAACTGATTTGGTGTTCAGCTTTCAAAGTTATGATAAAGCAGTGTCTCTTTGTAATTGTCATCTTTGTATCCTCACTTGCTCGGCACAAGGCTAAATAATGACAAATTACTTTCACTTTACAGTGCTGGAGCTGCAGGAGCAGGTGTCGCGCAACAGGCAGGAATTTGTTCGGATTCACCTCCAAAAGTAAAACTACAACCTTTTCTGGTTCAAACAGAACCAATTAGGACCAAGTACACCCTTTCTATTTTGTGCTGTAACGTTAAGGGGGGTCAGCGCGTCTCATCTCATTATCTGTAGCCGCTTTATCCTGTTCTACAGGGTCGCAGGCGAGCTGGAGCCTATCCCAGCTGACTACGGGCGAAAGGCGGGGTACACCCTGGACAAGTCGCCAGGTCATCACAGGGCTGACACACAGACAACCATTCACACCTACAGTCAATTTAGAGTCACCAGTTAACCTAACCTGCATGTCTTTGGACTGTGGGAGAAACCGGAGCACCCGGAGGAAACCCACGCGGACACAGCAAATTCCTCAGTGTTGAATTAACACTTTCAGAGTTAATTTGTGTCCAATTGGACCTATATAAACACAGTAGGGTGTTAAATCAACACTGGGGATTTTGCTGTGCACGGGGAGAACATGCAAACTCCACACAGAAGGCTCTCGCCGGCCACGGGGGCTCGAACCCGGACCTTCTTGCTGTGAGGCGACAGTGCTAACCACTACACCACCGTGCCGCCGGTCAGCGTGTAATCACCTTTATTTATTTATTTATTTATACTAAAACAGGGGTTTTCAAAGTGTGGGAGAGTCGCCCCCCCCAGAGAGCAAATAAACAACAGCGCCCCCCACACAATTTTTGTCGTTGCTATACTTAAATGTTCCATTCGTATTTTAAAAAAATGGTTGTTGTACACATTTTTATTTTTTTCTTTTACACATTTTAAACATCTGTGCTTTTTGAAAACATCTTTTTTTACACATTTAAAACATGAGCTTTTTTAAAACCTCTTTTTTTTTTACACATTTTAAACATCTGTGCTTTTTAAAACATCTTTTTACACATTTTAAACATCTGTGCTTTTTAAAAAAAAACATCTTGTTTAACACATTTTAAACATCTCATAGCATCGTTAAGCACCTCTTGGCAGACAACACACTGTGGCAGTGGAGCATCTTCAGGTCCATGAAAATCCAAACTTTAAATAATCGTGGTCATACTTCCTTCTTTTTTTGCTTGGCCCAGACTCTGTCTCCTCACTCACTGTAGCTTTAGGTACTAAAAATCGATCCATTTTGTCTCTGGCAAAGGCTAGCTGAAGTTCGCTAAATGTCCACAATAGTAACTTATTCTGGTTTATTTTTCCTCACGTTGCACCCCCCTGAAGAACTCTAGCGCCCCCTAGGGGAGGCACGCCCCACACTTTGAAAAGCCCTGTACAAAATCATTGTATCTCTGCAACCATACAAGATTTTTTTTTCCCAAATTCCAGAACCTATGATCTTCTTGCAGTGTCCCTTTACAGAGAGCTGATTTTAAGGTCCCTACAATAATCACAGAATTGGTGTGAAGGAAAAGGCCACTGCAAGATTAATTTATAATCTATAATTTCTCACTCTGTGATAAACTTCCCTGTGTATTTCCGAATCTTGTCGTTACCTTTTTGTCCACTGAAACACGTGCGACGTTATATTGCATCTAAAAACATGATTTCAATATCAAATGAATGGAGATGCCATCCTGCTCTCTCTCTCTCTCTCTCTCTCTCTCTCTCAACTAACTCATCAGGTTTTTCTGTATTTATAGGATCTGAAAGAGATTCTCTCACAACCTGAGCAAAATGTACGCTGTTCAAATAATACTGTATCTTCAGGTACTATTAACACATCATATCCATCTTCCGTCAAATATGTGATTTTCTGATGTGAAAATCAGCACTCTCCAGTCACAAGACAAAGCAATTCTACAGAGATGCCGAGAGCATTCTACATCAGAAGCTTTCGAAAAATTTAAAAAAAAAGGAAAAATTCCCAGTGAGAGATCAAATCTTGACGAATCTGTCAGTGGTCAATCCTGAGAACCATGATGATGTGAAACCAGAGCAGATTTTGACTTTGGCAGAGAGATTTCCAAATGTAATGAAGGCAGATGCCAGAAAACAACTCCATTTAGAAGTCCTGGTTTATGTCTCATCTAACCTGGAAGCACTGGTGCCAAATTATAAGAATTTACCAGTTGATGAGTTCTGGGGGAAGCTGTCCAAAGTCACATCTGTGAGCTCAGGGCACTTAAGATTCAGGGAGCTCTGTCAGCTGATGAAGCTGCTATTGGTGCTGCCAAATTCTAACTGTGATGTGGAAAGGGCATTCAGCATGGTGCGTTACATCAAGACCGAATTTATGAGTCAGATGTCTCACCAAACACTTGTGAATCTGATGTCTTACAAAATTAACAAGTTTATTGACACAGAGTGCTACAAGGTGGAAGTGTCTGGAAAATTGCTCAAATCTGCAAAGCAAGCAGCTTCGAAATACAATGAAAGCTTGCAAAAGGAACAGGCAGAGAACATAAGAAAGGAAAGAGCCCTTTAGGCCTAGGCCTACATGTCCAGTTACATTCACTGTCATTCATGCAATTCATTCATTGTTCTGTTACAGTCATCTGTGTTTCGGTATCTAAGTAAAGCAATGTTCTGTGGTGAAATATCTATCTATCCTGGTCATCCTTCCTTATTTATGGGGGGTGGGATGTCCACATTCAGTCAGTAAGGAGCTTAATATATGGCACATTGTAGTTATCATAGTTTATGGGTTGGGGGCAGCTAAGTCTCCAAGTCAGGCCATCCTAGTGGAACACGTCACTTCCTCTGGTGGGAAATTTCGGAAAGGCAGTGAGGTGAGGAAAGGACTCTCCAAACATTTTACTTAATGTATATATGCATAACGTAAGTATTTGTATATATGATTTGATTTGGTCGATATTATACCATGTTGGTATGTCTTGGTATGTTGGTATGTTTTTTTTTTGTTGATTTTGCTTTCTTTTGTATATATAGTTTATTATGGTGGAAAGTGACGTTTGATTAACGGTGGTATAAAGGGTTAGGATTTGATAAGTTATTTACTTCTTCCTAATCCTTTCCGAACATCATTATGTTATTGCTTTGTGGCTACGCTATTCTGTTTGTTTATGATGATGTTTTGATGATTGCATTTTTTATTTTTATTTTTTTGTTGTTTTTTTTTGTTTGTTTTTATATCTTCTTTACTGTTCGGAATCAATCAATCAATCAATCAATCAATCAATCAATCAATCAATCAATCAGGGTGTCAGCTATGAATCTGAGTGAACTGATTGAATTCAGGTATTGTTCATCTCCAAAAGGTCACCCCAAAATCCACCAGAATGCAGGAAATCACATCAACCAAATCCAAAATTTTCTGGGGGAGTACCCCTCCCCCGCCACAAAAAAAATCCCCAAGGGGGTGGAACCTCCCTGAAATTCATTTTGTCAGTTTGGGATGTCTGGATAATGGATGGATATACTTGACTTGGGGGCGGCACGATAGTGTAATGGTAGCACTGTCACCTCACAGCAAGAAGGTCCTGGGTTTGAGCCCAATGGCTGGCGAGGGTCTTTCTGTGTGGAGTTTGCATGTTGTCTGCATGGGTTTCCTCTGGTTTCCCCCACAGTCCAAAGACATGCAGGTTAGGCTAATTGTTGGCTCTAAATTGACCGTAGGTGTGAATGTGAGTGTGAATGGCTGTTTGTCTCTGTGTCAGCCCTGCGATGACCTGGCGACTTGTCCAGGGTGTACCCCGCCTCTTGCCCATAGTCAGCTGGGATAGGCTCCAGCTTGCCTGCGAACCTGTAGAACAGATAAGTGGCTACAGATGATGGATGGATGAATATACTTGACTTGACTTATACTTTATTTATTATGTTTCCAGGATTTAGAAAACAAACTTTTTTCTTTATGTTTTTATTTAGACCTTCAAAGTACAAATCTCGAAGAGCTCTTCTCTCACCCAGCCAATGAATGTACACCAATTAGCCATAACATTATGACCACTGACAGGTGAAGTGAATAACACTGACTATCTCATTACAGTGGCATCTGTCAAGGGGTGGGATATATTAGACAGCAAGAGAACTATCAGTTCTTGAAGTTGACGTGTTGGAAGCAGGAAAAATGGGCAAACTTAAGGATCTGAGCGACTTTGACAAGGGCCAAATTGTGATGGCTAGATGACTGGGTCTGAGCATCTCCAAAACAACATTACAGGCATTTAGCAGACACTCTTATCCAGAGCGACGTACAACATACCCAGAGCAACCTGGGGAGCAGTCGGAGGTTAGGTGCCTTGCTCAAGGGCACTTCAGCCATTCCTACTGGTCCAGGGAATCAAACCGGTGACCTTTTGGTCTCCAAGCTGCTTCTCTAAACATTAGGCAATGGTACATCTTGTGGGGTTTTCCCAGTATGCAGTGGTTAGTACCTACCAAAAGTGGTCCAAGGAAGGACAACCGGTGAACAGGGTCATGGGTGTCAAGGGCTCTTTGATTCGCATGGGGTATGAAGGCTAGCCCATATGATCCAATCCCACAGAAGAGCCCAAACTGCTGAAAAAGTTAGTGCTGAATAAAACAGAAAGGTGTCAGCATTAACTTTTTGGGTGGCATGGTGGTGTAGTGGTTAGCACGGTCACCTCAGAGCAAGAAGGTTCTAGGTTCGAACCCAGTGTCCAGCAAGGGCCTTTCTGTGTGGAGTTTGCATGTTCTCCCCGTGTCTGCATGGGTTTCCTCTGGGTGCTCCGGTTTTCCCCACAATCCAAAGACGTGCAGGTTAGGTTGATATGGAACAGCCTTGGGCTGAGGTGCCCTTGAGTGAGGCACCTAACTCCCAACTGCTCCCCGGGTGCTGTTAGCATGGCTGCCCACTGCTCTGGGTATGTGTGTGTGCACGTGTGTGTTCTAGGGTGCATCAGTTGCCCCCTAAAAATGAAAGTTCCTCCGATCATGATGCATTTTTGTTTTTATGTTCCTTTTGGTAAGAAAACACACCGGGTGAAATATTTTGACAAAATTCAAAAGTTTCATGGTGGCACCAGGAGCTCAAAGTTATGGAAAAAGCTGCTATTTTATGATTTTTATGACAAAATTTCAGTCACTTTTCATGAAACATTATGGCACCATAGAATATACCAAATATCTTAGATACACATTTTTAGTAAATATTCTAAATATATTATCAAGCACAGTTGGAGTTTTAGCTGTTCATTGAATCATTGTTCAACTACTTTTAAACAATACAAAATGTATTATGAATCACATTAATGCTTCTCAATCCCTTGCAAAGGTTCTTAACATGATCTCTGGGTCACAAGGAATCAATAAATGGAGTCCAACATTGTGATTCAAACCTTACGCGAACACATACTGTAAAATAAGCGTTTTTTGGCACAAAAAAAAATGAACCTCATGGTGCCACCATTAGACTTTTGAATATGGTCAAAAAATTTTACAGGATGTCTTTATTGGTGAAAAGGAACACCCAAACAAAAATGCATCAGATTTTATGAAAGTGAAGGCAACTGATGCACCCTAGTGTGTTCACTACTTCAGATGGGTTAAATGCAGAGAGGAAATTTCACAAGTGTGTGATGAATAAAGTTGTGCTTTCTTTCTTTCTTTCTTTCTTTCTTTCTTTCTTTCTTTTCAGATTAACTGATTGGTGTATATCTTCACAATGTTGAAATAAAAATAAAATAAAGGTTTTATAAAAAAAACTGAATAAAATTCTACAATTCACATGACAGACTGCATTGCATGGGTGTCTAAGTCGGCTGATGTAGGGCACAGCTTCTGTACACTACATTTTGGTGTGCCTTGCGACGATTTTGAAGTGCACTATATAGTGAATTAAACTTACAGTTGAGAATTTTTAATACTGGAGAGGATTTAAAAGTGGCCATTTTTATACTTGAATACATCTTTGGCTAAGAGTGGCGCAGTGGTTAGTGCTGTTGTCTCACAGCAAGAAGGTTCTGGGTTCGAGCCCAGTAGCTGACAGGGCCTTTCTGTGTGGAGTTTATATGTTTTCTCTGTGTCTACGTGGGTCCCCTCCGGGTGCTCTGGTTTCCCCCAAAAGACATGTAGTAAGGTTAACTGGCTACTCTAAATTGCCCATAGGTATGAGTGTGCAGAAAGGAACTGGCCGTCCTACTGCTGCAATTCTGGCCAAGTCAACCAAACATGGTTTGCCTCAAGCCTGGATTGGGTTCAGCAATGATGATAATGACATCTTTGGCTGGATAATTCCACTTTTTTCACTTTTAAGATTTTGACACATTATCTATACTTTTACTAATATTTTTCACCCCTTCTTATACAGTAATACCTTCTGCTATCTGTGCTTTGTCAATTAAAGACTCGTATCCATCCATTCTTATATTTGCTATCCAATACACTACACTATAGACACAAACAGCAGTGCAGTTGTCTCATGCTTCATCAGTTACACAGAGATTCAAACGTTCATCTCGTTCTGGTTCTACAGTGTTATACTATGCCAAACTACTCAAATGTGAAAATCTTTGGTTACACCGTTTGGTTGCACTGTACGCAATTAATGACAGGGAGAATCATGAATACAGAATACTCATCTACGTTTGGTCAAAGCATCACATTTGTCTTGTCCTCCTCGTAAAAAAAATGGCTCTCTAAAAATGTAAGCCAGCTCCCATTGGTCACCAAAAATAGCTGGTTAAAAGAGTTGCTTTGTTTTTGAACCTTTGAGCCTTTATCAGATACACCTACCAATTGTTTACTACTTTGTGTTAAATAATAATAACAAACAATTACTGACTGCATCCTGTCTGTCGCTGTGCACTATTTGGCATCCCCTCTACTCCACCCTTCAGTTGACAGGGAACTCTTTAGGACCAATGCTGATCTGATCTGATATTTTTGGACAGTGGATCATTCTCATTCACAGCAATGACACTGATATGGTAGTGTGATTGCAGCTTTTAGAGGGTATCAGGCACTGCTGAACAGCTGTCACTGTCGGATCCTCAGTCATTTTAGGTGCAACTGCAATGAATTTGAATGTTCAGATTCAAATCTGGTGTTTTGTAAAACATACAAACACAGTTATTCCTGTAATTTGCCTCATGAAGGTGTTTCCCCTTTCCTGCTCAATTTGAACATGATGAAAGCCACCCCTTAGCTCCGGGTATAATACACAGCAGAGGAAATCTGGTGGGCTGAAACGACGTGTGGATGCTCTCGTGTGTCTGGGTGGGCCTGCTTAAAGACGTGTCTATTTCTGTAGATGTGAGAGAGTGCAGGGAAGTAAAGGGAGTGTTGTTCCTGCAAAATAGGAAACAAGCCCAAAATAAATATAAAGTGCAGATTAAAAGGAGAACAGTAGGGACAGAGGAAAAGTGGACTCAGTAGATATCCCCCTTGAAGCTGGTGAAACGTCTTGTTGGTTGTCATCATTGTAGGTGAGCCAGCATTTCTTTTCATCATTGACATTAAATAAGGAGCTAAATTTCACAAATGTGGCAACATTTTGCTAATATAGGCCTATAAATTATATTAAACAGTCAGACTACTAATTCATGTTTATTATATTTGAACTGTAGTGTTAGCTTCACAGTTATATGATAAATGTGTGATGCTCTCTCTCTCTCTCTCTCTCTATATATATATATATATATATATATATATATATATATATATATATATATGAATGAATAGGTTTTATATATTTTATATTAATGTTGCCATTTAGTCTGCTCTTATCTTTTGATAAACAGTAAGCATTTGTAATGTACAATTAATACTTTAAAACAAGTAAGAGAATTTTCAAATTGATGGAACAGACATTAATTTATGTGAATATGAGTAAAAAGCAAAAATAACAAGAAGACAGTCATCTATATCCCCTGTCCTATATAGCAACTATATACCAAGTTTCAAGATATTATTTGTCACATTTTTCAAGTTCTGCTGCAGGAAACCAACCCTACCTCTTTACACTGACCTCAGCAGCCCATGACATAAGCCCACCGGACCTTTGGTCCAGGTGAGCTGAAAATTAAAATTTCTCACATTTCCTAGTATCAAAAGGCACATACAGTATACATTAATTAATCAACACATATACCAACTTCCAAGACCATACCACTCATAGTTTTCAAGTTCTGCTCTGGAAACAAAACCTACCCCTAAGACTAACCTGAGAGACTGAGTCTGAAATTGTTTCCATGGAAACATGAAAAATTAAAATTTTTCAAATTTCTTAGCATGAAAAGGCACATCTAAATCACCTTGTTAACATGTATACCAAGTTTCAAATCTGTACCATGAATATACGCTCCAGAAATGAACGTTGCTCTTAGAAACTAAGTCAAAATCAATTTCTATGTAAAAATTTGAAAAAAAATTTTCAAAAATCCAAAATAGCAAAAGGCACCAGTTCGCATGTTGCTTGATATGTATACAAAGTTTCATGAAGATATCTTCAGTAGGTTTAAAGATATGGCCCGGAAACGAAAACGTGACCAGATGGACAAACGGACGGACAGAACCCGTTTCTATATCCCCCACCAAACTTCGTTTGAGTGGGGGATTAAAAAAAACAACGTTAAGTGTAATTACAATGTGACTCTGATAAACTGTTTCCTCTCCCTCTAATTAAAATGGGAGGTAACACAATCTGGATGCTCCAGAGACTGGAACATACTTGGGAGTGCCTTATAGTTTACTCTGCCAAATGTTTTTTTATTACTTGCCCACTTTTCACTTCTGGTTTTGAGAACAGAAGGGTTCAGGACACCAGCCACACAATATATGAGTGTTTTGTTTTATTAGTAGCAAGCACATGTTGTGAGAATGGTTTAAAACCAATTTAATCCCTTCAGATACAAGAAAAAATCCTATGGAAATTCACGCATACACTTGTACACATTATAGCCGAAGGGGTTAAAGAACTATATCCTATGTTCCAGCATCCAGATTTGGTAAACCGAATATTTCTTTTTTTTTTTTCAGAGAGAGGGACCATGGCCTTCCTGCTGATTTTTATCACCCTGCTACATCTCTTCACACTGGCAATTCTGTTCATTGCCACCATGGACAAGGTAATAAACCAGTTTTGCTTGCCTCATATATACATCTTGTGATAATACACCTAATTCCACATTTCAGAAAATATGACAGAGTATATATTGCTATAGTATTATGATCCTCAGTCACCAGTTCCAGTTTGTCTGTTTCTTTTGCTTGATTCAGTCCTGGTGGGTGTGGAACAGCACTGAGAGGTCAGACCTATGGTACAACTGCAGATTTGACAATGAAACCGAGATGTGGCTTTGTGAGTCATCAAAAGAGACAGGTAGTGCCCCCTACCCACATAATATATCCTAACTGTTCAGTGTTAGACTTCAGTGCAAACTGAGATGCTTTTTTCTTTCACTTCTTTATTGACTGAAAGCACAGTTAGTGTTGAAATTTACCTTTCAGAGTGGCTTCAAGCTGTCCAAGTCCTGATGATCATATCTGCTGTCTTTTGCTCCATCTCATTTCTCGTTTTCCTTGGTCAGCTCTTTATTATGTCTAAAGGAGGCCTCTTCTACCTTACAGGAGTCTGCCAAGCATTCGCAGGTAACATTGGTCACATTTAGAAGTTGTGGTCCTGCCTATAGCTGAGTGTGAATTACAAAAGTACAGTAAAAGCTTTGTTATATATACAGTGGTGCTTGAAAGGTTGTGAACCCTTTAGAATTGTCTATATTTCTGCATAAATATGACCTAAAAACATCACCAGATTTTCACACAAGTCCTAAAAGTAGATAAAGAGAACCCAGTTAAACAAATGAGACAAAAATATTATACTTGGTCATTTATTTATTGAGGTAAATGATCCAATATTACATATCTGTGAGTGGCAAAAGTATGTGAACCTTTGCTTTCAGTATCTGATGTGACCCCCTTGTGCAGCAATAACTGCAACTAAACGTTTGCGGTAACCGTTGATCAGTCCTGCACACCGGCTTGGAGGAATTTTAGCCCATTCCTCCGTACAGAACAGCTTCAACTCTGGGATGTTGGTGGGTTTCCTCACATGAACTGCTCGCTTCAGGTCCTTCCACAACATTTCGATTGGATTAAGGTCAGGACTTTGACTTGGCCATTCCAAAACATTTAACTTTAACTTTATGCACAACACCCACCCTCTCCCTCAATGCCTTTCACATTACATTTATCAACACAAACTCTTGACAGATCTTCACTAAATTTGGCACGTAGGTACAGGAGATAGCCACAATTTGGCAGAACTCAAAAATTCCATATTTGGGCCCTAAGGGGTCCCTGGTGGGCCTCTGGGTGGTGGACATTTGGATTTTTGTTTGTCTTGGGTTAACATATTGTATATCACATACTAAAAAAAATTACGTCCGAGCTTAAAAAAAAATTATATATATAATTTTTGACTTTACAAAATGTTTCATTACGTGCAGGATACAAACAGTTCCAAACTTTACAAAAGGTATATTTAGCTGGCTTAACATGCCATAAGAGATATTTAAATTTAAAAAAAAAGTATATTAGTATTTGGTATGTATTAGGTATATCCCCTTTTGCCTTAATGGCAGTGTGCACTACAGCTGGTGTCCACAAGTTTCTGTGAAACTTGATGACCCATTTTAGAGCAAATCCATCAAATACACATTTTGGTGTGTCTTACGACATGAACATATTTTCTGAATATGGCTTCAGTGGAAATGAAAAGACTCAAGTCATTTTTTTGGTCATTTTTTTTCCTTATTTTATAGGATAATGTATTGTAACACATATTTTAGACTATATAATCATGCCATGTAATTTTTCATGAATAAAACTTAATTGAAACAACTTTGATGCAGTTGACCTTTTGTACATAGGTGTTAACATGGTCAATGTCACAAATGTGCTTAAATTTAAATAGTGACCTCGACATATATTGACAAAATATTGAATATTCAAAATATTTAACTTTTTCCTCTCTTTTTTTGTTTTAAATTATGTTTATTTTCAGTTTTAAAATGAAAAAAAGCACAGATTTTCAGTGCAGTTACAGATGTTTGGATCACACCATTTTTTCCAAATAAGTGTGTAAATGTTCGCTGGATGTGGGTGGAGCACAGAGGACGGCAGGACAAAGACTGAGTTCGCAAAACAGTTTTATTCTCACTTTTCAGCGGAAGCGGTTTTCTCTCTCAGACACACACACACACACACATTCCGGTGCTCGGGTTGTAGAGCCCCTCTGCTCTCGCTCTCCCTCCTTAAATAGCCCGGTTTACTGGGGAGAACACACACAAAACATAGATTAATCACACTCAGGTGAAGCGATTCTGCCACTTACCTTCCCCAACTCCGCCCTCCTGTCACAGACCGGTGCTTGACCACGCCCCCGCTGCCACATACCCCCACCGCCCGACTCAGGCCGGGCGCCCGTCCGGCCCGCAGCCGACTCCCCCCCCCCCTTGACGGGAGAGGAAGTCCGCAACGACCATCTGCGCCCCCGGCCTGTGGACCACCTTGAAGTTGAAAGGTTGGAGCGCTAGATACCAACGGGTGATCCGCGCGTTGGCATCCTTCATGCGGTGGAGCCACTGGAGGGGCGCGTGGTCCGAACAGAGGGTGAAAGAGCGCCCCAGCAGGTAGTAACGGAGGGCGAGGACCGCCCACTTGATCGCCAGACACTCTTTTTCGATAGTGCTGTAGCGCCCCTCACGCACCGACAGCTTCCGGCTGATGTATAACACTGGGCGATCCTCTCCCCCCACCTGCTGGGACAAAACGGCCCCCAGCCCTCTGTCCGACGCATCCGTCTGTAACAAAAAAGGGAGAGAGAAGTCAGGGGAGTGTAACAGTGGCCCCCCACACAGTGCAGCCTTTACCTCAGAGAAAGCCCGCTGGCACTGCTCCGTCCACTGGACCGGATCTGGCGCCCCCTTTTTAGTGAGGTCAGTCAGCGGGCTGGTGACGTCCGAATAATTAGGTATAAACCTACGATAATAGCCAGCCAGCCCCAGGAACTGTCTCACCCCCTTTTTGGTCTTGGGCCTCGGGCAGGCCGCAATTGCTGCGGTCTTATTAATTTGGGGACGCACCTGCCCGTTACCCAAGTGGAAGCCCAGATACCGTACTTCCACCCGCCCAATCGCACACTTCTTCGGGTTGGCAGTGAGCCCCGCCCGCCTCAGCGACCTAAGGACGGCCCTCAGGTGTTGCAGGTGCCGCTGCCAGTCATTACTATAAATGATGATGTCATCCAAGTAAGCGGCCGCATAGGTGGCGTGGGGCCGGAGGACCCGGTCCATCAGCCGCTGAAACGTAGCGGGCGCCCCAAACAGCCCAAATGGAAGTGTGACGAACTGGTGTAAGCCGAACGGTGTGGAAAAGGCCGTTTTTTCCCGGGATAATGGAGTCAAGGGGATCTGCCAATATCCCTTCGTCAAATCCAGTGTCGAGTAAAAGCGAGCCGTGCCTAGTCGATCGAGCAGCTCATCAATACGAGGCATTGGGTACGCGTCAAATTTAGACACCGCGTTGACTTTTCTATAGTCCACACAGAACCGGACCGAGCCGTCGGCCTTGGGAACCAAGACCACCGGGCTGCTCCAGTCACTGTGGGACTCCTCGACAATGCCCATTTCGAGCATGGCCTGAAGTTCTTCCCGAACCACCTTTTTTTTGTGTTCGGGTAATCTATAAGGACGGCTACGCACTACCACCCCCGGGGGCGTCTCTATGTGGTGTTCTATGAGATTGGTGCGACCGGGCAGGGGCGAGAACACATCCGAAAACTCGGCCTGCAACTGGGCGACCTCCGTGAGTTGGGTCGGGGAGAGGTGGTCTCCACAGGGGACCGGAGAGGTGCGAGATGCCAATGACCTTTTTTGGACCTCCGGCCCCAGCTCCGCCTTCTCCGGAACTACCGACACCAACGCCACGGGGACCTCCTCGTTCCAGAGCTTCAGCAGATTGAGGTGGTAGATCTGTAGCGCCCCCTCCCTGTCCGTTCGCCTAACCTCATAGTCGACGTCCCCGACTCGCCGTGTGACCTCGAAGGGCCCTTGCCACTTGGCGATTAATTTGGAGCTCGACGTGGGCAGCAGGACGAGTACCTTATCTCCCGGAGTGAACTCTCTAAGGCGCGTGCCCTTGTTGTACAGGCGGGTTTGCCGTTCCTGGGCCCGCCGCAAATTCTCCTGAGTTAAGTGGGTGAGTGTGTGGAGTTTTGCGCGCAGATCCATAACGTATTGAATTTCATTTTTGCTCTGCGAAGGTCCCTCCTCCCAATTTTCCCGCAGTACATCTAAGATGCCGCGCGGCTTACGCCCATATAATAATTCAAACGGGGAGAACCCCGTGGAGGCTTGGGGGACCTCTCGCACTGCAAACAACAAGGGTTCGAGCCACTTATCCCAGTTACGTGCGTCCTCACTTACGAATTTTTTGATAATATTCTTGAGGGTGCGGTTGAACCGTTCGACTAAACCGTCCGTCTGTGGGTGATACACGCTGGTGCGGATCGGCTTAATACCCAGTAGCCCATACAGTTCGGCCAGTGTTCGTGACATAAACGAGGTGCCTTGATCAGTCAGAATCTCTTTCGGGATTCCGACCCGGGAGATGACGTGGAAGAGGGCCTCTGCAATACTACGTGCGGAGATATTGCGAAGAGGCACCGCTTCCGGGTATCGCGTTGCATAGTCCACCAGAACCAATATAAAGCGGTACCCTCGTGTTGACCGATCTAATGGCCCGACGAGATCCATCCCAATTCTTTCAAACGGGGTCTCGATTAATGGTAGGGGGCGCAAAGGCGCTTTTGGAATGGCCGCGGGATTAACTAACTGGCATTCGCGGCACGCCGTACACCACTTACGGACGTCGCCGCGAATCCCCGGCCAATAGAACCGGGCCATTATCCGGGCGAGTGTTTTATCCTGCCCGAGGTGTCCCGCCATGGGATTAAAGTGAGCCGCCTGGAATACCAATTCCCGGCGGCTCCTTGGAATTAACAACTGGGTGACACGCTCCTTCGTCTGAGTGTCCTGCGTCACTCGGTACAACCTATCCTTTAAAATGGAAAAATAGGGGAAGGTCGGGGTGGCGTTCGGCTGGAGCGTTTGACCATCGATTACTCTCACTTGGTCAAACGCGTGTCGCAGAGTTTCGTCTCGCGATTGTTCCAGTGGGAAATCCGCGAGGGATTCCCCAATAGAAAGAGGAGGGGCCGGGGGCTCCTCACTCTGTCGCGGAGATGACGTAGACGGCTCTGCGACCGCAGCTCCAGCCAAAACGACACCGGGACCCCCACCCGCTAACCGGCAGGACCCACTCTTTACTAGGTGTGCCATCAACCCCCGGAATCCCGGCCAATCAGTCCCCAAGATCAAAGAGTGGGTAAGGCGAGGATTAACCGCCGCCTTTACTATGGATTTGTCCCCTCTGAAATATATGTGGACCGACACCAACGGGTAGCAGTGAACATCCCCGTGCACACACAACACCTTCACCCCTTGTGCTCCCCCCAATGCCTCGTCTTGCACCAGGCTTTGGCGGATCGAGGTCTGGTTGCAACCCGAATCCACCAACGCCTGATATGTCGCCCCTTGTACACTTACCGGTATGCGATATGCTCCGGCCTGATCGAGGGCAGCCTCTGGCGCGTCGGGGATCCGCACCACCGCCCCCACCTCCATCGCGACACACTGTTGCTGCAGGTGGCCCGGTTCCCCGCAGCGCCAGCAAACCGGCCCGGGCCTCCCCTCTGCAGCTGTGGTTTGAGGGTCACTCACCTGAGGGGGGGGAGAGACAGACACAGAAGGGAGAAACGGGAGGGCACCACGGGTGCGGTGGGCCGGCTGGGGTGGAGCCGGCCCCCGCCTCCGTGGTGGGGGAATGGGGCGAGGACGGGACACGGGAGGAGGGGGAAGAGAGAGAGAGAGAGAAGAGGAGAGAGAAGATGACAGCCGTTGTCCTGCCGCCGGGACAGCCGCCAGATGATCCTCCGCCAGTCCTACGGCCTGATCCAGCGACGCCGGGCGGTGGCACTGGACCCACTCCGCGGTTCCGGCGGGTAGGCGGGCGATGAATTGTTCCAGCGCCACCTGGTCGATGATCCCCTCGGCGTCGCGATCTTCGGCCCTCAGCCACCGCCAGCAGGCGTCCCGGAGCTGCTGGCCGAACGCGAATGGGCTGCCGACTTCCTCCATTCGCAGCGCGCGGAAGCGCTGGCGCTGCTGCTCCGGCGTGCGCCCCACGCGCTGGAGGACAGCCCGGCGAAGGTCGGCGTAGGCCAGCCGGTGGTCGGCGGGGAGCTGTAGTGCGGCTAACTGCGCCTCTCCCGTCAGGAGGGGGAGGAGGCGCGCCGCGCGCTGCTCCACCGGCCACCCCGAGGCTTCGGCGACCTGTTCGAACAACGCGATGAATGCCTCGGGGTCGTCCTGCGGGCCCATCTTAGTCAAGGTGATGGGAGACGGGCCCGCGGCCGGTGCGCTGGTGGACCCCGCCGACGCGAGGAGGCGCCGGAACGCCTCTCGGTCTTCCTGTTGAGCCAGCACCAGGGCTTCGAAGCGCTGCTCCTGCTCCTTCCGGAGCGTGACGAGAGCCTGGTGCTGGCTCTGCTGAGCCGTGGCGAGGGCGTGGATCAAGTCCGCGAACGGGGAGGATTCCATGGGGCTGCAGGACAGGTGCTCCACGATCCCGGGTTTCGGCACCACTGTAAATGTTCGCTGGATGTGGGTGGAGCACAGAGGACGGCAGGACAAAGACTGAGTTCGCAAAACAGTTTTATTCTCACTTTTCAGCGGAAGCGGTTTTCTCTCTCAGACACACACACACACACACATTCCGGTGCTCGGGTTGTAGAGCCCCTCTGCTCTCGCTCTCCCTCCTTAAATAGCCCGGTTTACTGGGGAGAACACACACAAAACATAGATTAATCACACTCAGGTGAAGCGATTCTGCCACTTACCTTCCCCAACTCCGCCCTCCTGTCACAGACCGGTGCTTGACCACGCCCCCGCTGCCACAAAGTGCAATTATAATTACATAATTATTACTTCATAATTTCATCCAACTTGAAGTCTCCTTATTGAAATCTTGGTGCTGTAATACTGTAGCTTCTCTCTTTACTTTTCTCCCACAGGTCTCACAACCTTCACTGCAGTACTCATCTACACCTTACACAACAAAGAAATCCTTCAGGACTCTAGAAAGTTGAGCTTGGGACACTTTGGTTACTGTTTTATTTTGGCATGGGTGTGTGTGCCTTTGCTAATGTGGAGTGGACTCATGTACATTTATTTGCGCAAAAGGAAGTAATGGCATGGTTTGCTTCTGATCAACTTAAATATAAAACAGGCACAGTAATATGTATATATACACACATTGCATCACTTTTATATGGTCATTTTTTTCCTTATTTTATAGGATAATGTATTGTAACACATATTTTAGACTATATAATCATGCCATGTAATTTTTCATGAATAAAACTTAATTGAAACAACTTTGATGCAGTAATCATCTAAAATGCCCATACATTAGATAATTATCTCAGCAATATGTGGACTTTATGATGATGCAGTTAGCCCTACTGGTGACAGTTTTTTTCCAAAGATGTTGGGATTCCTTGTGAATGCATGACTGGTTCTGCACGAATAGCTTCCATGACATTGTACAATAAGCATGAAATTCCTGCAAGCACAGGCCTCATAATCTCTTCTTTGAGATCAATAGTTAGAACTACTGTACAGTCCTCTGTAAATCCAGTAAAAATGAAGAAAAGCCCTCTCCAATGGTAGACAGAGACTTTAATCACAGAATTACCACATCTCCACACAACCACGCACTGGCTCCAGTTCTACAAGTGGCTGCATAGAATACAACATAGCTGCCAATGTGTAGCAGCAGAGCAAGTGGTCGACTCTCAACCAGCTATTTTGTTATCTTGCTAGCATATAATCAGGCAACAAAATGAATAAGGTGCAGTTGTCAATTCAAAATAAACCATTTTAGTGTTAACAACCATCAGATTTCTTATTGAAAGGAAAAAGCAATAGAAAAAATATTTGAAACTTTTTCTGAGTAGCTGCAATTAAATTTGAAGTTCACCGGAGTGGGTGTTGGGGTATAAGGCGAAAGGCATTATGAGTTTGGTGAGAGAGATGATAGATTGCCTTGAGAAGAGGTACAAGAAAAACAGTAGAACTACTTAAGAAATACTGAGGTAAAAATATCGAGGTGAAAACTCTTTAGAAAGCTCTTTATTTTCAATTTGGAAGTGTTTCCTAGTATGTTTAAATGGTAAATTTTGTTGGGAAACATGAACTCCATTCTTCTCTCCTTCCATTAAAGCAGCTCACAGGCATTATTATTATTTTTTTTATTTTTCCTCAACTCCATTCTGTCAAATCCAAAAAGGTACACATCACAAAACTGCCAAAAGAGGAAAAATGTCACTAAGGAAAAAAAAAATTAAGTAATGAGAAGTCCTCAAGTCCATGCGTCTCCTGTTGAGTAGGAAACTCCGAGTGCTGTGATAAAACAACCACTAAAAGGCACCATCACTTTAACCGTTGCACAATGACCGCGTTCAGCAGGTTTGCCTCCTTCAGTGTCTGACTCTCGTCTGTCAGCTCCTTGTTGGGGAAAGTCGTCATGAGGACAAACTCCACTGCAGCCATGGCTGGCCGAGCGTTCACCACAAACTGGCGTATATCAGAGACCCTGAGGGGAACGAAACAGGCAATAATGGATTTGACAGTGGATCCAACTATAATTCAAAGCACAGATTTATGTTAATATTCTCACTCGAATACACCGTTTCAATAATAAAACTAATTCACTTGTATGGTGGACACTCCACACAATCCAAGTCTAATTTTTATTATTAAAAGGATAGTTCGGGATTTTTGACATGAATCTGTATGGCATCCCCATCAACAGTGTCGTGCAAACACACTGACTTACCCCTGACAGCATCCTGCGAGTCCAGTTCTTGTCCAGTTTTGGTCCAGACGAAAGTAGTCCGGCAAGTTTGTTGGGGTCATGAAAGTAAAACGTTTTTCGTCTCAAAACAGTATGTGTTCAAAAGAGTGATATATTTGCATCACAAAACCGTTGCCAAATAAAAAGTCAGACCTCGAAATCGCTTGGCACTATTTTCTCTCCCTCGGTATCACTGCGCGCTGCCGCCAGGTGACAGCCACGGCTGTTTCATTCATTGTTTACTAGTGATGGGAATTTCGGCTCTTTTTCGGGAGCCGGCTCTTTTGGCTCTTCTTACTATAAGGAGCCGGCTCTTTCAGCTCCTGAGATTTTATTTTTGATTTAAAGGAGTACGCCACCCCCAGATGAAATTGAGTCAGTCCCTGCAGTCCCTAGAGTTGGATGAGTGAGCCAAAGCGTTTTGTAGCCGACCCAGCCATTGTCCTGATCTATAAACGCCCCGGTTAGCTTAGTCACTGTAATCAGGCGTGTCCAGCTAGCATTGTCGTTACAAAAGTGAATTAAATAACTCAAGATTGTTTATAATTATTTCTCATGACTTGTACAGTCACATTGAGTACACATATCAATGCAAATTAACACGAAGGGATTTACTAGACCAATTTATATCTGGAACTATTTTCAGCCACAGCACAGGCAAAGCACCGCTGCAGGCGCAAAGACACCGCGCAGCGCCTGAAAACGGGTGCGCAGCGCCTGAAAACCCGTTTTCAGGCGCTGCGCGGTGTCTTTGCGCCTTCCTTTTCCTACCTATTCCTTTAATTGCTGCAATTAACTAGTTAATTCTTATTCTATTTCTCCTCTGTTATAATCTGTCCTGCTTTTGAAAAGATCCTCTCTGGGGGGACAGATGCTGCCACTATACACATCCTCCGTGCCATCACGTGTGTAAGCCGTGGCAGCCTTGGTCTCCCACCAGCTTAGTGGGTCTGCGTTTCGCTGTCACCTGGCGGCAGCGCGCAGTGATAAGAAGGGAGAGAAAATAGTGCCAAGCGATTTCGAGGTCTGACTTTTTATTTGACAACGTTTTTGTGATGCAAATATATCACTCTTTTGAACACATACTGTTTTGAGACGAAAAACGTTTTACTTTCGTGACCCCAACAAACTTGCCGGACTACTTTCGTCTGGACCAAAACTGGACAAGAACTGGACTCGCAGGATGCTGTCAGGGGTAAGTCAGTGTGTTTGCACGACACTATTGATGGGGATGCCATACAGATTCATGTCAAAAATCCCGAACTATCCCTTTAAAATAGTTTTCTCAATATGGGAAACACACCATCATTATTACTGAGGCTGCTGTAAGGACATGTTTCTTTAACATTCAGGGAAGACATCTCGTTTGTCAGCATTTTGTAACGCTTCAGTAAATTTCCCACCATGAGAGAGATAGAAGCCCTGGTACTTTCCACTCTCTCTGCAATATTACAAGCTTTTCGTTTAGTCTTAAAAGAGAAACTTAAAAAAAAAAAAAGGTTCTAAAGAAAGGCTTCACATGTTTCTTCAGTGTTACACTGAATTAAGGTCAAATCCAATAGCATCCTTGTGGCTACACAAGTTTGGGGAACCTGGATCACTGCGAGTCTCATAACTATTGTACATACCACTGAATCAACCCAGAAGCCACACTGTAATCAATTTTAATTGTTCTTTTCTTGCTTTTGGCATCGTTTTGTCTCTCTGGTTTCAATTACTATTTTATGCACCACTGTAAATGAAGACAATTGTGCTGCAGATCTCTAGAACACAAGTCTGACTACTTATGGAAGTGAAAGCCAGTAAGTCTGGCTGCCATTATCGAGGCAGTATGTTTTAATTCTGTACCTGTGGGTGTGGTTAAACTTCTGCACCAGTCGTCCTCCATCAGCCAGTCTGATCTGAATGTTGGTGACGGGCTGAGACTCATCCACACTGATAGATGCACAGGCCTGGGCCTCACTCGCAACCTGGTCCATTCTTGGGACAGATACCAACTCTGGAGTGGCACTGAGAGAGGGATTTAAAGAGAAAATGAAGGGAGGAGAAACGCACATGCCCCCTCGTGATTAAATGCTAAACTCTAGAACTGTTGGCACCCTTACCCCACACACAATTTTTTTTAAGCCCTGCAAAAGGTTATATAATTGGTATCCAAAAAAACAAATCAGTTAAAAAGAACTTTAAGGAAATGGTCGGCAACCATCCTCCTCACTGTTGGAAGTCAGTACAATTAGAGAACTGCACAGTATGTCTGGCTTTTAGTTTTCAAAATGAGACAGTACCTCCATAACAATAAGCTTTTCGGGGAAGAGGACTTTTTTGCTTGCAACCCACGAAATAGCGTCTAGGCTTCAGCAATCTACACTACATTTGGAGCAAGATGTTCTCTTCAAAAGTGACCAAAATAAAACTTTGGTCTTCGAGATCCCTACCAGTCTTTTATTAACCTTGTGAGACATTACCAGAAGAGTGCTGTTTCTCTTACCAGAAGAGACTTCACATAATGTTAAAAGGTACCAAAACCCATAAATAATTAAAGCCAATCAGTACACTACTTGAGAAAATGTTACAAGTCTAAAACGTTAGTGTCCCTATATGTTCAGCTCAAAATATCACTCATTGCATTGCTTGTGATCCAGCTTTATACAATCAAAGTGCTGATTAAGTGGCAACTGACCTTTGAACTGAAAGAGGAATGTACAGTGTCTTGCAAAAGTATTCATCCCCCTTTGTGTTTGTCCTGTTTTATCAAATTACAAGCTGGAATTAAAATGGATTTTTGGGGATTTAGCACCATTTGATTTACACAACACACCTACCACTTTAAAGGTGCACATTGTTTTATTGTGACACGAACAATAAAGATGAAAAAAACAGAAATCTGGACTGTGCATTTTTTTTATATATATATATATATATATATATATATATATATATATATATATATATATATACACACTTTTTTTTCACCTCCTTTTGTATCTCATCTCATCTCATTATCTCTAGCCGCTTTATCCTTCTACAGGGTTGCAGGCAAGCTGGAGCCTATCCCAGCTGACTACGGGCGAAAGGCGGGGTACACCCTGGACAAGTCGCCAGGTCATCACAGGGCTCCTCCTTTTGTATGAAACCCCTAAATAAGAGCTGGTCCAACCAATTCACTTCATAAGTCACATAATTAGTTGATTAAGATCCACCTGTGTGCAATCAAAGTGTCACATGATCTGTCACATGATGTCTGTATAAATCAACCTGCTCTGGAAGGACCCTGACTCTGCAACACTACTAAGCAAGCAACATGAGAACCAAGGAGCACTCCAGACAGGTCAGAGACAAAGCTGTGCAGAAGTATGGACCAGGGTTGGGTTATAAAAAATATCCCAAACTTTGAATATCCCAGGGAGCACCATTAAATCCATCATAGCAAAATGGAAAGAATATTGCACCACAACCTGACAAGAGAAGGCCGCCCACCAAAACTCACAGACCGGGCAAGGAGGGCATTAATTAGAGATGCAACAAAGACACCAAAGATAACACTAAAGGAGCTGCAAAGGTCCACAGTTGAGATGGGAGTATCTGTACATAGGACCACTTTAAGCCATACACTCCACAGAGTGGGGCTTTGTGGAAGAGTGGCCAGAAGAACGTCATTGCTTAAGAAAACACGTTCGGAGTTTGCCCAATAGCATGTGGCAGACTCCCCAAACGCATAGAAGATGATTCTCTGGTCAAATGAGACTAAAACTGAACTTTTTGGCCATCATGGGAAATGCCACATGTGGCACAAACCCTGAGAACACCATTCCTACAGTGAAGCATGGTGGTGACAGCATCATGCTGTGGGGATGTTTTTCATCTGCAAGGACAGGAAAGCTGGTCAGGACTGAAGGAAAGATGGATGGCACTAAATACAGGGCAATTCTGGAGGAAAACCTGTCTGAGTCAGCCAGAGGTTTGAGACTGGGATGAAGGTTCACGTTCCAGCAGGACAATGACCCTAAACATACTGCTAAAGCTACACTGGAGTGGTTTAAATGGAAACATATAAATGTCTTGAAATGACCTAGTCAAAGCCCAGACCTCAATCCAATTGAGAATCTGTGGCTTAACTTGAAGATTGCTGTACACCAACGCAACCCATCTAACTTGGAATTGGAGCAGTTTTGCTTTGAGGAATGGGCAAAAATCCCAGTGGCTAGATGTGCTAAGCTAATAGAGACATACCCCAAGAGACTTGCAGCTGTAATTGCAGCAAACCGTAGCTCTACAAAGTATTGACTTTGGGGAGGTGAATACTTATGTACATTCCAGATTTCTGTTTTTTCATCTTAATAATTGCTTGTATCACAATAAAACAACAATTTGCACCTTTAAAGTGGTAGGTATGTTGTATAAATCAAATGGTGCTAACCCCCCAAAAATCCATTTTATTTCCAGCTTGTAACGCGACAAAACACCAAGGGGGATGAATACTTTTGCAAGACACTGTACATGCAGCACTTGCTCACCTGCCCAGTTTCTGTCCCTCTCCAGTAAAAGCCTTGAAGGTAGGCTTGGGTTTGGTGAAGTCTTCATCCCGGTGGTCTTCCATATCCAGATTCACCTGCCCACCACGAGTGCGCTGCCTCAGCTCCAGAGGAATCTCCCTGAGACACAAAGCAAGTTTCCATGGTGTGAGGAGTCAGCTCTAACTGGAGATGAACTTGAAGAAAAAGTAACGGTGAATGTATTTTGGTCAAAAAAAATTCCAACATCAATCCCACACTCACCCCCTGCGGATGGACTCCAAGAAGAGAGCATTCCCAGGATCACTATAGTTTCTGAGCTCTCCGTCATCAAGGCTGAATCCTGTCTTCCACAGCTTCAGAACCACATGTACCTGCATCACAGCAACAGTCACGAAGCATACATCAGACAGAGCCCCGATTAAACCTACTCACAAGCTGGACTGTAGTTCAGGAGCTTGCTAACTCACATCTTGCGTACTGTTAGACGATCTCCTCTCTCCAGCCACGTAGGCAGACTCTTCTTCTGGTGCTGCACCCAGACGATAACCACCTCCTACAAATGCCTGCAGGAGAGGCACAAAATTACAAGACACTGTCAGGCAGAAGACAGAAAGTCTGAATCGGAAACTAAGTGAAGAGGTATCAAGAGTAGAATTCTTTGCAACAAAGAATTATTAGTTGGGCTGCATTTTGAAGCATGGAGCAACAGAAGACATCACTTTGTTTAGAATAAAAACACATTTGAAGGAAACAGCAGAGCATGTTATATTTACACTACATTATTGACTTTGTGACATCTTGGCATTACTTGAGTAATATTTTGATTTATAGTCATTCATATGTGGTCAATAATTTCTATTATTACTCTATCAATTTCTTGTTTATAGAACTGTTGTAAAAAAAGCAATATCACATTCATGCTGAGTGATTAACAGTGAGATGTAACAGTGCTGTTATACTAAATATCAGCACTCTTGGGTGACTACAACCCCGATTCCAAAAAAGTTGGGGCAAAGTACAAATTGTAAATAAAAACGGAATGCAAATGATGTGGAAGTTTCAAAATTCCATATTTTATTCAGAATAGAACATAGATGACATATCAAATGTTTAAACTGAGAAAATGTATCATTTAAAGAGAAAAATTAGGTGATTTTAAATTTCATGACAACAACACGTCTCAAAGTTGGGACAAGGCCATGTTTACCACTGTGAGACATCCCCTTTTCTCTTTACAACAGTCTGTAAACGTCTGGGGACTGAGGAGACAAGTTGCTCAAGTTTAGGGATAGGAATGTTAACCCGTTCTTGTCTAATGTAGGATTCTAGTTGCTCAACTGTCTTAGGTCTTTTTTGTCGTATCTTCCGTTTTATGATGCGCCAAATGTTTTCTATGGGTGAAAGATCTGGACTGCAGGCTGGCCAGTTCAGTACCCGGACCCTTCTTCTACGCAGCCATGATGCTGTAATTGATGCAGTATGTGGTTTGGCATTGTCATGTTGGAAAATGCAAGGTCTTCCCTGAAAGAGACGTCGTCTGGATGGGAGCATATGTTGCTCTAGAACCTGGATATACCTTTCAGTATTGATGGTGTCTTTCCAGATGTGTAAGCTGCCCATGCCACACACACTAATGCAACCCCATACCATCAGAGATGCAGGCTTCTGAACTGAGCGCTGATAACAACTTGGGTCGTCCTTCTCCTCTTTAGTCCGAATGACACGGCGTCCCTGATTTCCATAAAGAACTTCAAATTTTGATTCGTCTGACCACAGAACAGTTTTCTACTTTGCCACAGTCCATTTTAAATGAGCCTTGGCCCAGAGAAGACGTCTGCGCTTCTGGATCATGTTTAGATACGGCTTCTTCTTTGAACTATAGAGTTTTAGCTGACAACGGTGGATGGCACGGTGAATTGTGTTCACAGATAATGTTCTCTGGAAATATTCCTGAGCCCATTTTGCGATCTCCAATACAGAAGCATGCCTGTATGTGATGCAGTGCCGTCTAAGGGCCCAAAGATCACGGGCACCCAGTATGGTTTTCCAGCCTTGACCCTTACGCACAGAGATTCTTCCAGATTCTCTGACTTGTTTAATGATATTATGCACTGTAGATGATATGTTCAAACTCTTTGCAATTTTACACTGTCGAACTCCTTTCTGATATTGCTCCACTATTTGTCGGCGCAGAATTAGGGGGATTGGTGATCCTCTTCCCATCTTTACTTCTGAGAGCCGCTGCCACTCCAAGATGCTCTTTTTATACCCAGTCATGTTAATGACCTATTGCCAATTGACCTAATGAGTTGCAATTTGGTCCTCCAGCTGTTCCTTTTTTGTACCTTTAACTTTTCCAGCCTCTTATTGCCCCTGTCCCAACTTTGAGATGTGTTGCTGTCATGAAATTTCAAATGAGCCAATATTTGCCATGAAACTTCAAAATGTCTCACTTTCGACATTTGATATGTTGTCTATGTTCTATTGTGAATACAATATCAGTTTTTGAGATTTGTAAATTATTGCATTCCGTTTTTATTTACAATTTGTACTTTGTCCCAACTTTTTTGGAATCGGGGTTGTACTTGGTCAATCAAATAAGTGGACCAGGACTAAATGTTGGATAATAAAATATTACTTCATGCTACTTTTGGCCAAAGGCCTGAAATTTGAAATCAATGGGCTAAAAACAAAACAGGGTTATAAATGAATGATTAGTCTACAACACAAATGTTTTCACACTCTAAAACTCATGTCATGATGCATGTGCAGTGCTAGACCATGCACATTTAAAAAAAAAAAAAAAAACTATTTGAATATTGAATTAATATTTTTCATTTTGGTTTTTTTTTTAAGACTATTTTGCAAGTTACTGAACAGAGCAAACACACTAATTTCCGTTCTGATGAAAATACACGTAGTTCTACAAGGAAACATAACCTTAAAAAAAAACCCAACCGACGACACATTCCTGTCGGTCTTGCCTTTGCATGCCTTGTAAACAACTGTGGTTTGTGATTTGTCATGTCTGCCAGCAGGTCCATATTCTAAGCTCCTCCATGTTGCAACCTCTGCTGCAGTGTTGCCAAGTTAAATAATAAGTAAGTAAATAAATAAAAAGTAAAGTAAAATAAAAACCCCCAAGGAGGACTTATAAACTAAGGAACTGCTTATTCTTGGTTATTACTGATGTGTTTGTGTCCCCGTCAGGAAGCTCCAATCAACTGGTTCTTGCTCTGCCTTCAAAATGGTGCATTATTTATCTTGGGTGTGAACAAATGCTACCTGTTAAATAGTACACGGTGAGTTTTTTTTTTTTAAGTGTTCATGAAGATGCCGTCACTATGCGTTAAAGAATACTCACCAGCCACTTTATGAGATACACCCATACACCTATTTTATGCAGTTCTCATCAGCCGATCCCTTGACAGCAGCACAATGCATAAAATCATGCAGATACAAATTAAGAGCTTCAATTAACGTTCACTTCAAACATCTCATTATCTCTAGCCTCTTTATCCTGTTCTACAGGGTCGCAGGCAAGCTGGAGCCTATCCCAGCTGACTACGGGCAAAAGGCGGGGTACACCCTGGACAAGTCGCCAGGTCATCACAGGGCTGACACATAGACACAGACAACCATTCACACTCACATTCACACCTACGGTCAATTTAGAGTCACCAGTTAACCTAACCTGCATGTCTTTGGACTGTGGGGGAAACCGGAACACCCGGACACGGGGAGAACATGCAAACTCCACACAGAAAGGCCCTCGCCGGCCACGGGGCTCGAACCCGGACCTTCTTGCTGTGAGGCGACAGCGCTAACCACTACACCACCGTGCCGCCCCACTTCAAACATCAGAATGGGAAAAAAATTATGATCTCTGCGACTTTCACTGTGGCATGGGTGTTGGTGCCAGATGGAATGGTTTGAGTATTTCAGAAACCGCTGATCTCCTGGGGTTTTCTCACACACACACACACACACACACCAGTCTCTAGAGTTTACACAGAATGGTGCGAAAAACAAAACACACTGAGTGAGCGACAGTTCTGTGGGTGGAAACGCCTTGCTGATAAGAGAGGTCAGAGGAAAATGGCCAGATTAGTTCGAGCTGTCAGGAAGGATATTCATTCATTCATTCATTATCTCTAGCCGCTTTATCCTTCTACAGGGTCGCAGGCAAGCTGGAGCCTATCCCAGCTGACTACGGGCGAAAGGCGGGGTACACCCTGGACAAGTCGCCAGGTCATCACAGGGATGACACATAGACACAGACAACCATTCACACTCACATTCACACCTACGGTCAATTTAGAGTCACCAGTTAACCTAACCTGCATGTCTTTGGACTGTGGGGGAAACCGGAGCACCCGGAGGAAACCCACGCGGACACGGGGAGAACATGCAAACTCCACACAGAAAGGCCCTCGCCGGCCACGGGGCTCGAACCCGGACCTTCTTGCTGTGAGGCGACAGCGCTAACCACTACACCACCGTGCCGCCCCACTTCAAACATCAGAATGGGAAAAAAATTATGATCTCTGCGACTTTCACTGTGGCATGGGTGTTGGTGCCAGATGGAATGGTTTGAGTATTTCAGAAACCGCTGATCTCCTGGGGTTTTCTCACACACACACACACACACCAGTCTCTAGAGTTTACACAGAATGGTGCGAAAAACAAAACACACTGAGTGAGCGACAGTTCTGTGGGTGGAAACGCCTTGCTGATAAGAGAGGTCAGAGGAAAATGGCCAGATTAGTTCGAGCTGTCAGGAAGGATATAGCAAGTCATAAAATCACTCTTTACAACTGTGGTGAGCAGAAAAGCATCTCAGCATGCAACAGCAGAAAACCACATTGGGTTCCACTCCTGCCAGCCAAGAACAGGAATCTTAGAATCAAGAACAAGTTCCTATTAAAGTGGCCAGTGAGTGAATATTGCTGTTTGTCGTCACTGGCCTAGTGTTAATAACACACACCCAATATATCCCCTTTTACACAGTCTGTTCAAGGCAGGAATGTTGTACCTTTATTCCACCTCACCATTCTGTGTAAAAAGTCCAAATATGGAATGGAGGGTCTGTTTAATTCCACCTCTGAGCCAGAATCAATGTCTGTGTAAAAGGGACAAACTGGCATAGCAGGACAGGGGTGTTATATTTTTGACATTGGCAGTCTTCTTTCCAAGACCAGCATGATTTCAAATGTCTCCGTCTATGGTGTCTAAGGTCCGCGTGTCTTTCTGCCTCAAATCTCTTCAATTTCTCTTCCAACATATTTCTGATCACACAAAATCACATTGTTCAGCAACTTTGCTCATGTTTGAAGCATGGTATAAATGTGGTATAATGGCTAGCAAAAAGCATCTTAACACACAGTTCACCTGCCATTACTGTTTTGAAAGCAACATTGGTATGCTCGGGGTATTCGTATTTCCAACATGTGGTGTGCTATACGGCACATTAGATGCTGATGCCTGAGGCACACATCACGTCTCTGGAACGATGTATAAAAACACACATCGGTACAGCTTTATACCAGCTTTGTTTGGTTCAGTGTAAACAACCAAAGCTAGCATAAGGGGTCTTCTTAACAGCAATACTGCAGGATATCCATGTAAAAGCAGCTTATGATACCCTCGCTTTGCTAGACTCTCCAAGCCCTTTGCCCACTCTGTCAACTGGAACGGCCCCGTGCTCCTTAGCACCCTTGAACAAGTCCTCAACCACCTCATTTGTGCTCTTCTTCTTGGGTGGACCAACAATCTGCTGACCACTGCGTTCTGAACCACCAGCAAAGAACCTGCAGAAAAAGAAATTAATCATCAGGGATGAATAACACTGACAGCACACTGGAGTAAACTCTCCACCAAGTTTCTCGCTGGACACAATGCAGAGTGTTTCAGTAGCAGGTCTCCAGAGATTATCATCTTGCAGAATGTGCTTATATGGGATTTTAAAAAAATGATTTTTTATATATATATATATATATATATATATATATATATATATATATATATATATATATGCGCGCGCTAGAGGTCTGCGCGGGACAGAATTTTCAGTCCCGATCCCGCAAAGAATTATGATTTTCAGTCCCGCCCGCTCCCGCCATAGTTTGTCCCACTCCCGCCCGAAAATCCCGCATGATGCAGACGTTCGCGTTATTTCTCACGAAAGTTCTTGTCATTGGCTTGGGGAATTAAACATGCTGATCTTAGCTGAGCTCTCCACTGACCGATCCTTCATTTATTGTAAGTTTATTGTTTAGACTCTGACATTCTGCTGACACATTCCAAGTTGAGCGCTGCATGCGCTCATGATTGACAGCTCTCGCTTTGATTGACAGCTCTCGCTTTGATTGACAGCTCTCGCTTTGCGCACTCGCACTCCCACTTCCGAGTCTGTGGCGTTATGATTCCAACCGCGATTTCATTCTCCTCTCATGTGAAGTGCTGCGCAACCACAACCAGCTCCTCAGATTGAAAACTATCTATTTCTAGCTTTAAATTGAACAATCTGTGCGATACACAGTCCTTTTTAATACTAGTTAATACTTTTTAATACTTTTTTTTAATACTTTTTAATACTTAGGACTAATACTCTTGACTTTTTAACGGTAAATGTACCTCTTTTTAAAGCAGCACTTACTTCTGAAGCACTGTGAGCTTCACTAGAGGAGCTCTGCTCTTCTGCCATGATCGGAGATCTCAAACACGGAAGAGCGGAAAGGAATCGGAAACGTACGCGAGATTAGACCACATCCGCAAATTTAGGCATCTTAAAATGTTTTTATTAATGCCAAATAAAATATCCAGCACAAATTATATACGATAGACATAAATTAAGAATTTATAAATTTTATTTTAAACACGTTTTTAGTTAGCGGGACTGCAGCTTATCACCTCTTCCGCCCGCATTGTGCACTCCCCCTCCCGCCCGCAATGAGCTTTCAAAATTTGTCCCGCACCGCACTGCTTTGCGTCGGGTCCCGCGGGACTCCCACGGGAGTGCAGGGTTCTAATGCGTGCATCCATATATATATATATATATATATATATATATATATATATGCGCATCCATCCATCTGCCAGGGTGTTCCCCCCCACTGTTAAACTGTAGAACAGTTTTGAGAATTAAATTTATTTTTCACTGGCACTATTATTAAACCCCTGGTTTTGGAGTTGATTTTAATACCAAAACACAGTGGCTTACATACTGGACTTGCCACAAGCCACATGTGCAAATGTTTAAAGCATATACGCAGAACCATGGCCTCACTTTCATTTATAAATGCCTTGAGACCTCAAGAATGGCACAGGAATAGTTTTAAGCGTTAACAATAAATCTAATATAGTAATTTTTAAGATTAAAGCAATTTATATAGGTAGCGGTCTGAGTGAATGGCCTTGACATCCGTAACGTCACAGCAGGAAGTCTATCGGTCTCATCGCCATTTCCGCTATACTAAAACACAGAGCTGACTGCAACTCCGATCCTCCACTTTGAGCCAATTTATCGCCATGCCACGTCGATGTGTTGCTGACGAAGGTGGATTTACATTGCGTTCAAGGCCCAAGAATGTTCAAACTGCAAAGATTTGGATGCGTTTTGCGAGAAGTTCACGGGCACATTGGGCACTTAAGAAGTTGTCTCTCCTCTGCTCTGCACATTTTACTGAAGACTTGTACAAAACCTCTGATCTATTGAGGAGCGTTGGCTATAAGCCCGTATTGAAAGAGGGTGCAGTACCAATAATTAAAGGAAAAGTATTTGTTTTATTTAATTTTTTTAAAAGGAAAGTTCAGTTGCACCAGTCCTCCCGGAGTGAGCCAAGGGTTGTTGCTAAAACCCAGGATGGAACAGGACGTGACATATCGATCAGGCAGTGACCTCCCCACGGTTGTTGCTAAAACCGGTGACGTCCCATTCCGTCCCAGGTTTTAGTAATTGCCTGAGCTGAGCAGTAATGGTGGAGTACTCAGTATGGACAAAATAGAGAAAGAGTGGAGCAGTCGTCTGATTTCTAAACTGGATATTGCTGCCATCTCGCTCTTACGTGGAAGAAGTGAATGAGCGGAGAACTGAACGAACAACTGAAAGTCAGATTGTTTCAAAACAATCGGCCACAAGGTCGGCCTTCAAGAAGCGAGAACGCAGACTTGTAAGATGCGACTCTCATTTGGATACAAAACAACAAAACTTGTTGTTTACCTGCATTTAGATTAATACATGTAACTTGTATTGTGTGTTTAAGTTACCGGTATAAGATTATTTAATTTGCTTCAGAATGTGATTGTCTCAATTCATCTGATTATTTAATTCGCCTTTTACATTTTATCAGTGAAAATGCATGCATGTACATGTATGTTGCATAAGTTATAACACCTATCCTGTTTTAATGACAGTCAACCCACCATCAATTAAGTCAAATCAGTCTTAGTTGAGCAAGTCGGTAACGGTATTTCTTACTTTCACCATAAATTTTTATTTATATGACTTTGGTCTACAGCTGTCAAAGGCCTCGGCCTTAAAACCGGTTATCGCAGTGACATCACGTACTCAGGGCTGGCTGGCTCAGCTCAAATGCCAACTTTGCGGTCAATTTTAACTCTCAGAAATATATATTTTTTAAATTCCCATTTATGCAGCATACAAGAGTCAAGAATGGAGATATTATCCACTCAGAAACTTATTCAAAAATAAAAGGTTCTGCATATCTGCTTTAACTAAGGGGTCATCCATAATTTTCATCATTATCATGAGCATACAAACCATACGCGGGGGGGAGGGGGTTAATGACCAGGAATACACTTTTTAAAAATGATGATCCGTCAATGTGCGACTCGGCGGCCGCCATGTTAAAAATTTCGCGCCACATCGGTGTTGCCAGCTAGCTCTACACGCTTTCTTTCTTCAATACAACAATGGCTGACCCAGATTTTGACCGCATTTACAAATTTGTGAATAGCAGAAATACCGCTATTCACAAGATTCCTTCAAATGAGTACGAGCAGTTTTTAAACGTTTGTTTCCTGCATTCACCTGAGAAGCGGCAGGAGGCAGTTTGGGCAGGACAGGCTGCTTGGAAAGAATCAAAAACGAACGTTTCAAAGCCAAAAGGCAACAGCTCCCCTTAAAGACAGTCCCTAATTTTCAAAAATGAATCACCTGCTTTTTATGAAAACTTCTGGACCCATCTTGTGTCTTCTTTTCAGTGCTTGGCAAGTTACTTCAAAACTGTTTTGCGTTATTTATTACTTGTTACTGTCACTTTAAAGTAATTCGTTACATTACAATATTACTGTATTTAAAATGTAAGGCATTACACTACTATTGCATTACTTTTAAGTTACTCTCACCAAAATAACTGGAAGTACAGTATGGATTTGACAATCTAAATGTAGCTCAAGACGCTCAATTAGCTCATCACACATCCAGTGGAAGGTGATGTGGTATCTGACTGAGCTAGGCTTATGGTTAAAAACAGCAGAATATAATAGCCACAGTGATGGTTCATGGCACAATACAAGGAACAATCATCGCAAGAACAGACAAAAGGTCAAAGTCTGGCAAATTGTGATAGAAATACTGTAACTTTAGGCCTATTCATATTAACATTAATGGAACTGTATTGTAATGTCTAAAGATATGACAGGATACAAAATTAGCATTTCTATGCCTTTATTGTTTTCAAGTTTACAGCATTAAGCATAGTTTATGCTTCGTTAAAAAAATAAATAAATAAGTTAGCCCTAGGGGCGGCACGGTGGCGTAGTGGTTAGCGCTGTCGCCTCACAGCAAGAAGGTCCTGGGTTCGAGCCCCGGGGCCGGCGAGGGCCTTTCTGTGTGGAGTTTGCATGTTCTCCCCGTGTCCGCGTGGGTTTCCTCCGGGTGCTCCGGTTTCCCCCACAGTCCAAAGACATGCAGGTTAGGTTAACTGGTGACTCTAAATTGACCGTAGGTGTGAATGTGAATGGTTGTCTGTGTCTATGTGTCAGCCCTGCGATGACCTGGCGACTTGTCCAGGGTGTACCCCGCCTTTCGCCCGTAGTCAGCTGGGATAGGCTCCAGCTTGCCTGCGACCCTGTAGAAGGATAAAGCGGCTAGAGATAATGAGATGAGATGAAATTAGCCCTAAGGGATATGACTCCATTTCAGAAACTTAACAAAAATGAACATATTATGGCAAATCGTAGCCTACAATAAAACTGGCCTGGAAAAAAAAAACCAAGCCTTTTAAATCACAGCTAGACAATGACTATTAGCTATATGAAGCTACCCAGTCACATTTCGAAAAACAGAATTAGAAATAAAATCAAAGTGCTTTTAATGATATTGAAGTGCTTAGGCATATTAGCCCTCGAAGGAAAGGCAGCTCAATCACTTTAGTCTGACTTCCGACCAGAAAAAAAACAAAAAAACAAAAAAAAACAAAACCTGTTATACAGGACAAAAATGTAAACAAACGGTCAGCATATCTTCAACAACATACTCCGCCACAAGTCTCCTAACCTCTTGAGTGGGAGAACGTTAATTTTGGCTGCTTTGTGATTTTATCGCCACTCTCATCCTCCGCTTGCTTCCTTGCTACCTTCATGTTACTATGGCACCTCTGTAAATGTTTAGTTAAATTACTGGTGCTATTTTGGGAAGTGGACAGTTCTTTAGGTTTAGCACACAAAGTGCATTTGACTATGATGTTCTTCACATCCTTATTTTTCACAAACTTAAAATAATGGGCGTATGCCCATCTGGAGAATGTGCTATCTGACGTTAGATCAGCTGCAGGTTCACTCATCTCTCTCTTCTGTCTGACTAGCCTAAAGGAAAAGGAAGAGAAACATTTTGCGCGGACGTTTCGCCTCTGCTGATCTCGCGGTGATTTTGGTGAATTTGCATGAAGGAAAAAGACCCACCACTTCATTCCAGGTTAAAAATGCATTGTAACGCGCGTTACTGACATTTGTACCGAGTAAAATATTACCAAACTTTTTTCTGTAATGCCTTTCATTACCGCGTTACCGCAAAAAGCAATGCATTACAGTAATTCGTTACTTTTGTAACGCGTTACTCCCAACACTGCTTCTTTTCTTCTCTTGTGAATTTGTATTGTCCTGTCATCCAAATTTAATTAAAAGTAATACAAGACATGGTTTTATTTTGAATTCCTATCCCATGTAGATCCATCATTTTTTTGTCCGCTCATGTACACTTTTTTTTGGGGGGGGGGGGGGGGGGGGTGCTCAAAATTCTACTCTTTGTAGACTCATGATAATGATGAAAATTATGGATGACCCCCCAACAATGGTTCGTATACACATACTGACCTCTGGCCCTCTTCATCACTCTCCTCTTCATCTTCATGCATCAAGTCTCTGAAGGAAGTCACTCGGTGTTCACTAAATAAGAACACACATCAAACAAGCATATTAAAATACTCAGACAATTAAGGCTTGCATTTTGCAGAGGGTTGCAAAATGACTCTGGTATCACTGGATCAGGTAGCAGGGGACAGATTAAAGGAACAGCAGAACTGCAAACCCCCCAAAGATGAATAACAAATATTATATAAGCAACTCTGCTGCTGCTTTACCTTGGTCCTGTGGATCGAGGGCCCAGGCCACTTTTTGACTGAGGAAGGGTAACGATATCATCATCTCCTCCATCCTCAAAGAAACTGGCAAGGGCAAGCTGAGGAGACATGAAGATCAGGGACACAGACGCTTCATAAGTAACGCGTAAACATTGTTGTTCAATCTGACGTCAGACATTCACAACACAACTGATTACAAATCGTATAAAAGTAAAGCTTGCTCGCGCTGGCTTCAGTATTCTACAATATCATTCAAGCGTGAACATTTCTTGTACGTCATAAACTTAAGACGAATAATGCACGCTTAGCGACTCGTCTGTCCGACACTGCTGTAGCTAAACCAGCTAGCAATCTACAGGGCCTGCGATGTAGTTAACGGAGTTACCGCGATAACGTGAACACGTCTGGGGTAGATTTAATTTAATCACTCTTAACAGGCTAATTATAATGACAAAATGCTCAGACTCGGGTGTTTTCCATCAACAGTGACTTGCACAATTCGCGAGCCGGTTAGTTAGCTTACGCTAGCTAATTAGCTAGCTACAGAGCGTACCAGCTTCTAATTTACAGTCAGATATAATATATACGAAGCAACTTTAAGCCTCCCTCACCTGCAAATCCCAGCCAGCTGATTCGAGGAAAAACCGGGCTCTCTCATCTTCAACACCAGTAATTGCAACAAACTCCCTCACCGATTCATCCCGCGACGCCATTTTGGTTTGTGGAACTGCAGCTCGGTCCGACTGCTCGACGAGAAACAGTGGACTGAAAACTTAGGTTCCGAGTTAGGTAGAAAAACCTTCCAGCCCAGAATAGCTGAACTACAAGATATCTATTTTGAATCAGAATAAATGCAAGTTCATACTATTTTGTATGAGTAAAGCCTGGGTTCTCAAAGGGGTTTTGTTTGTTTGTGGCCAGGAACCCCTTTAACTCTAAAATAAATTCTACACCACCCCAGGACAGGTTTATTTAATGTACTTTATTTTAAACGTGTGCAACAAATTGGGGGGAGTTTATTTATTATAAGATGTGAGATGTGTATTCCTGAGCTTTCCACCCACAGAACACTCGAGGCTCAATTTGTATAGGTAATCGTATGGGGCCGAGTAAAATTAAGGATCAATTTCATGAGTGATTTCAAAGTTTTGAAAATTGAAATCAATTTTCAAAACTTTGAAATCACGAGGGCGGCACGGTGGTGTAGTGGTTAGCGCTGTCGCCTCACAGCAAGAAGGTCCTGGGTTCGAGCCCTGAGGCCGGCGAGGGCCTTTCTGTGTGGAGTTTGCATGTTCTCCCCGTGTCCGCGTGGGTTTCCTCCGGGTGCTCCGGTTTCCCCCACAGTCCAAAGACATGCAGGTTAGGTTAACTGGTGACTCTAAATTGACCGTAGGTGTGAATGTGAGTGTGAATGGTTGTCTGTGTCTATGTGTCAGCCCTGTGATGACCTGGCGACTTGTCCAGGGTGTACCCCGCCTTTCGCCCCTAGTCAGCTGGGATAGGCTCCAGCTTGCCTGTGACCCTGTAGAAGGATAAAGCGGCTAGAGATAATGAATGAATGAATGAATGAAATCACGAGTGAAATTGAGCCTTAATTTTACGAGGAACCATACGATTACTTGTTTAGGGCCGGGTGGCACGGTGGTGTAGTGGTTAGCACTGTCACCTCACAGCAAGAAGGTCCGGGTTCGAGCCCCGTGGCCGGCGAGGGCCTTTCGGTGTGGAGTTTGCATGTTCTCCCCGTGTCTGCGTGGGTTTGCTCCGGTTTCGCCCACAGTCCAAAGACATGCGGTTTTATTTATTTATTTTGAGGATAACCCCTTGAGATGTGGCATCTCATTTTCAAGGGGGTCCTAATGACAATACAAAAAAAGAAAAACAGGACTTGAATACACACACTAAACATATACACAATAGACATATACACAAACACACCAACGTTGCTCTCCAAACTACCCCACTACCCCCACCCAGCATACTACAATAATGTCATTTATATACGGTATCATACAGTATCAGCACAACTAATCCAAGAAAGAGAGGAAAAACAAAAACAAACAAACAAAAAACATTCAGAAACAGGAGCAGGATGTTTGAAAATGAGTGATTAGAGATGATCTGAAAATATGAAAGGAAGAAATGGACCTGAGTATTGAAGGAAGACTGTTCCAGTCTGATGGTGCTTTAAACTTAAATGCACGACGACCAATTTCTTTGCGAATTCTAGGTGTAACTAGAAACAAATGGTCAATGTGCCGTAAACTGTAATGAGAGCTTAGAGGAGTTAATAACTGTTTCAAGTAAGGAGGAGCCTTTAAGTGAATACATTTGAAAATTAGGGTTGACCAATGGTTAACTGGTGACTCTAAATTGACCGTAGGTGTGAATGTGAGTGTGAATGTTTGTCTGTGTCAGCCTTGTGATGACCTGGCGACTTGTCCAGGGTGTACCCCGCCTTTCACCCGTAGTCAGCTGGGATAGGCTCCAGCTTGCCTGCGACCCTGTAGAACAGGATAAAGCGGCTAGAGATAATGAGATATAGGGCCAAATTCATACTCCGGAAGCCATTCAAGCTCACAACATTTGTCATTCCCGTTTTCTGAACCAACCAGAGCGCAAGGCTATCTTGCACATTTGAATCAGTTTCTAAAGCATCTTTCATCATGACACGGCGACACGACACGAGGATTTACATCTTTCTGGATTGATCCCGGTTATTTCTCTGGTCTCAGATGCCGATCCAATGCTGCCTGCATTACTTTAAGAGAGTCTGGTTCGTAGTTTTCCCCATTTTCTTTCCTCACTTCTGCATAAAACTGCGATAGCACCTTGTCTAACTCACAGCATTCATATGCCACTAGAGAGTCGTTTATTTGTCTTTCTGCGGCCCATTTCTTAAACACGGAAAGCCAATAATTCGTACTTCTTTTGGTATTTTCATTTTCGCTTGCAGCTTTCAATTGGTTTATCATTTTTTCGTCAAATATAGTGAAACGCGGCATTGCTGGGTCAGCCATTTTGTTGACAAAATTTGCTAATTTTTGTAACCGTAACCAAGCAATGAACTAGTCAGTAGCATTTCAGAAATCCGGCCCCGTGTTAAGGGAAAAAAAAAGCCCTCCTTGATTGACCAATCAGAATTGAGTAATTTGGCCCTATGTATTAAAAGACATTCCTTTAAACAGTCTTATAATACATAGGGCCAAATTACTCAATTTGGCCGTATGTATTTGTTTTTTAATTATTGAGGTTTACTTCAGTAATACCCCTCAACACGCCCACCACCTGGGCAACATGGTGGTGTAGTGGTTAGCACGGTCGCCTCACAACAAGAAGGTTCTGAGTTTGAACCCAGCAGCCGTTGAGGGCCTTTCTGTGTGGAGTTTGCATGTTCTCCCCATGTCTGCGTGGGTTTCCTCCGGGTTCTCCGGTTTCCCCCACAGTCCAAAGACATGCGGTTAGGTTAATATGGGACGGCCTTGGGCTGAGGTGCCCTTGAGCGAGGCACCTAACTCCCAACTGCTCCCTGGGTGCTGTTAGCATGGCTGCCCACTGCTCTGTGTGTGTGTGTGTGTTCACTGCTTCAGATGGGTTAAATGCAGAGAGGAAATTTCACAAGTGTGTGATGAATAAAGTTGTGCTTTCTTTCTTGTTCAATAGAGATCAGTAAAACAGCTTAATAAGTATAAGAACTCTGTGACAAATATTAATCATGTTGAACTGTGATTTTTCACCACTGTAAATATATAGGGTTTTTTTTAAACGATAGATTTGCGTCATAGACCTTGGGGTTGATCTTTGGACCTCATTTGATATTCCCTAATAAAAATAAACCAAGATGACCCAGTTGATTACTGAGGAAACTAATTTTGTGTTTGTCCTGTCAGTTCTGTCTCATCTCATTATCTCTAGCCGCTTTATCCTGTCCTACAGGGTCGCAGGCAAGCTGGAGCCTATCCCAGCTGACTACAGGCGAAAAGCGGGGTACACCCTGGACAAGTCACCAGGTCATCACAGGGCTGACACAGACAACTATTCACACCTACGGTCAATTTAGAGTCACCAGTTAACCTAACCTGCATGTCTTTGGACTGTGGGGAAAACCAGAGCACCCAGAGGAAACCCACGCGGACACGGGGAGAACATGCATGCAAACTCCACACAGAAAGGCCCTCGCCGGCCACGGGGCTCGAACCCGGACCTTCTTGCTGTGAGGCGACAGCGCTAACCACTACACCACCGTGCCGCCCCTCAGGTCTATGTAAGACAGATATTAAAAATGTATAAAGTGTGTCCCTGCTGAAAGTGTGAATGTATAAATTAGTATAAAAGTAGAGCTTAAACTGTATGAATTTTGTGGGTTGTTTTAATTTTGTCCCGTGTTTGTGTTCATGCCGTATGTGTGGAATAATGTCTAGTTGCAGTATTCCGCTACACCACTAGATGTCAGTGTGAGTTCGAAATAAAAATGGACAAGCGACCAGAAACCTCTTGGGCCAATCTCACAGTCAAACTGCGAATAGTACTTTTATACAAGTCCTTGCTCCATTGAACAGAGAATAAAGTGCATCCATTTTGTCAATAAAAGTTTTGGGAACGTCTTTTTGAACACGTATTGCATTCTTTTAGCATGTTGTTGAGAAATGGTTTGCAAAGAGAACACTACACCAGATCATAATCTTCCCTCTTCCGTGTGGGGTCGATAAGGGTAGGACTCAGGACCTTCCCCAAGGGTCCAACAGTAGTAGCTTGGCGGTGCAGGAGCTCGAACCCCAACCCTCTGATCACTAACCTGCTGAGTTATTACCTGCTGAGGCTGCTGTTTAAAATTTTGCTGCAGTAAGGTGCCAAAGGCCAAATTATGTCAGCTTCTTTACAGGAAATACCTGTTTTACGACTATGGATCTTTGTAATTAACATATGGTCTTCAATGGCATGCAATATTTATTGGGTAATTAAAGTCTGAGGTGACGTTTTTATTTGTACTTCCTTTCATCAAAATTTCTGTCTGTTTTCATTTAGAATAATGGTTTCTTACATGCCTTTTGCCTACCTGCTAATAGCGGTGCCAGTGCGATTTAGTTTTCCCTAAAGAGATCAATGCAGCAGCGCTTTAATCTTTTAGTCTTTCCAGCTCTCTCAGCTCTTCATCTCACTCTGCTCAAACAGATAAACAGTGCCATTACGTGGCTCATCATCTTGTAGATGGCTGACTAGCCAAGTTGAGTCTCTCATGTAATTCAGCACAACTGCTATGTACAACTGAATTACATTCCGTAACTTTCAGTTCAATATTTCCTGTCTCCTCAAATTTAGGTTGCATTTGCTGTTAATATGATATTGAAAGTTGCTGGAAAATGGTAGGTGTGCCCTTTTGCTTTTTTGGGAGCCAACAGCAAAACCTCTGAAAATGTTGACAGTGTTTCTCCTATGAAAGTCCTCTTGTGACAGGGAGTGCAGCACACAACTGCTAGCATCTCATGAGAATAATTAAAAATATAGCACCCACCAACAAGGTAGCACCAGAATCACTAAATACATCACAATTATTTCAATATACAGTGGTGCTTGAAAGTTTGTGAACCCTTTAGAATTTTCTAGATTTCTGTATAAATATGACCTAAAACAACATCAGATTTTCACACAAGTCCTAAAAGTAGATAAAGAGAACCCAGTTAAACAACTGAGACAAAAATATTATACTTGGTCATTTATTTATTGAGGAAAATGATCCAATATTACATATCTGTGAGTGGCAAAAGTATGTGAACCTCTAGGATTAGCAGTTAATTTGAAGGTGAAATTAAAGTCAGGTGTTTTCAATCAGTGGGATGACAATCAGGTGTGAGTGGGCACCCTGTTTTATTTAAAGAACAGGGATCTGTCTGTAATGGCTCTAACATAGGGCGGAGCACAGAGTACGGCAGGACAGAGATCAGGTTTGTGCACAGGGGTTTTTATTGCCACACTTTTCAGTGAACAACGAGAAACTAACACAGACACACACACACACAACCGGCGTCTGGTTCGGGGATGAGCTCCTCTGCTCTCGCTCTCCCTCCTTAAATAGGGCGCGGTCACTGGGAAGACACAGACAAACACAGGTTAATTGCCGTCAGGTGTAGTGATTCTGCCACTTACCTTCCTTGACTCCGCCCTCCTGTCACAGACTGGCGCTTGACCACGCCCCTGCTGCCACATACCCCCACTGCCCGACTCAGGCCGGGCGGCCGTCCGGCCCGCAGCCGACTCTCCCCCCCCCCCCCCCCCCCCCCCCTTGACGGGAGAGGAAGTCTGCCACGACCATCTGCGCCCCCGGCCTGTGGACCACCTTAAAGTTGAAGGGTTGGAGTGCCAGATACCAATGGGTGATCCGCGCGTTGGCATCTTTCATGCGGTGGAGCCACTGGAGGGGCGCGTGGTCCGAACAGAGGGTGAACAGGCGCCCCAGCAGGTAGTAACGGAGGGCGAGGACCGCCCACTTGATCGCCAGACACGCCTTTTCAATGGTGCTGTAGCGCCCCTCACGCACTGACAGCTTCCTACTGATGTAGAGGACGGGGCGGTCCTCCCCCTCCACCTCCTGGGACAAAACAGCCCTCTGTCCGACGCATCGGTCTGCAACACAAAGGGGAGAGAAAAGTCAGGGGAGTGTAGAAGTGGCCCCCCACACAGTGCAGCCTTTACCTCTGAAAAAGCCCGCTGGCATTGCTCCGTCCACTGGACTGGATCTGGGGCCCCCTTTTTAGTGAGATCAGTCAGCGGGCTGGTGACGTCCGAATAATTAGGTATAAACCTACGGTAATAGCCAGCCAGCCCCAGGAACTGTCTCACCCCATTTTTGGTCTTGGGCCTCGGGCAGGCCGCAATCGCTGCCGTCTTATTAATTTGGGGACGCACCTGCCCGTTGCCCAAGTGGAAGCCCAGATACCGTACTTCCACCCGCCCAATCACACACTTCTTTGGGTTGGCTGTGAGCCCCGCTCGCCTCAGCGACCTAAGGACGGCCCTCAGATGTTCAAGGTGCCGCGGCCAGTCATTACTATAGATGATGATATCATCTAGATACATGGCGTGGGGGCGGAGGACTCTATCCATCAGCTGCTGAAACGTAGCGGGTGCCCCAAACAGCCCAAACGGAAGGGTGACGAATTGGTGTAAACCAAACGGTGTGGAAAAGGCCATTTTTTCTCGGGATAGGGGAGTCAAGGGGATCTGCCAATATCCCTTTGTCAAATCCAGTGTCGAATAAAAGCGAGCAGTGCCGAGTCGATCAAGCAACTCATCAATACGAGGCATTGGGTAAGCATCGAATTTAGACACCACGTTGACTTTTCTGTAGTCCACACAGAACTGGACCGACCCGTCGGCCTTGGGTACCAAGACCACCGGGCTGCTCCAGTCACTGTGGGACTCCTCGACGATGCCCATTTCGAGCATGGTCTCAAGTTCTTCCTGAACCACCTTTTTTTTGTGTTTGGGTAGTCTGTAAGGGCGGCTACGCACTACTACCCCCGGGGGCGTCTCTATATGGTGCTCTATGAGGTTAGTGCGACCGGGCAGGGGCGAGAACACATCCGAAAACTCGGTCTGCAACTGGGCGACTTCCGTGAGTTGGGTCAGGGAGAGGTGGTCTCCACAGGGGACCGGAGAGGTACGTGATGTCAATGCCCCTTTTTGAACCTCCGGCCCCAGCTCTGCCTTCTTCGGAACCACCGACACCAACGCCACGGGGACCTCCTCATTCCAGAGTTTAAGCAGATTGAGGTGGTAAATCTGTAGCGCCCCACCCCTGTCCGTTCGCCTTACCTCATAGTCGATGTCCCCGACTCGCCGTGTGACCTCAAAGGGTCCTTGCCACTTGGCGATCAATTTGGAGCTCGACGTGGGCAACAGTATGAGTACCTTATCTCCCGGTGTGAACTCTCTAAGGCGCGTACCCTTGTTGTACAGGTGGGCTTGCCGTTCTTGGGCCTGCTACAAATTCTCCTGGGTTAGGTGGGTGAGCGTGTGGAGTTTTGCGCGCAGGTCCATAACGTATTGAATTTCGTTCTTACTTTGTGAAGGTCCCTCCTCCCAATTTTCCCGCAGCACATCTAGAATGTCACGCGGCTTACGCCCATATAATAATTCGAATGGGGAGAACCCCGTGGAGGCTTGGGGAACCTCTCGCACTGAAAACAACAAGGGCTCGAGCCACTTATCCCAATTACGTGCGTCCTCACTTACGAATTTTTTAATGATATTTTTGAGGGTGCGATTGAACCGTTCCACTAAACCGTCCGTTTGTGGGTGATACACGCTGGTGCGGATCGGCTTAATCCCCAATAACCCATACAGTTCGCGCAGTGTCTGTGACATAAATGTGGTGCCTTGATCAGTTAGAATCTCTTTCGGGATTCCAACTCGGGAGATAATGCGGAAGAGCGCCTCCGCAATACTGCGTGCTGAGATATTGCGCAGAGGCACTGCTTCCGGGTATCGCGTTGCATAGTCCACCAGAACTAATATAAAGTGGTACCCTCGTGCTGACCGATCTAATGGCCCGACGAGATCCATCCCAATCCTTTCGAACAGGGTCTCGATTAATGGTAGAGGGCGCAAAGGCGCTTTTGGAATGGCTGCTGGATTTACTAACTGGCATTCGCGACACGCCGTACACCACCTATGGATATCGCCGCGAATCCCCGGCCAATAGAATCGGGCCATTATTCGGGCTAGTGTCTTATCCTGCCCTAAGTGTCCAGCCATGGGATTAAAGTGAGCCGCCTGGAATACCAATTCCCGGCGGCTCTTTGGAATTAAAAGTTGCGTGACTCGCTCTTTAGTTTGAGTGTCCTGCGTCACTCGGTATAACCTATCCTTCATAATCGCGAAGTAGGGGAAGGACGGGGTGGCGTTGGGCTGGAGCGTTTGACCATCGATTACTCTCACTTGGTCAAACGCATGTCGCAGAGTCTCGTCTCGCGATTGTTTTAATGGGAAATCCGCGAGGGATTCCCCAATAGAGAGAGGAGGAGCCGGCGGCTCCTCACTCTGACGCGGAGATGACGTGGACGGCTCTGTGACAGCTGCTCCCGCCAGAGCGACACCGGGACCTCCCCCTGTCAAATGGCAGGACCCACTCTTTACTAAGCATCTCATTAAATCCCGAAATCCTGTCCAATCAGTCCCCAAAATTACAGAGTGGGTAAGGTGAGGATTAACCGCCGCCTTCACTATAAATTTTTCCCCTCGGGAAAAAATGTGGACCGACACCAAAGGGTAGCTGTGAACGTCCCCATGCACACATAACACCTTCACCCCCTGTGCCGCCCCAATGCCTCGTTTTGAACCAGGCTTTGGTGAATTGAGGTCTGGTTACAACCAGAATCCACCAACGCCTGATATGTATCCCCTTGGATACTCACCGGTATGCGATACGCTCCGGCCCGATCGAGGGTGGCCTCTGGCGTGTCGGGGATCCGAACCACAGTGCCCACTTCCATCACCGTGCACTGCTGTTGAAGGTGGCCCGGCTCCCCACAGCGCCAGCAGACTGGCCCGGGCTTTCCCTCTGCACCGGTGTTCTGGGGCTCACTTACCTGAGGTAGGGGAGAGACAGACACAGAAGGGAGAAACAGGAGGGCACCGTGGGTGCGGCGGGCCGGCTGGGGAGGTGCCGGCCCCCACCTCCGTGGTGGGGGAATGGGGCAAGGACGGGACACAGGAGGAGGGGGAGAGAGAGAGAGAGAGAGAAGAGGAGAGAAGAGAAGATGCCGTCTGCTGTCCTGCCGCCGGGACAGCCACCAAATGGTCCTCCGCCAGCTCGACTGCCTGATCCAGTGACGCCGGGCGGTGGCACTGGACCCACTCCGTGGTTCCTGCTGGCAAGCGAGCGATGAACTGTTCCAGCACCACCTGGTCGATGATTTCCTCGGCATCGCGGTTGTCGGCCCTCAACCACCGCCAGCAGGCGTCCCTGAGCTGCTGGCCAAACGCGAACGGCCGGCCGACTTCCTCCAAGTGCAATGTGCAGAAGCGCTGGCGCTGCTGTTCTGGGGTGCGCCCCACTTGCTGGAGGACGGTCCAGCGGAGTTCCACGTAGGCCAGCCGGTGGTCGGCGGGGAGCTGTAGCGCAGCCAGCTGTGCCTCTCCCGTTAGCAGGGGGAGGAGGCGCCCCGCGCGCTGCTCCATCGGCCACCCCGAGGCTTCGGCGACTTGCTCGAAGAGCGTGATGAACGCCTTGGGGTCGTCCTGCGGGCCCATCTTGGTGATGGTGAGGGGAGACAGGCCCGCGGTAGGAGCGCTGGTGGACCCCGCCAACGCGAGGAGGTGCCGGAACGCCTCTCGATCTTCTTGTTGGGCCAGCACCAGGGCCTTGAAGCATCGCTCTTGCTTCTTCCGGAGGGTGACGACCGCCTGGTGCTGGCTTTGCTGAGCCATGGCGAGGGCGTGGACCAGGTCGGCGAACGGGGAGGACTCCATGGGGCTGCTCGGCTGGTGCTCCACGTCTCCCGGGTTTCAGCACCACTGTAACGGTTCTAACGTAGGGCGGAGCACAGAGGACGGCAGGACAGAGATCAGGTTTGTGCACAGGGGTTTTTATTGCTACACTTTTCAGTGAACAACGAGAAACTAACACAGACACACACACACACAACCGGTGTCTGGTTCAGGGATGAGCTCCTCTGCTCTCGCTCTCCCTCCTTAAATAGGGTGCGGTCACTGGGAAGACACAGACAAACGCAGGTTAATTGCCATCAGGTGTAGTGATTCTGCCACTTACCTTCTCTGACTCCGCCCTCCTGTCACAGACCGGCACTTGACCACGCCCCCGCTCCCACACTGTCAAAGTCTGATCTTCACAACACATGTTTGTTGAAGTGTATCATGGCATGAACAAAGGAGATTTCTGAGGACCTCAGAAAAAGCGTTGTTGATGCTCATCAGGCTGGAAAAGGTTACAAAACCATCTTTAAAGAGTTTGGACTCCATCAATTCACAGTCAGACAGATTGTGTACAAATGGAGGAAATTCAAGACCATTGTTACCCTCCCCAGGAGTGGTCAACCAACAAAGATCACTCCAAGAGCAAGGCATGTAATAGTCGGCGAGGTCACAAAAGACCCCAGGGTAACTTCTACGGTAAGCAACTGAAGGCCTCTCTCACATTGGCTAATGTTAATGTTCATGAGTCTACCATCAGGAGAACACTGAACAACAATGGTGTGCATGGCAGGGTTGCAAGGAGAAAGCCACTGCTCTCCAAAAAGAACACTGCTGCTCGTCTGCAGTTTGCTAAAGATCACGCGAACAAGCCAGAAGGCTATTGGAAAAATGTTTTGTGGACGGATGAGACCAAAATAGAACTTTGTGGTTTAAATGAGAAGCGTTATGTTTGGAGAAAGGAAAACACTGCATTCCAGCATAAGAACCTTATCCTATCTGTGAAACATGGTGGTGGTAGTATCATGGTTTGGGCCTGTTTTGCTGCATCTGGGCCAGGATGGCTTGCCATCATTGATGGAGCAATCAGAGATGCCAACCACTATGAAATTTTCGTATTTTATACGATTTTCTGCCACTTTTGCACCACTACGACCAGTTAATTCGAAACTACGAATTTCGCAGTGATCGGAAAAAAAATCAGTTCGTTCCGCATTTTTGTTTGGTACGTTGAACTCCGCCATGATCGAAGAAAATTCAGTCCGTTCCGCATTTTCGGAAGGATGAAATCCGCGGGAATCATTCAAAGCTTTCATGATACTTTGTCGCTGATTGGTTGATATTCGTTTCCGGGTTTGAACTCGACCAATCAAAATTCGTGATAGTGCCGTCCGACAATGGAGAAGCCAAGCAAGAATAACCAGAAATTTAATGATAAATATACAGCAACATGGCCGTGTATTGTTCCTTTGCGAAAGGGGATGTATTTCGCACAATGCACGGTTGTATATGGTTAGTTATAAAGTAAAAAAGGACAGATCTGAATTTTATTTTATTGAAATTGTTATAACCATTGCTACAAACCATACAAGCAGGTTTAATGATAATATGTAATATGCTTTAGATTAACAAAATCATGACATATGATAATATTAACAGTAGTTGTAAGTCCTCAGAAATGGTTCCGGTGCCAAAGCTAGATAAGGTTTGGGTTCAAACTTTCAGTTGACATATTCTTAAAACTACTTTGAATGAAATAAGTTTTCATGACTGTGATTCTAGAATCAACTTAATAAAAAAATTCAAAGTCTGCAGTTGGAACCAAGAAAAAAATGTGATTTGGCATGAAATGACCTATTAAGAAATATATCTGTGAATAAAACACATTTCATAAGGATTGACTTGTCTAAGCTTCATTTTTTTATTTTGCAAAGTAACAAATGTACTCTTTCACTGTGCATTCTACACTCATGAAAACATTACAATATATCATATTGTGTGCATATATATGCATACAGTTTGCAACTGAAAACTACAGATTCTTCGGCCCCGGACTACAGATCTGTTTATTGAAAGGTTGGCATCTCTGAGCAATGAATTCTGAATGATACCAGCGAATTCTAAAGGAAAATGTCAGGACATCTGTCCATGAACTGAATCTCAAGAGAAGGTGGGTCATGCAGCAAGACAACGACCTTCAGCACACAAGTCGTTCTACCAAAGAATGGTTAAAGAAGAATAAAGTTAATGTTTTGGAATGGCCAAATCAAAGTCCTGACCTTAATCTAATCGAAATGTTGTGGAAGGACCTGAAGCGAGCAGTTCATGTGAGGAAACCCACCAACATCCCAGAGTTGAAGCTGTTCTGTATGGAGGAATGGGCTAAAATTCCTCCAAGCCGGTGTGCAGGACTGATCAACAGTTACCGGAAATGTTTAGTTGCAGTTATTGCTGCACAAGGGGGTCACACCAGATACTGAAAGCAAAGGTTCACATACTTTTGCCACTCACAGATATGTAATATTGGATCATTTTCCTCAATAAATAAATGGCAGAGTATAATATTTTTGTCTCATTTGTTTAACTGGGTTCTCTTTATCTACTTTTAGGACTTGTGTGAAAATCTGATGATGTTTTAGGTCATATTTATGCAGAAATATAGAAAATTCTAAAGGGTTCACAAACTTTCAAGCACCATTGTAAACCCAGTGTGCCCTGGTATGAGTCTGAGTAAGTAATCTTTACGGCATTGTTTTGGCCTTTGGATGAAGGTCTAGAGTTGGATGCAAAAAAAAAAAAAAAAAACCACACAATGCAGATGAGCAGAGGCCTGTGAGGATTTGCAACTAATGCAGGAAATGCTGCCAGACAGAGAAGCTCAGGTCCCAAAATACCATGCAAGTCTGTCTAAATGAAGAAGTCTGAGAAACTTACAGTGAAATAACAGAACATTTGACCACAATGAGCTGAATAATGAAGTCTCTGGTTGATCTGAAACACTCTACAGCTACGCTATTGTAAAACACAATGAAGTTACTATGTGTATACTGTGGTTTGGGCAACCGGAATTTTAACTATTTTTAAATTATATGCTGTATGTATATTCTCACAGGAAACGGAGCTCTGTAGAGATTGTTAATGTGGCATGTACGATCAAAATATAGTTTCCATTTATGTGAGGTATCACAAGTTTAAAAATGTACTTAGATTTTCAGTATGTCATTTGCAATGACTTTGAAACAGCTTGATGCATGAGTGGTGAAAGGCAGTGAGGAGGACTGAGTGGCTTTGATTAATCTGACAGACAGAAAGGAAGACGGAGAAGTAGACCAGTCAATCCAGACCTACCTGTCAGATCTAAAGCCAAACAAGCACAATGGATTCCATCACACGCTCTCATACATCTCAAGGACATGCAAATGCCCACAGAATGGAGGTAAACGTGACTGCAGACTGGTAAAGCACGACAACACACACATAAACATCCACCAAATTACAGAACTTTCATCTCATTTAGATAGTAAGGCTGCGATTCTCTAAACAGGAAATCATAAAACGTGCAAGAGAGAAGAGGGAAGCGTAATTAGTGAGTAGTTATATCTATTACTAAGATGTCATACACATCCCCCAGTCCCTGTTGGGGTATGTTTTTATGGTGGATGGCCCAGAGGATAAGGCTGTATCTCATCTGTATCTCAACCATTCTCATCTGAATATAATTAATGTCTTATAGACAACATTGCACACCCAAACTCTTGGCTATATTCTGCAGAGATACCAGGGAAAAAAATGAGGTTTGATATGTTATCATTACTAACAGACACTCCTTGGGGGTCAAGGTGAGAAACAAGTCGGGAAACCAGATCTCCATAATAATGGTACATCCGTTCAAAAGGCAGTAAATTTCAAATATGAACCGTTAAGCTTCAACCATCAGGTCTTATCTCTGTAACTATGATCATTATTGTTTATTTAGAAGAACCATGCTCTCGTGGGCTTTACTGTTTCAGAAGCTTGATGTCTGTGGGGGGCTCAGTGAATAGGTTGGGCCTGGATCAACAGGAAGAAGCCTGTGTATGTCCTGAAACAGCCCTGGTTTTATCTCTCCTCTTCTGCCTTTCATCTTATCTTTGCCACTACTGTCCTCCTTTTCTGCCACTATCTCCGTGTTGAAGAACCAGCACTCTAGTTAATACTATTCTCTCTCTCTCTCTCTCCCTTAATTTATGACTCCAAATCCTTTTCTTTATATTTATCTTTACTGATATTCAAAATTCAAGTGACCATGAAACAAAACGGCTAAAACACAGCATAATTCAAGATCACATCTCATCTCCTCTAGCTGCTTTATCCTGTTCTACAGGGTTGCAGGCAAGCTGGAGCCTATCCCAGCTGACTACGGGCGAAAGGTGGGGTACACCCTGGACAAGTTGCCAGGTCATCACAGGGCTGACACATAGACAACCATTCACACTCACACCTACAGTCAATTTAGAGTCACCAGTTAACCTAACCTGCATGTCTTTGGACTGTGGGGGAAACTGGAGCACCCGGAGGAAACCCACGCGGGCACGGGGAGAACATGCAAACTCCGCACAGAAAGGCCCTCGCCGGCCACGGGGCTCGAACCCGGACCTTCTTGCTGTGAGGCGACAGCGCTAACCACTACACCACCATGCCGCCCCAAGATCACATTATACAAGTAATTTATCTACAAGTAAAAGTAAGCCCACTGGTTTTTATCTTCGTATAATATCATTATTGTCCTCTGTCTAGTGAAAGTGCTTTTAAAAACTATTTCGCATTAGATAAATGGCTCGCTAATGGTCATTTTAATTGTTGTTTTTTCACAATTTCGATTTAACAACATTGTTAAAATATAGCTGGTTTTCCTTTTGTGTGGTCTGTTCTTCAAAAATACCATAAAATTGTGACTTCAAATTCATTTTCATTTTAAAATCAAGCCTATATTGCTTTCAACATATAAAAACCTAAAGTTTGAGTGTTTCTTCATTATTGAAGCTTGGCATTAGAGACTATTTTTTTCAATGAGACCACTTTATCAGACCACAGCCTTATAAATATCTGTATATTGAGGGTCTTACACATTATGTTTGTAATACATTCTTTACTCTCTTCCAGTTTCCAGTTATATTCAGTACAATTGCATCAATTATTGAAAGATCCATTTAATATCTAACACTCTCAACACAAGAAGTTATAATATTCCTGCTCTAGTTTTACCCCCATTTAGTTTTCCATTTATGACATTTCCAGTCATCAATCCTCAGTTTTATTTGTGTGCTAGGTTTGTGTGTATCTCTCCTGACCCCCTCACTCTGACCTGGGAGTCCATGGTGTTTTTCACTCTGACACTTTAATCAGAAGGTTTAACCGAAGACCGTCTGAAGCTCCGCTCTGTCTCACTCCTGACTACATAAATTAGCTTTCATCTCTGTCTCTGGATAATTTTCCTCCTGTATTTGTGCTAAAAGAAACACACTGCCTTTTCTCTAATACTTAATCACATCTAAATGTGTAGTGTACAACCTTCAACTGAGTTTCACAGTACAGTTATTAGGATTAGTTGGTGTGCTTACATTTACATCCTTCAGTACTCTTGAAGAAAGGATAACAACAGCTTGGATAACAATTTTCTCAGCACAGGAAAAGTTCTTTGACCCTTGGTGTATTTTTTTTTCAAATGTTTTCTGAGATAGGAGAGAGAGTTGGTTTCTTGTTTGGTTCTTGTGGACCCATAAACCATGAGCTAGAACCAATGGGACAACAAGGGCAGATTAATCTCTCCCTTGACAGAGTGAGAGCTGTAAATCTGCAACTGGGAGAGCAAAGATAACAGCCACTCGGCGTGTTTTACAGTGAGCTTCACCCAGCAGCAGGCCACCTGCCGCCACCCCCTCCTCATTCTAAAGAACAAGCTGGCTTTCATTTAAACAGACTGACTGAGAGAGTGAGAGTGCTTACAGGTCTTACTCTGATACCAATGTTGATTATGGGGGATATACTAAGAGGAAAGGCTTGTTTGAATGAATACATTGACAATAGAACTGTAGTGCCTAATGAAACGCAAAAGACGTTTGCTCTGGCTAACCCTGGATACAATGGATATGCGAACAGATAAGGCTCAGCCCTTCAGAGACAGCGTGTCACATCAAGGGCAACCATGCATGTGTGTAAACAATACAACAGTGGCTTGCTGATCCCTTGTTAACAACAACTTTCTTTGTGATTAGATAAAACCCAGCAGCCTTAATGCAATTACCAGCACAAAAGACCTAATAAAAGTAAGTGAGTTCTGTCCAAAACAAATGGCTATAAAACCACGAGGAGCAAAACACAGAGCCTTATGTCTCAATTTAAGGCCTGGTGCCACTTGCCCTGTTACCTTTTATATTTAACCTTGCTCCTATATATTTGGATATTAAGGGTGATTCAGTGTGACATTCCACTTGCAGTCTCCAGGGCAATTGCTCTTCTGCCCCTTAAATGTGCTATAATGACTGAAGGGGCAGCAGGGTCTCTGTGGCAACCACAGAGAACCTCATCTGCTCTGCCAGGCACATGGACTATTTGAACGTAAATGAGGTAGACCTCAGCTGACATTTGCAACCTTAATGCAGCAGCTTTGATAGTGACCTAGAAGCAGCTTTGGAACCAAAAGGGTGCCGGTTTGATTCCCTGGACTAGCAGGAATGGCTGAAGTGCCCTTGAACAAGGCACCTAATCCCTCAACTGCTCCCCAGGCTGATCTATGTTGTACTTTGCTCTGGATAAGAGCATCTGCTAAATGCCTGTAATATGTGTATAATGCTTTTATGTTACTGTGTGTGTGTGTGTGTGTGTGTGTGTGTGTGTGTGTGTGTGGAGGGGGTCGGGGGGTGCTTCATGGCCCTGGTGAGGTTAACCCTTTGGTGACTGACCTCTTGAAAATAGTTCCTCCAGGAACGATGACGTTTCAGTTGTCAAGACAACGGAAAAACTAAAATACAAGAGCATTTTGTTTTGTGCACAAGAGCATTGTGACATATCTTTCTGTTTTTGTATTTTAGTTTTTCCGTTATCTTGACAACTGAAAAGTCATCGTTCCTGGAGGAACCATTTTCAAGGGGTCAGTCACCAAAGGGTTGTTTTGTATGCACAATGTTCAACTTAAATTAAGTTTTAATTGAACTCACATCCACACTGAGCTGACTGGGTTTGGCTGACTGGGTCAAATATTGTCAGCTCCATTATTATGGGCACCCTTTAATAGTATGGACAAAAAAAATCATTCATTTGTTTTAAGTAACCACCTTATCCAGGATTGCAGTGGATCCAAAGCCTTTCCCAGCCTCTCTGGGACACCAGCCAATCGCAGGGCACAATGTGTGCACACACACACTTGTACCTAGGAATAATTTAGATTAGCCAAAAGACCTATGTGCATGTTTTTGAGCAGTGAGTGGAAACTGGAAAACCCACCTGGAGCCTCAGGATTGAACCAGGGACTCTGGAGCTGTAAGGTAGCAATGCTGCTTGCTGCTCCACTGTGCCATCCACAGACAAAAATGATTGTATATAACAAAAATTACACTCCCTGATTCAATTCCATGACCGACATTAGATGACACCAAAGGGAAAACATTTTGGTGAGTAAAAATACCCAAACTGGGTGGCACAGTGGTGTAGTGGTTAGCACTGTCGCCTCACAGCAAGAAGGTGCTGGGTTCGAGCCCAATGGCCGGCGAGGGCCTTTCTGTGTGGAGTTTGCATGTTCTCCCCGTGTCTGCGTGGGTTTCCTCCGGGTGCTCTGGTTTCCCCCACAGTCTAAAGACATGCAAGTTAGATTAATTAGTGGCTCTAAATTGACCGTAGGTGTGAATGTGAGTGTGAATGGTTGTTTGTCTCTATGTGTCAGCCCTGTGATGATCTGGTGACTTGTCCAGGGTGTACCCCGCCTCTCGCCCATAGTCAGCTGGGATAGGCTTCAGCTTGCCCGCAACCATGCACAGGATAAGCGGTTACGGATAATGGATGGATGGATGGATGGAAAAATACCCAAACCTACTATAAAATATAACGGTGGATCAATGCTTTGGGGCTGGTGTGCAGTTGGTGGCTGAAGGCTGAAGGAAAACAAAATCAATATTTGGCAGCTGCTATCTTAGGCTCCAGATATAAACCCTGTTGAAATCCTGTGGTCAGAATTGCAGAGGGCTGTCTGAATGCACAAATCTAAGAATAAGAATAGGAAATTGCTTGAAATGTTGTGCATAGTGTAGTGGTCCAACATCCCTCTAAAGTGTCTCCAGTGTTATTAGACATTGCATGAAAAGGCTCATATTCTCTAACTCTCTGAAAGGGAGTGCTCACCAAATAAGGTGTTTTTTTTTTTTTTTTAGAAATTGTACTACTTAATAGAACAGTTTTATGTTTAAAAACTATTGTGTTAACAGGCAAGTTTAAAATATCACTAATTGTATGTGCAATTATTTTCCCCCTCATTTCTTTCTCAAAAGGTGCCAATAATTTGACAGTATATCATTTCCTTTTGTTTATGAACTAGTGAAATAAGTTGTTCGTTGGTTGTTTCCACTATCAGAAGCCCTAGATCGACTGGAGTTGAGTGATACTCACCTTTCATGTAAATGAAAACGGCACGAACCCAGACTCATCAGATAATATTTGACCCAGTCACTGATCAGCTGTCTGAAAGAAAAGGCTTGTTGAAATGTTATGTGTTTGCCAATGATAGTGTGCCTGTGAATGATTTTATATATCATATATGGGACGCACAGCTGCCTGTTGGCTCTGAGGCTGGGGGCAGGGAATGCATGACTGTTTTTGTGTTCACGCAGCAGTGAGAGAAAAGGTTCGAGTCAGAAAAAGCAGCTGTTCTTTGGGAATGATCACTGTTACAATCGGCAGTTATATTATAACAGTCGTACAACTGCTCATCACATACAGTGTATTAACAGTGGTCAGAAACAGCCAGAACAGTGTTTAACACACACATACACATTCAGAAACAAGCACAGTTAACTGACAGTATCTCTCTCCTCTGCATACACCTGTTGATTTTGCATTGCTGCAGTCCAGCTGTTGCAACAGAAGACTCACTTCAGGACCATGTAGACTTTGGAGACAATGATCCTCATAATCATCAGCCTTTCTTCATGTACGTTGGTCTAGGAAGATCCTTCACATGGTCACATTTTGACATTTTCTACTACTGAATATACTGTGTTTTTCTTTTGCATCTATTTCAACCAGAAGTTAAAGCATTTTAAAGTCTGGTTACTGAAAAGTGAAACAGAAAATGGCATTTCATGATTTAATTCTAAATCTACTAAAAGATTTCCTATCTGTCTTTATATGAACAAAAACAACTTTATTTATCACACGTACACTTAAGTACAGTGAAATTCCTCTCTGCATTTAACCCATCTGAAGCAGTGAACACACACATGAGCAATGAGCACACACACATACCCAGAGCAGTGGGCAGCTATGCTACAGTGCCCAGGGAGCAGTTGGGGGTTAGGTGCCCTTGCTCAAGGGCACTTCAGCCCAAGATTGCCCCATGTTAACCTAACTGCATATCTTTGGACTGTGGGGGAAACCGGAGCACCCAGAGGAAACCCACACAGACACGGGGAGAACATGCAAACTCCACACAGAAAGGCCCCTGTTGGCTGTTGGGCTTGAACCCAGAACCTTCTTGCTGTGAGGCAACAGTGCTAACCACTACATCACCATAGATTATACCCTAATCTACTTTTGGAAAAAGAATACTTCCTAATTAAAGAACTATCAGTTTATAATGGGAAATGTCAAAAGTCAAGGTCCTTCCCACACCATGTGGTGCATCAATCTCCATTCCCATAGCCCTTGGCTTCTTGCCTATTACCGTATTGGCCCGAATATAAGACGACCCCGAATATAAGACGACCCCCCCTTTCCAGGCTCATGTTTTGGGGAAAAAAAATGACACCAAATTTCATATAGAAAACTTATTTATTTGAAAATCAATCAGTTTTGTCTGTTTATAATTCATTGAGGTAGAGGATTTATTTTTCACATTTACCACAAGATATTGCACAGTAGCCATAGTATGAACACTTTGCTTAAATGCCAAAAAACACTTTGAGGCTGAACTACAGCAAGCTTTAATTAAAACAGAATATTGCTACCATCTCCTATTCAATTCATCAGATTTAGGCCTAAATGGATCCCATGCCAATGGAGCAAACCATTGCCCAAGAAAGCAGCAAAAAATACAAAGAAGAATGAACTATTGCTTAAAACAGCAAAACATGAAAACAAACAACCACTAAGCACAAAGATCTTCTGCATCGCTATCACTCTCACTATCGTCGTCACTTTGATGTTGCTGCACCAGTCCCTCCCACAGGATGTCGTCATCGGATCCATCTAATGCATTCGATATGCAGCACTTCTTGAACCCATGAGCGATGCTCTCTGGCGAAATGGCATGCCATGCCTGCAGGATCCACTCACAAAGCAGGCGCACCGCAGGCTTCTGAATTTTCCCCGTTGGTGTGAGTGTGTGGTTACCTGACAGGAGCCACTCCGTGTACTTCTTGCGTAGATTATCTTTAAAGGGCTTGTTGACGACAACATCCAGCACCTGCAGTTGGCTCGTCATTCCGCCTGGGATGATCACAAGATCCCCGTTCATTTTCTACACTTGCGCTTTCACTTGCTCCGTTAGGTGGCCACGGAAAGCATCCAGAACGAGCATGTTCCGCTTTTTTGAAAGCGCACCAGGTCGCCTACCCCACACAACTTTCAGCCAGTCTACCACCAGCTCAGTGTCCATCCAGCCCCTCTCCTGTGCACGCACAATAATGCCAGCTGGCATGGCCTCCTTAGGGATAGTCTTTCGCTTCAAAATCATGTAGGGAGGAAGTTTAGTGCCGTCCGCAAGACATGTCAACATGACAGTGACCCTGCTTTTTTCATTTCCCGTCGAGCGCACAAGGACTGATTTGTCACCTCGCTTTGCCACGGTCACCGAAGATGGCATATCAAAAAAAAAGGGGTCTGATCGGCATTGCCGATTTGGTCGAGGGGATAGGAGTGCGTTTTCCTTAATTTAATGATATGCCACTGAAAACTCAGCAGCTTGTCCTCGAAGTCTGAGGGCAGGCGCTGGGCCAGGCTTGTTCGGCGCCTCAGTGATAGTCCGTTGCGCCTCATCATTCTTTTGACCTACTCCAGGCTCGCCTTGAACTCAGCTGGGGGGATATTCAGCTCCTTGGCTATCTCCAAAGCCTTAAGCTGTATTATTGCTCGGGTTACGGGCATTCCGTCTTGACGTTTTTCCGTCACATATTGACAGACTCGTCTGTCAATTTCCTCGAAACGACCGCTTTGAGGTCCACGGAAAGCTTTTCTTTGACTGTTAGCATTCCGAAGACGGTCTTTTTGTGCTCGCCACCGACGAACATTGCACTCCGTGACCCCAAATTTTCTGGCAGCCTGACAATTATTGGACGATTCCGCCGCATTCACTACCATCATTTTAAAATTGGCGTCATAATTCCGTCTAAGCATTTGATTAATTTGTCCTGACTTTGAACCACTTCGTTCAAGACAGTCTCGTGTCTTCTCCATTTTTATTTTTTGTTGTGATAATGCGTGAGGGACGGTGGCCGATTCATTGTGTGTTGTTATTACAAGTCAAAACACTCGTTGTAAAATGTTGTTTTCGATGGCATTTTGTCTAGTCCGCGAATGTAAGACGACCCCCCCCCCTTTTTAGATCTATTTTTAGAGCAAAAAACCTCGTCTTATATTCAGGCCAATACGGTACATAGCTAGGGTTACAGTGGGGGGCTAGTCCTCTGGTAACCGCAAGAGTTTGACTCCCCACTCACATCTGTATTGCAGCATGCCTTGCCAGACAGCAGGTGGTACCATTTTTATGATGTTCTTTGGTATGACCCTACCATGAGTAGAACTCGCGATCAAGAGGCGGGCACGCTAACCACTAGGCCAACTCGCAGTATAATGGGAAATGAGTTATCACTTATTACATTGTAAGATGAGATGAGCATTATCCACATCTGTCTCTGTATATGTGTATATGTACATGTTGAGATGGCAAAACATATAATTGACCTTATTGCTCAAAACCAGATTTTGGATCATTTTTGGCCGTTTTCAGCCACAATGACAAACAGGTTTTTCCAGGCTACCTCATAAAATCTTGTATCTATTTTTCAGTCACAGATGATGTGCTGATTTATGATGTATGGCTGATCCTGTCCTAGATCCATACTGAGTGATGAGAGCAAAAGAGAAAAAAAACCAAAATGTTTTTCTAATGAAATATTCAAAGATACTAGGAAGGGCTCATTCCCACACACATTCAATATTTTATAAAGCTTTTTACAGTACTAGCAAATTGTGCCACGCCTTTTCTTCTGCACAAAACATCCTCTCAACTGTTTAAGGCACTATTATTTGTAGTTAAAGCTGACTTTTAGTCCATTTTCTGTACCTCTGCAATGAACAAAGCTTTGATTTTCATTAATATGGGATCACGAGGACATTTTTATTTCTGCTATGAATGCAATCTTTGCTCTAGAATATCACTGTCTGGACAGTACAGCCACACAGGCATGCGGGATATTCATAGCTGTAGCCACACACACAGGCCCATGCAACACAGGAATCTGAGAGGAATTTTATTCTTACCCATTACACAGTCTCATCTCATTATCTCTAGCCGCTTTATCCTGTTCTACAGGGTCGCAGGCAAGCTGGAGCCTATCCCAGCTGACTCTGGGCAAAAGGCGGGGTACACCCTGGACAAGTCGCCAGGTCATCACAGGGCTGACACATAGACACAGTCAACCATTCACACCTATGGTCAATTTAGAGTCACCAGTTAACCTAACCTGCATGTCTTTGGAGGAAACCGGAGCACCCGGAGGAAACCCACGCGGACAACATGCAAACTCCGTACAGAAAGGCCCTCGTCGGTCACAGGGCTCGAACCCGGACCGTCTTGCTTTGAGGCGACAGCACTAACCACTACACCACCATGTCGCCCACATGATATAGTGATAAAAAAAAGTTTTTAAAGCTTAAAACATATGAGCCCAAGAGAAGAGCCAGAACATTATAAATGCTCTGTAACACATCATCTTTTCACTTTTCTTCCACTAAGCTGATTTTAAACCTTCAACATACAGTACCTCATTAACATAATTGCACCTGCATTGTGAGAACCTTGTTTTCTCTCTCTCTCTCTCCAATTTTGTCACCTGCCAATTCCCACCCACCAGCCAGCCAGTTCTTCCCTGTCATACTACACATACAACAGCTACCAACTAGGGAAGGTGAAGGCTGACAAAGCAACATCATGTTTTCAAACTGCTGCTTGTGCTACATCACAGGACAGCGCTATCTAACCTCTTCTGAATACATGAGCTCATAGAGGACCTCCCATCCAGAGAGTATGACCCATTTTGTTCTCTTGGACTTTGTGGATGGCTGTGGCATGCTCCTGGATCAAACTTACAAACTCTTGTTGACAGGGAGGAGAACCTTGTTTGTTTAGTGAATGGGATGAGTCAGTGAGAGGACGTGGCTGGAGAGGTGTGGAGACAAACTGGAATAGTCATTATCAGCACCCCAGAAATGTATCACCTTCAGCATGAAAGAATCACCTGGAGCAGGATGTGGTCTGGCTTCACTTTACACAGGTTCAAAGTAACTTGATCCAAAGATGAGATCACCTCTACGTCACACTGACGAATGTTTTTGGTAAAGCAGCAGGCAGATCAACTGTGTCATGTAACAGGAATATGTGCGTGGATTGAACTAGTAAGAGCTAGTACTGTTTACTGAGGTATATTGTTAAATATTACGAAACAAAATGCTCATGGTGAAAAAATCCTTTGTCATTAGTTTATTACAGTAAATGAGCAATGCTAGACTCATCCTCATCCTCTCTCACACACACACACACACACACACACACACACACACACACACACACACACACACACACACACACACACATCTCCCTGGTGAAATTCCACACCGCTACTGTTCTGCCTCAGTTTACATGGTTGCTGTAGGCCCAGTCTCTTTTTTTCTCTGGCAGTTCATGAATAACAACAAAAACGCATGGCACAAAGCCAAGATCACTGAACCATATTGAGCTACAGCTTAAGAGTTACTCTTCAGGCTATTATAGTAAATTATATCTAAATGACTGTGTTTACAGTTCTAGACGACAGAAAATTATAATAAAATAACAAGTACAAGAAACAAATTTAGGCTTTATTGGGCCCCGTATAACTCGCCTCTTTTAAAACAGTGATGAATAGCTCTCATGTCTCACTCCCACTGACCTATACACACACACAGACACACAGAGCAGACTCAACATGCTGTGTTATGACATCAGTAAAACTGAGGGTCAGATGGAGACCATGACAGAAGGAAAGCTGACCTTAAACCCTCACACACACACACACACAGAGTTAGGCCTGAAGCCAAGGTGTGCGCGCACACAGACTGTTATTTCAGTCTCTTCCTGCTTTGTAACCATGTGCTCTTCACTACTGAGCCAAAATGCCATCAGGCTGTCTATGTACTTCTGTAACTCTCTATTAAAAAGGTCAATTGTGTGTGTTAAGATAAAAGTCCTCTTATGTGCATGCCACACCTTCTTTTGTTCCACCTGAATATCTACAGGATTTGAGTCAGCCATCATGAATGAGTCCCTTCTTAAAGCAGAACTTTCTGAAAGAAGCTTCGAGGGCACTTTAAAGTATACAAGTAAGCCTCACCTAGCACTCAGGAGAGTAACAGAACACTTTTTCTTAAACGCACATTATATCTACAGTGGTGCTTGAAAGTTTGTGATGCCTTTAAAGTTTTCTGTATTTCTGCCTAAATATGACATAAAACATCATCAGATTTTCACACAAGTCCTAAAAGTAGATAAAGAGAACCCAGTTAAACAAATGAGACAAAAATATTATACTTGGTCATTTATTTATTGAGGAAAATGATCCAACACATCTGTGAGTTCACATACTTATACAGTACTTCACATACTTCACATACTTATGTGAACCTTTGCTTTCAGTATCTGGTGTGACCCCCTTGTGCAGCAATAACTGCAACTAAAAGTTTCCGGTAACTGTTGATCAGTCCTGCACACCGACTTGGAGGAATTTTAGCCCATTCAGTTCATGGACAGATGTCCCGACATTTTCCTTTAGAATTCGCTGGTATCATTCAGAATTCATTGTTCCATCAATGATGGCAAGCCGTCCTGGCCCAGATGCAGCAAAACAGGCCCAAACCACGATACTAACACCACCATGTTTCGCAGATGGGATAAGGTTCTTATGCTGGAATGCAGTGTTTTCCTTTCTCCAAAAATAACGCTTCTCATTTAAGCCAAAAAAGTTATTTTTTTGTCTCATCCATCCACAAAACATTTTTCCAATAGCCTTCTGGCTTGTTCACGTGATCTTTAGCAAACTGCACACAAGCAGCAATGTTCTTTTTGGAGAGCAGTGGCTTTCTCCTTGCAACCCTGCCATGCACACCATTGTTGTTCAGTGTTCTCCTGATGGTGGACTCATGAACGTTAACATTAGCCAATGTGAGAGAGGACTTCAGTTGCTTAGAAGTTACCCTGGGATCCTTTGTGACCTCGCCAACTATTGCACGCCTTCTATATTTCTGCATAAATATGACCTAAAATATCATCAGATTTTCACACAAGTCCTAAAAGTACATAAAGAGAACCCAGTTAAACAAATAAAACAAAAATATTATACATGGTCATTTATTTATTGAGGAAAATGATCCAATATTACATATCTGTGAGTGGCAAAAGTATGTGAACCTCTAGGATGAGCAGTTTAATTTGAAGGTGAAATTTGCATAATCAGGTGTTTTCAATCAATGGGATGACAATCAGGTGTGAGCAGGCACCCTGTTTTATTTAAAGAACAGTTATCTATCAAAGTCTGATCTTCACGACACGTTTGTGGAAGTGTATCATGGCACGAACTAAGGAGATTTCTGAGGACCTCAGAAAAAAACGTTGTTGATGCTCATCAGGCTGGAAAAGGTTACAAAACCATCTCTAAAGAGTTTGGACTCCACCAATCCACAGTCAGACAGATTGTGTACTGTGGCAGTGGGGGTGTGGTCAAGCGTCAGTCTGTGAACGGAGGGCGGAGTCAGGGAAGGTAAGTGGCAGAATCATTGCACCTGATGTGAGTTAACCTGTGTTTGTGTGTCTTCCCCAGTGACCGCGTCCTATAAAAGGAGAGAGAGAGCAGAGGAAGGTAGCTCTCTCCCCAACCAGACGACTTATGTGTGTGTGCGTGTATGTGTGGCTGGGAGATTGTGAAATCACTGAAAAGTGCAAAAATAAAGAGTTTTGGGAAACTCAGTTCTGGCCTGCCGTACTTCTGTGCTCCACCCACTCACTCGAAGATCTACAGTGGTGCCGAAACCCGGGATCGGAGCACAGAGGAGAACAGCCCCATGGAGTACTCCCCCTTCATGGACCTGATCCACGCCCTCGCCACAGCCCAACAAAGCCAGCACCAGGCGCTGGTCACCCTCCAAAAGGAGGAAGAGCAAAGGTTCGAGGCCCTGGTGCTGGCGCAACAGGAACATAGTCAGGCGTTCCAGAACCTCCTCGCGTCGGCAGGGTCCACCACCGCGGGCCCTCCCCACCTCACCCTAACGAAGATGGGCCCGCACGATGACCCCGTGGCCTTCCTCGTACTCTTCGAGCAAGCAGCAGAGGCCTGGGGCTGGCCGGTGGAACAGCGCGTGGCGTGCCTCCTCCCCCTGCTAACGGGCGAGGTGCAGCTGGCTGCGCTACAGCTCCCTGCCGACAGCCGGCTGGTCTACGCAGACCTGCACCGGGCCATCCTCCAGAGTGTGGGGCGCACTCCAGAACAACAACGCCAGTGCTTTCGCGCTCTGCACCTAGAGGAGGTCGGCCGGCCGTTTGCGTTTGGCCAGCAACTCCGGGACACCTGCCGGTGGTGGCTGAGGGCTGACAACCGCGACGCCGAGGGAATCGTCGATCTGGTGGTACTGGAGCAGTTCATCGCCCGACTACCTGAAGGGACCGTGGAGTGGGTCCAGTGCCATCGCCCGGCGTTGCTGGATCAGGCCATCGAGCTGGCGGAGGACCATTTGGCGGCTGTTCTAATGGCAGGACAGCAGATCTCCTCTTCTCCTCTCTCTCTCCCCCTCCCCTTCTGTTCCTCGTCCTTGCCCTGTTCCCCCACCATGGAGGCAGGGGCCGGCTGCACCCCAGCTGGCCCACCGCACCCGCGGTCTCCTCCCATTTCCCACTTCCGTGTCTGTCTCCCCCCCCAGGTGAGTGAGCCCCAGAACACTGGTGCAGAGAGAGAGAGAGCCTGGGCCGGTTTGCTGGCGCTGCGGGGAGCCGGGGCACCTCCAGCATCAGTGCTCGGTAATGGAGGTGGACATGGTGGTCTGGATCCCCGACGCGCCAGGGACTGCCCTCGATCGGGCCGGAGCGTATCGCATACCAGTGAGTATCCAAGGGGATACGTATCAGGTTTTGGTGGATTCCGGCTGTAATCAGACCTCAATCCACCAAAGCCTGGTGCAAGATGAGGCATTGGGGAGAGCACAATTGGTGAAGGTGTTGTGTGTGCACGGGGATGTTCACAACTACCCTTTAGTGTCGGTCCACATTCTATTTCGATGGAAGAAATTTAGTGTAAAGGCAGCGGTTAATCCTTGCCTTACCCACTCGATAATTTTGGGGACTGATTGGCCGGGATTTTGGGAATTAATGACTCATTTAGTGAAGAGTGGGGCCTGCCATAGTTCAGCAGGGGGAGGTCCCAGAGTGGCATTGGCGGGAGCAGCTGTCACAGAGCCGTCTACGTCATCACCGTGTCAGAGTGAGGAGCAGCAGGCTCCTCCTCCTTCTCTAGGGGAATCCCTCTTGGATTTCCCATTAGAACAGTTGTGAGACGAGACTCTGCGGCATGCATTTGACCAAGTGAGAGTAATTGATGGTCAAACGCTCCAGCCAAACGCCACCCTGTCCTTCCCCTATTTTTCCATTATGAAGGATAGATTATACTGAGTGACGCAGGACACTCAGACTGAGGAGCCGATCACACAACTTTTAATCCCAAAGAGCCGCCGGGAATTAGTATTCCAGGTGGCTCACTTTAATCCCATGGCTGGATACTTGGGGCAGGGTAAGACACTAGCCTGAATAATGGCCCGGTTCTATTGGCCAGGGATTCGCGGCGATGTCCGTAGGTGGTGTACAGCGTGCCGCAAATGCCAGTTAGTAAATCCAGCGGCCATCCCAAAAGTGCCTTTGCGCCCTCTGCCATTAATCGAGACCCCATTCGAAAGAATTGGGATGGATCTCATCGGGCCATTAGATCAGTCAACATGAGGGTATCGCTTTATTTTAGTTCTGGTGGACTATGCAACGCGATACCCAGAAGCAGTGCCTCTTCGCAATATCTCAGCACGTAGTATTGCAGAAGCACTCTTCCATGTCATCTCCCGAGTTGGAATCCCCAAAGAGATTCTGACTGATCAAGGCACTACGTTTATGTCACGCACACTGCGCGAACTGTATGGGTTACTGGGAATTAAGCCGATCCGCACCAGCTTTTATCACCCACAAATGGATGGTTTAGTCGAACGGTTCAATCGCACCCTCAAGAACATAATTTTAAAAAGTTTGTACGCGAGGACACATGCAATTGGGATAAATGGCTCAAACCCCTGTTATTCGCAGTGCAAGAGGTCCCACAAGCCTCCACGGGGTTCTCCCCATTCGAATTATTATATGGGTGTAAGCCGCGTGGCATCCTAGATGTACTGCGGGAAAATTAGGAGGAGGGACCTTCAACAAGCAAAAATGAAATTCAATACGTTATCGACCTGCACTCAAAACTCCACACACTCACACACCTAACCCAGGAGAATTTGCGGCAGGCCCAAGAACGGCAAATCCGCCTGTACAACAGGGGTACGCGCCTTAGGGAGTTCGCACTGGGAGATAAAGTACGTCGAGCTCCAAATTGATCGCCAAGTGGTAAGGACCCTTTGAGGTCATACGGCGAGCCGGGGATGTCGACTATGAGGTGAGGCAAACGGACAGGGGTGGGGCGCTACAGATTTACCACCTCAATCTGCTCAAACTTTGGAATGAAGAGGTCCCGGTGGCGTTGGTGTCGTTGGTTCCAGAGAAGGCAGAGCTGGGGCCGGAGGTTCAAAAGGGAACATTGACATAGCTTACCTCTCCGGTCCCCTGTGGAGACCACCTCTCCCCGACCCAACTCATGGAGGTTGCCCAGTTGCAGACCAAATTTGCGGACGTGTTCTCGCCCCTGCCCGGCCACACCCACCTCATAGAACACTACATTGAGACGCCCCCGGGGGTGGTAGTGCTCAGCCGCCCTTACAGGCTGCCCGAACACAAGAAAAAGGTGGTTCGGGAAGAACTCAGGGCCATGCTCGACATGGGCATCGTCAAGGAGTCCCACAGTGACTGGAGCACCCCAGTGGTCTTGGTTCCCAAGGCCGACAGGTCGGTCCGGTTCTGTGTGGACTATAGAAAAGTCAACATGGTGTCTAAATTCGATGCGTACCCAATGCCTCGTATTGACGAGTTGCTGGATCGACTAGGCACGGCTCGCTTTTATTCGACACTGGATTTGACAAAGGGTTATTGGCAGATCCCCTTGACTCCATTATCCCGAGAAAAAACGGCCTTTTCCACACCGTTTGGCTTACACCAATTTGTCACATTTCCTTTTGGGCTGTTTGGGGCGCCCGCTACGTTCCAGCGGCTTATGGACAGGGTCCTTCGCCCCCACGCCACCTATGCGGCTCCATACTTAGACGACATTATAATCTATAGTAATGACTGGCTGCGGCATCTGCAACACCTGAAGGGCGTCCTTGGGTCACTGAGGCGAGCAGGTCTCACAGCCAACCTGAAGAAGTGTGCAATTGGGCGGGTGGAAGTATGGTATCTGGGCTTCCACTTGGGCAATGGGCAGGTGCGTCCCCAAATTAATAAGACAGCAGCGATTGCGGTCTGCCCGAGGCCCAAGACCAAAAAGGGGGTGAGACAGTTCCTGGGGCTGGCTGGCTACTATCATAGGTTTATACCTAATTATTCGGACGTCACCAGCCTGCTAACTGATCTCACTAAAAAGGGGGCTCCAGATCCGGTCCAGTGGACAGAGCAATGCCAGCAGGCTTTCTCTGAGGTGAAGGCTGCACTGTGTGTGGGGCCACTGTTATACTCCCGTGACTTTTCTCTCCCCTTTATGTTGCAGACGGATGCATTGGACAGAGGGCTGGGGGCTGTTCTGTCCCAGGAGGTGGAGGGGGAGGATCGCCCAGTGCTGTATATCAGCAGAAAGCTGTCGGTGCATGAAGGATGCTACAGCACGATAGAGAAGGAGTGCCTAGCCATCAAGTGGGCGGTCCTCGCACTCCGCTACTACCTGCTGGGACGCCCTTTCACCCTCTGTTCGGACCATGCGCCCCTCCAGTGGCTCCACCGCATGAAGGATGCCAACGCGCGGATCACCCGTTGGTATCTGGTACTCCAGCCCTTTAACTTCAAGGTGGTCCACAGGCCAGGGGCGCAGATGGTTGTGATGGACTTCCTCTCCCGTCAAGGGGGGGGGGTCGGCTGCAGGCCAGATGGCTGCCCGGCCTGAGTCGGGCGGTGGGCATGTGGCAGCGGGGGCATGGTCAAGCATCAGTCTGTGGATGGAGGGTGGAGTCAGAGAAGGTAAGTGGCAGAATCATTGCACCTGATGTCAGTTAACCTGTGTTTGTGTGTCTTCCCCAGTGACCGTGCCCTATAAAAGGAGAGAGAGAGCAGAGGAAGGTAGCTCTCTCCCCAACCAGATGACTTATGTGTGTGTGCGTGTATGTGTGGCTGGGAGATTGTGAAATCACTGAAAAGTGCAAAAATAAAGAGTTTTGGGAAAATCAGTTCTGGCCTGCCATACTTCTGTGCTCCACCCACTCGCTCGAAGATCTACATGTACAAACGGAGGAAATTCAAGACCATTGTTACCCTCCCCAGGTGTAGTCGACCAACAAAAATCACTCCAAGAGCAAGGCATGTAATAGACGGTGAGGTCACAAAGGACCCCAGGGTAACTTCTAAGCAACTGAAGTCCTCTCTCACATTGGCTAATGTTAACGTTCATGAGTCCACCATCAGGAGAACACTGAACAACAATGGTGTGCATGGTAGGGTTGCAAGGAGAAAGCCACTGCTCTCCAAAAAGAACATTGCTGCTTGTCTGCAGTTCGCTAAAGATCACGTGAACAAGCCAGAAGGCTATTGGAAAAATGTTTTGTGGACGGATGAGACAAAAAAAACTTTTTTGGCTTAAATGAGAAGCATTATTTTTGGAGAAAGGAAAACACTGCATTCCAGCATAAGAACCTTATCCCATCTGTGAAACATGGTGGTGGTAGTATCATGGTTTGGGCCTGTTTTGCTGCATCTAGGCCAGGATGGCTTGCCATCATTGATGGAACAATGAATTCTGAATGATACCAGCGAATTCTAAAGGAAAATGTCGGGACATCTGTCCATGACCTGAATCTCAAGAGAAGGTGGGTCATGCAGCAAGACAACGACCTTAAGCACACAAGTCGTTCTACCAAAGAATAGTTAAAGAAGAATAAAAAGTTAATGTTTTGGAATGGCCAAGTCAAAGTCCTGACCTTAATCCAATCGAAATGTTGTGGAAGGACCTGAAGTGAGCAGTTCATGTGAGGAAACCCACCAACATCCCAGAGTTGAAGCTGTTCTGCACGGAGGAATGGGCTAAAATTCCTCCAAGCCGGTGTGCAGGACTGATCAACAGTTACCACAAACGTTTAGTTGCAGTTATTGCTGCACAAGGGGGTCACACCAGATACTGAAAGCAAAGGTTCACATACTTTTGCCACTCACAGATATGTAATATTGGATAATTTTCCTCAATAAATAAATGACCGAGTATAATATTTTTGTCTCATTTGTTTAACTGGGTTTTCTTTATCTACTTTTAGGACTTGTGGGAAAATCTGATGATGTTTTAGGTCATATTTATGCAGAAATATAGACAATTCGAAAGGGTTCACAAACTTTCAAGCACCACTGTATAATAAGTTAACACACACACACACACACACACACACACACACACACACACACAAAGATAAGAGGTCTTTTCCTGCACTTGATGGCTGTTTATTTTACAGGAAATAATCGCTATGAAGTAAATATCACTCCATTCTTTCTTGTGTTTTCAGAAAGGTGTTCACATGCAGATCAAACATAATGAAGAAAAGAAATACAAACTGCATATCAATAAACTGTCATTCAGAATATGTCCACATTGCAATTCAAACATTAAACATTTAAGAAGAAAGAATAATTATATAAATGTGCCACTTAAAAAAAAAGAATATTCCATTCTTATGTTTTGTTGTTTTGAAAACTCTCTTTTTTATTTTCACTGCATTGCTTTAATCCATTTTACCATTAACCTCCATTACACATCTTTATTTAGTTATTATTTTTCAAACATATTTAGTGTACTATTATAACTGCATTATTTAGTCAGTGCATTGACACTAATAAAAGTATGTTGCTAAGACAGTGAGGAGTAAGACTTGAGAGATTAAATGGTTAAAATCATACAACACAGATTTAAATGATCTTAACGATCTTATAATGATTCAATTAAGTAAATTAATCTTATGATTGGCCACAAATATCTTTAAAAAGCCTTCTTCATATACAAAAGCCACATTGGGTACTCCTTTAGTAATTTAAAAGAAACCCTCTCCAAGACTATACTGTACTTGCACCTGTAAATTCTGACCTTGTGAACTTATGTCAGAAGTTTTCTGAGCTCTTAATTGTTTCTAGTGTAGCAGCAATGGATATCGACACCTATTCAGTCCCCCAGTGCCTTCCATGGTGGGACTCCTTGCATAGAACTAAACTAAAAAGCAAGCTTTCAGTGAGCCACTGGACAAACTGGGCAGTTCAATTATCAGAAGCAAAAAGCCTTGGACAGATAAAGCTTAGTTTTCCAAGTAATCTGCTCTCCAGTTCTTACTGATTCATTCTGGAATCTTCTTGTAGTCCTGGAGGATAAAACACAGAGGCAGGGTGGTCAGCCATGCATGTGCAATTCATGCAGTATCTTATAGCAAGATACTGCACTACACAAACATACAAGAGGTTCAGGGCTGTGTCTGAGAGGATATCCAAATATAATGAATAAACACTTTTTAAAAAATATAAAAAATAAAAATTTGCCATTTCATGTCTTCTGAACATCTATGTTCTTTCACTGGGAATCTTTATTGTCATTGCAGAAGTATGATGAAACTGGGTCTGCAACTTCCTTACAATAAGAAATATAAGAAGGCTATAAGAAATAATAAATAAAGAATACAATATACAAAGACTATACGGCTCTGGAAAAAATTAAGAGACCCCTGAAAAATGATCAGTTTCTCTGGTTTTATTATTTATAAGTATGTTTTTGAGAAACATGAACATTTTTGTTTTATCCCATAAACTACTGACATTTCCCCCAAATTCCACAAAAAATATTGTCACATAGAGCATTTGATGGCAGAAAATGACAACTGGTCAAAATAACAAAAAAGTTGACATGTTCTCAGACCTTGAATAATGCATAAAATCAAGATCATATTCAATTTTAACATGATACTAATGTTTGAACTTAAGATTAGTTCAGAAATCAACATTTGGTGGAATAACGCTGACATTTAATCACAGCTTTCATACGTCTTGGCATGCTCTCCACCAGTCTTTCATGTTGCTCCTGGGTGACTTTATGGCCACTCCTGGTGCAAAAATTCAATCAGCTCAGTTTTGTTTGACCATCCATCTTCCTCTTAATCATGTTCCAGAGGTTTTCAGTAGGGTTCAGGTCTGGAGATTGGTCTGGCCATGACATGGTCTTGATCTTGTGGTCCTCCATCCACACCTTGATTGACCTGGTATAGAGCATTGTCCTGCTGGAAAACCCAATCCTCAGAGTTGGGGAAAATTGTCAACTTGCTTCCTTCTGCTCTTTCTTCCAGGATAACCTTTTACATGGCTCGATTTCAAAAATCTGCCCCATTCTAGCCTTGCTGAAGCACCCCCAGATCATCACTGAGCCTCCACCAAATTTCACAATGGGTGCAAGACACTGTGGCTTCTAGACCTCTCCAGGTCTCCGGGAAAAGCTCAAACTTGGACTCCTCAGAGAAGATGACCTTACTCTAGTCATCTACAGTCCAATCCTTATGGTCTTTAGCAAACCTCAGCCTGGCTCTTCTTTGCTTCTCATTGATGAAGGGCTTTTTTCTAACTATGCATGATTTCAACCCCACCCTGAGGAGCCTGTTTCGAAATGTCCTTGCCATGCACTTACCCCAGCTGCCATTTGCCATTCTTTTTGTTGGTCACTTGATGTCATCCTATGGTTGTTGAGTGACATTTGAAGGATTTGATGATCATCCCGGTCAGTGGAGAGTCATTTTCACCCTCTGCCAGTCTGTAACTTTGTTGTCCCCAATGTCTGCTGCTTGACCTTGTTCTTATGAACTGCTGTCTTTGAAACTTTGATGGAAGTTATGTGACGCTCACTGTATCCCTCTGCCAGTAAAGCCAGAATTGAACCCTTCTTTTTCTCACTCAAAACTTTTTTTTAACTCTTTTGGCATGACAAATATATATTTTTTGTATTTCAATTAAATTTAAGGTACTACTAGCACTGTTTTTGCCATCCAAACTGGTCCTATTGCAAGAGGATAGTGATGACCACAGCAGTGGTTTTTATACAACGTTTCCTTGTTAAATAAGATTTGGTTTAGGTGATGGCCTAATCAGTACCTCATTAAGTAAAATGAGGTGTGCTTGTGTTGGAATTCAAGCACAGACACTGGAATTAAATGGCTGACATGCATAGAGATGCTGATTTAAGAAAAAAATTGAAGTGGTCTCTTAATTTTTTCCAGAGCTGTATATATCCTATGAGTGAAAATGTAGCAATAAAGTAAAACTAGACTGCATTTCCGCAGAGAAAATGCAAAGTGTGCTTGCTGAGCTGTAGCAGAACAGTTATCATGCTAGCATGCTAAAAGCTAGCATGCCAACATACTAATGCCAACATGCTAATGTCAACATGCTAACAACTAGCATGCTAACAGTTAGCATACTAAAATGCTAACAGCATATTAACATGCTAAAAGCTAGAATGTTAACATGTTAATGCTAACATGCTAATAGATAACATGCTAATAGATAACATGCTAACAGCTAGCATTCTAACATGCTAATGATTAACATGCTATTTGTTAAAATTCTAACACTTTAAGGCTAATATGCTGATGGCTATCATGCTAATAGCTAACAGGCTAACATGCTAATGGCTAGTATGTTAACTTTTAGCATGCTAACATGCTGAGGGTGACATGCTAACAGCTAACAGTTAGCATGCTAACATGCTCAGGCGAACTCGCTAACAGCAAACATGCGAACTCTGCATGCTACCATGCTAATCCTAACATGTTAACAGCTCTCATGATAACATGCTAATGGTGAACATGCTAACAACTCGCGAGCTAACAGCAGGCATGATATCGTAATGGGTAACATGCTAACAGCTAGCATGGTAACACGTGAATGCTTGCTAATTGCTATCATGTGTGTGTAAGTATTCCTAATAAAGTGGCCATTGAGTTGAAGTTGATTTGCTGTCAAAGTCTCAAATGAGCAGATCCTTGCCAAATGCATCATCACCTATGGGGGAAGGGAGGAATGACTCAGTCAAGCTTCCATTGATTAGTGGCAAAATGGAGAAAAAATGGACGGATGAAAGGCAAGACAAAGATGAGTGCGGGTCAGAACCGATATCATGTGTGTGATGGGTGATTTGGCCTGAGGTGCCGTATGAAGTTTGGTGGATGTGTGGTGAAGTGTTACTGAGCAAAACTCCATTCATTTGAATGGGGCCAAAAATGAATGGAAGCCTATGGAGGTAAAAAGAGATGCGTGAAAACCAAGGAAAAGATGAGTGCAGGTCTCAGATGAGGGGATGGATCTGTGCAGGGACTTGGCCTGAGGCATCAAGTGAAGTTTCTTGAAGTTTGGTCACTTGATTAAAAAAACTGATGGAGAGTGAAAGTTTTTCTCCTGAAACACCATTCATTTTCAGTGGGGCCAAAAATCAATGCAAGCCTATGGAGGAAAACGGGATGAGCAAAAAGAAAGGAAAAATATGAGTGTGGGTCAGAACCGATTGTATGTATGTGTCGGGGGAGTTGGCCTGAAGTATCACATGAGGTTTGGTGCATCTGCGATGGAGCGTGTCCGAGTAGGACGATTCGATTCATGAGCCCTATTCATTCTCTATGGGAAAAAAACAAAAGAAAAACGACAAGAACAAGAGAACGGGCGCGTTGATCCAAAAGCTGTATACAAACACACTACACCACTTCGGTCCAGACATCTCAGAGTTGGAACGGTGTCTCTATCTCGAACGCCCTAGGAGGAGTAGTGGATCCAAAAAACGTGTCGGAATAAGGCAGAATAAGTAAACTTAAGAAGAACAATAGTGTGCTTGCCTTTGGCAAGCACACTAATTATAAATAGTATAAACATTTTAAACAATGCTTGGCAGTAATAGTGCATCAGCTTAGTTGTACAAAGCAGCAACAGAACCAGTACAGTATGGGAATGTAGATATCTCATCTCATTATCTCTAGCCGCTTTATCCTGTTCTACAGGGTCGCAGGCAAGCTGGAGCCTATCCCAGCTGACTACGGGCGAAAGGCAGGGTACACCCTGGACAAGTCGCCAGGTCATCACAGGGCTGACACATAGACACAGACAACCATTCACACCTACAGTCAATTTAGAGCCACCAGTTAACCTAACCTGCATGTCTTTGGACTGTGGGGGAAACCGGAGCACCCGGAGGAAACCCACGCGGACACGGGGAGAACATGCAAACTCCACACAGAAAGGCCCTCACCGGCCACGGGGCTCGAACCCGGACCTTCTTGCTGTGAGGCGACAGCGCTAACCACTACACCACCGTGCCGCCGGAATGTAGATATGGACTCTTCATAAATAACACAATGTGGAAAAATGTATTATTTCCTGACAACTAAGGGTATTAACTATAGCAGCTGTTGTAATGAAACCTTTAGCTGTGACAGTGACAGGTAAGTTTCTTATCCATATGAGTGATTCAAAATGCAAAGTACAAATGTATTCATTTCTGTAAATAGCATATGATTATAGATATGGGACACAAGCAGCAGTAGCAGTCCAGACAGTACTCACAGTGAATGGAAAGTGAGCCTCTGTGTTACTGTATAGCTTAATGGTGCCATAGTGAAATGTATATGTGCAAGTCAAGTGTGGCAGACAGTAGTGATGAGCAGCTCAGACAGTTTATGCGGGATTCTTAGTGGACTGATTCAGAGCTGTTATGGCTCTGAGGAAGAAGCAATTTCTCAGTCTGGAGGTGCGGGCGTAGATGGCCTTGTACTGCTGAGGATGGTCCCATATACCTGTAGATACCCTAATGGTTGCACTGATTAAAAATAGTTTATGCCCAAGTCTCACCCATTCTTGATAGCTTCATTTGGATATTGAATACTCGTACCGAAAACCTTCTGCTGAAACTGAAAAGCCAAAAACCATTGGGTGGCACAATGGTGTAGTGGTTAGCACTGTCACCTCACAGCAAGAAGGTTCTGGGTTCAAGCCCAGTGGCTGACTGGGGCCTTTCTGTCTGGAGTTTGTGTTTTCTCCCTGTGTCTGCATGGGTTTGCTCTGGTTTCCTCCATAGTTCAAAGACATGCAGTTTGGTTAACATGGGGTGGCCTTGGGCTAAAGTGCCCTTGAGTAAGGAACCTAACCCCCAGGTGCTGTAGCATAGCTGCCCACTGCTCTGGGTGTGTGTGTGTGTGTGTGTGTGTGTGTTCCCTGCTTCAGATGGGTTAAATGCAGAGGATGAATTTCACTGTGCTTGAGTATGCATGTGACAAATAAAGGCTTCTTTAGGTTCTAAAGAACCTGATACTTGTGCTGAAGATCCTTTCAATACATGCTGTTGTACTGTTTCACTTTACAGTGTACTGCTGTGGAGAAGTAATGATTTATAATCACACAATCCACTGTCACCCAGAAGAGCATGGTTTCCTTTTTGATTGCAGTTCCTCTCAAGATTTCTACATCATGTCATCTCAGGGAGTTTTTCCTTGCCACTGTTGACTCTGGTATGATCATCTTAATCTATATCCAGATTTCTGTGAAGCTCCTTTGTAAAAATGTATATTGCTAAAAGTGATACATAATTAAATTCCCAATTTTTAATCTTGGTTATTGATTCATCCTCCATCTTAAAACATAATTTACATAATGTTCCCCAGTGTTAATAAAGTCCATATGCTGGTCCAGTCCCTCTAGCATTCAGTGATTCTCCAGACAGAAGCACTCCTCTATAATTCATCCACAAAGTGCTTATGGTAGGGTTAGAGCTAACACCTATGACTGGCTCTCTAATAAACATGTGAAGCTGAACACACATTCGGTGTCAGGCCTTTTATATGAACCTGTTTCAAGGCATCAATGACCAATGTATACAAATATCAGCCAAGCTCGTATCACATATAGGGATGTGTGCCTGCAAACTTGTGCAACGTACAGTGGTGCTTGAAAGTTTGTGAACCCTTTAGAATTTTCTACATTTCTGCATAAATATGACCTAAATCATCATCAGATTTTCACACAAGTCCTAAAAGTAGATAAAGAGAACCCAGTTAAACAAGTGAGACAAAAATATTATACTTGGTCATTTATTTATTGAGGAAAATGATCCAATATTACATATCTGTGAGTGGCAAAAGTATGTGAACCTCTAGGATTAGCAGTTAATTTGAAGGTGAAATTCGAGTCAGGTGTTTTCAATCAATGGGATGACAATCAGGTGTGAGTGGGCACCCTGTTTTATTTAAAGAACAGGGATCTATCAAAGTCTGAGCTTCACAACACATGTTTGTGGAAGTGTATCATGGCACGAACAAAGGAGATTTCTGAGGACCTCAGAAAAAGCGTTGTTGATGCGCATCAGGCTGGAAAAGATTACAAAACCATCTCTAAAGGGTTTGGACTCCACCAATCCACAGTCAGACAGATTATGTACAAATGGAGGAAATTCAAGACCATTGTTACCCTCCCCAGGAGTGGTCGACCAACAAAGATCACTCCAAGAGCAAGGCGTGTAATAGTCGGCGAGGTCACAAAGGACCCCAGGGTAACTTCTAAGCAACTGAGGGCTTCTCTCACATTGGCTAATGTTAATGTTCATGAGCCCACCATCAGGAGAACACTGAACAACAATGGTGTGCATGGCAGGGTTGCAAGGAGAAAGCCAGTGCTCTCCAAAAAGAACATTGCTGCTCATCTGCAGTTTGCTAAAGATCACGTGGCAAGCCAGAAAGCTATTGGAAAAATGTTTTGTTGATGGATGAAACCAAAACAGAACTTTTTGGTTTAAATGAGAAGTGTTATGTTTGGAGAAAGTGAAACACTGCATTCTAGCATAAGAATCTTATCCCACCTGTGAAACATGGTGGTGGTAGTATCATGGTTTGGGCCTGTTTTGCTGCATCTAGGCCAGGACGGCTTGCCATCATTGATGGAACAATGAATTCTGAATTATACCAGTGAATTTTAAAGGAAAATTTCAGACATCTGTCCATGAACTGAATCTCAAGAGAAGGTGAGTCTTGCAGCAAGACAACGACCCTAAGCACACAAGTCGTTCTACCAAAGAATGATTAAAGAAGAATAAAGTTAATGTTTTGGAATGGCCAAGTCCTGACCTTAATCCAATCAAAATGTTGTGGAAGGACCTGAAGCGAGCAGTTCATGTGAGGAAACCCACCAACATCCCAGAGTTGAAGCTGTTCTTTATGGAGGAATGGGCTAAAATTCCTTCAAGCTGGTGTGCAGGACTGATCAACAGTTACCGGAAATGTTTAGTTGCAGTTATTGCTGCACAAGGGGGTCACACCAGATACTGAAAGCAAAGGTTCACATACTTTTGCCACTCACAGATATGTAATATTGGATCATTTTCCTCAATAAATAAATGACCAAGTATAATATTTTTGTCTAATTTGTTTAACTGGGTTCTCTTTATCTATTTTTAGGACTTGTATGAAAATCTGATTATGTTTTAGGTCATATTTATGCAGAAATATAGAAAATTCTAAAGGGTTCACAAACTTTCAAGCACCACTGTACATGTACATGCATGCATTTTCACTGATAAAACATAAAAGGCTAATTAAATAATCGGATGAACTGAGACAATCACATTCTGAAGCAAATTAAATAATCTTATACCGGTAACTTAAATACACAATATAATTTCATTCTCATGTCATTATCTCCAGCCACTTTATCCCTCTACAGGGTCGCAGGCAAGCTGGAGCCTATCCCAGCTGACTACGGGCGAAAGGCAGGGTACACCCTGGACAAGTCACCAGGTCATCACAGGGCTGACACATAGACACAGACAACCATTCACACCTACGGTCAATTTAGAGTCACCAGTTAACCTAACCTGCATGTCTTTGGACTGTGGGGGAAACCGGAGCACCTGGAGGAAACCCACGCGGACACGGGGAGAACATGCAAACTCCGCACAGAAAGGCCCTCGCCGGCCATGGGGCTTGAACCCAGGACCTTCTTGCTGTGAGGCGACAGCGCTAACCACTACACCACCGTGCCACCACAATATAAGTTAAGTGTATTAATCTAAATGCAGGTAAACAGCAAGTTTTGTTGTTTTGTATCCAAATGAGAGTCGGAGCTTACCTGTCTGTGTTCTCGCTCCTTGAAGGCTGATCTTGTGGCTGATTGTTTCAAAACAATCTGACTTTCAGTTGTTCGTTCAGTTCTCCGTTCATTCGCTTCTTCCACATAAGGGCGAGATATTGCTGCTGAGGCAAGCATATCCAGCGGAGAAATCAGACAGCTGGTCCACTCATTCTCCATTGTCTCCATACTGAGTATTCCGCCGTTACTGCTTAGCTCAGGCAATTACTAAAACCTGGGACGGAATGGAACGTCACCGGTTTTAGCAACAACCACGAGGAGATCACTGCCCGAGCAATAATATGTCCCGTTCCATCCCAGGTTTTAGCAACAATCATTGGCTCACACTCCGGGAGAACTGGTGCAACTGAACTTACTTTCCTTTTCTTATAGTTTTATTTTCCTTGGTACTGCACCCTCTTTCAATATGGGCTTATACCCAACGCTCCTCAACAGACCAGAGGTTTCGTACGAGTCTTTAGTAAAATGTACAGAGCAGAGGAGAGACCACTTCATAGGCACCCAATGTGCCCGTGAACTTCTCGCAAAATGCCTCCAAATCTTTACAGTTTGAACATTCTTGGGTCATGAATGCAACGTAAATCCACCTTCTGTTGTGTTGCTGCAGCGGCTAGCAACACATCTACGTGGCATGGTGATTAAATTAGCTCAAAATGGAGGATCGGAGTTGCAGTCAGCTCTGTGTTTTAGTATAGCGGAAATGGCGATGAGACCAATAGACTTCCTGCTGTGACGTCATGGACATAAAGGTCATTCACTCAGACTGCTACCTATATGAATCACTTTAATCGTAAAAATTACTATATTAGATTTATTGTTAACACTTAAAACTATTCCTGTGCCATTCTTGAGGTCTCAAGGCATTTATAAACAAAAAGTGAGGCCATGGCTCTGCGTATATGCTTTAAGCAAGCTGATCAAAGGATTTACATCCTCGACTATTTCTCAGTTCTGACAGTTGTCTTGCTATTTAGGGCTTGATAGGAAAAGACACATGCAGTGCTTCAGAAATGCTGCAGTTACGTTATGGCTCAGTTTCCCTCAAGGGAAACTTCACCTGCCAGACCAATGGCAGACTTAAACACTCAAATAGCATGCACCAGTCTGACTCACTGTGTTGTTTCATTCCCTGGCCAGTCTCTTCTTCATGTTAAATCCCTTGCATGGTGGAGCGACCCAGTTTGGAAGCATTGCCTCTGAGACATTAATGTTTCCTTTTGAAGATATTCACAGCATGACGTCCCCATTACAACGTCAGTGAGAGAGGAAATGTTTGGTGAAAACTGGGGAGAGATGAACAACAAATGTGCAGGAATATACAGTACACGTGTGTGTTTATGGTGTATGGACACCATGAGTATGTTGCCATGTTTGCCAGATTTATGTCAGATGTCAGTGAAAACATAAATGTAGCTATGAAGTTTAAAATAGGTTGATGGGTGTCTGAGAAAATAGCATGAAAAAGCAGGCACATGATGTAATATTAATCCTGTTACAACAATAATGAGCAAGAAATTGGCAAGAAATGGATCAGTACGAACTGCTCAGTACATTCATTTGAATTTGACCAGAATCCTGGGAGAAATGAAGAACAAACATATGAACACACTGTATACGCTATATGCAGTAGCAACTGGTGGTAATTTTTTGGGAGGTAGTGGTGGCACAGTGAATAATACAGTGTGTGTGTGTGTGTGTGTGTGTGTGTGTAATATATGTTTAACTTATAACGTGAAAGTAAGGTTAATAATATAACTTAGATTACACATTTTTTCAGTTTTACTCAAATTAGGGTGGTGCAAAAATGAGTACACCCCACAACAAAAACTATTACATCTAGTACTTTGTATGGCCTCCATGATTTTTAATGACCACACCAAGTCTTCTAGGCATGGAACGAACAAGTTGGCGACATTTTGCAACATCAATCTTTTTCCATTCTTCAACGATGACCTCTTTTAGTGACTGAATGCTGGATGAAGAGTGATGCTCAACTTGTCTCTTCAGAATTCCCCATAGGTGTTCGATTGGGTTCAGATCAGGAGACATACTTGGCCACTGAATCACTTTCACCCTGTTCTTCTTCAGAAATCCAACAGTGGCCTTAGATGTGTGTTTAGTCATGTTGGAAAAGTGCACGACAACCAAGGGCACAGAGTGATGGCAGCATCTTCTCTTTCAGTATAGAGCAATACATCTGTGAATTAATGATGCCATCAATGAAATGCAGCTCCCTGACACCAGCAGTGCTCATGCAGCCCCACATAAGGACACTGCCACCACCATGTTTCACTGGAGGCACCATGCATTTTTCTTTGTATTCTTCACCTTTGCGACACCATACAGTTTTGAAGCCATCAGTTCCAAAAACATTTATCTTGGTCTCGTCACTCCAGAGTATAGAGTCCCAGTAGTCTTCATCTTTGTCAGCATGGGCCCTGGCAAACTCTAGGTGGGCTTTTTTGTGCCTGGGCTTTAGGAGAGGCTTCTTTTGTGGACGGCATCCATGCATGCCATTCCTCTGCAGTGTACGCCGTATTGTGTCACGGGAAATAGTTTGGCTTTCTACTTCTTTAGATAACTGCAGTGAACCTGCATGCCGATTTTCTTCAACCCTTCTCATCAGAAGATGCTCCTGTCGAGGTGTTAACTTCCGTGGGAGACCTGGATGTCTCTGTGAGATGGTTGCAGTTCCATCTTTCTTAAATTTTTGTACCACTTTTGCTACAGTATTCTGACTGATAAGTAAAGCTTTCCTGATCTTCTTGTAGTCTTCACCTTTGTGGTGTAAAGAAATTATTTTCTTTGGGGAATTCTGAACAGACAAGTTGAGCATCACTCTCCATCCAGCATCCAGTCACTAAAAGAGGTCATCGTTGAAGAATGGAAAAAGATTGATGTTGCAAAATGTTGCCAACTTGTTCATTCCATGCCTAGAAGACTTGGTGCTGTCATTAAAAATCACGGAGGCCATACAAAGTACTAGATGTAGTAGTTTTTGTTGTGGGGTGTACTCATTTTTGCACCACCCTAATTTGAGTAAAACTGAAAAATGTGTAATCTAAGTTATATTATTAACCTTACTTTCACATTATAAGTTAAACAGATGTTATATTAAACTTTGTCTTGTCAACATTTTGGAAATTGTTTGTGTTCATTGAGATATTGTTTAAAATGTTACTTTTCAAAGGGGGTGTACTCACTTACGCTGAGCACTGTATATATATATCACTAATATATCATTTAAAGGTTTATATAGGGTGGCACGGTGGTGTAGTGGTTAGCACGGTCGCCTCACTGTAAGAAGGTTCTGGGTTCGAACCCAGCGGATGGCGAGGGCCTTTCTGTGTGGCGTTTGCATGTTCTCCCCCTGTCTGCATGGGTTTCCTCCAGGTGCTCCGGTTTCCCCCACAATCCAAAGACATGCAGTTAGGCTGATGTGGGGCAGCCTTGGGCTGAGGTGCCCTTGAGCAAGGTACCTAACCCCTGACTGCTCCCTGGGTGCTGTGTGTGGCTGCCCACTGCTCTGGGTGTGCGTGTGTTCACTGCTTCAGATGGGTTAAATGCAGAGGATGAATTTCACTGTGCTTAAAGTGTGCATGTGACAAATAAAGGTTTTTTTCTTCTAATATATAACTTTTGGCATTGGAATCTGAACTGTGTTTTGTCTGAATAAAAAAAAACACGGTACACAGAAAAGCTGTAACTCTTTCTTTTGTTAAAAAAACCACTAAAAACTTAGTTTTGTCATCTGTCCTTTTGTGTAATTTGTACTTTGATTAGACAATGTGTGTTTAGTCTATCAACTTTCCTCCAAACATGTTTTAGCATAAAAATAATGATAGAGCGGTGCTGTTACACTCTGTTTAAAAAACAAACACATAAATAATCCTCTTTAAAACATTTGTTAACTGCAGATAAGATGATATGAATGCTCAAAAGATAAAGCTTTATATTGATTTTTCATTAACCCTGATACAAGCTGCCCTTGGTTATATGTGCTTCTATATGCTCATACAATTCACATTTAATAATTGCTTATGCATGATAAAGAAAGTTCTGCACACACTATAGGTTCACCCACATAACTTTGTGCATGTCTTCATGAAGCAGTGACTGAGCAAAGCAGAATGTGGCTGCTAAAGTGGCAAGAACATAATTCCTAACTCTTTTCCCATGCATTAGCAAGAGCACACAGTGTGCTAGATTTTTCCTGTTTAATTAGAGAAGGGATTTACTCTGTGAAAAGTCCCTTGGTGACGTGAATAGAAGTGGAAAGACAAGGAGCTAAGAAAGACAAGGAGGTGCTTTAGTGTCTCCGACTCTCATTTTCTCTGTCTCGATTGCTTCTCAATGTTCCCTTGTGGATGTTTCTGTCTCTGTCCCACAGATTGTGCGTGTGTCATCTTGTGTGTGTTTGGCTTTGCCTGCCTGTTCTCACACTGTACTGGCACACAGGTCATAAACTGGAAGGACACAGAGGACAGCTGCCTGATGTTCAGGCCAAGTCCAGCAGAGGCTGGTCATGCTGCTAGAACAAACAGTGCAGCCAGAAATGTTGCAAAGTTATTCCAGCGGTAGCCGAGTATCACTGTCAACTCACAGGGTGCAATGTAGAGTTATTACACGGTTCTCGTTCGATGGTGGAGAGTAAGGACTGGAAAACATCAATGGTTTAACATGATCATTTGTAAAGTACACATACAGAGACAAGCAATAAGCATGGCCAATGTACTGATTACACACTCCCTCATTCTCTCTCTCTTCCTCTCTCTCCCACACACACACACACACACACACACACACACACATATATATATATATATATATATCCCACACACATTCTTCCCCTCTTATCTAAGAAAACACCTGCTGTCAGTTTGGGCCCCGTACCATTACCTGTCATGATAACCATTCAAAGAGGATGTGTGTCAGTGAACTGAACATGCTTACGAAAGTCCACACAGCCTTGAAGTCTGGAGAGACAAAAAAAGAAGATATAAAAAGAAAAAAGTAAAGTAGGGCAACAAGACAGAACTGAGCAGAATAACAATGCAAGTAATTACCAGAAAGAAACCATAACAGTAAACAGAGGAAAAAACAGCCAAGATCAGCCTATAAATAAAAAATATATATGTTTTTTCAACTCAACTTTTTACAAGAAAAGCTGGCTAGGCTGAAAACCAACTTCATGAGAACTCCCAATATAAATGACAGGAATAGACAACTGTGGGGGGAAAAATACTTTTTTTCTTTTTTTTTTACAGACTGGATGCCTAATAAAGCTGCACAACTACTGCGTCTCAAATGGACTAAACTGCTAAGAAAGGGATGTGGTGTTATATAGGCTCTGCTCAAAATTCTGTGTAAATCTAACAAACGTGAGCTGAAGTGAATGTTCTGCTCTCTGCAAACAGACAGAGATATTTTAATCCCGAACCTTTGAACTAATTTCTTATTTATTGTCTTGCTCATTTTTAAGTTAAAGAAACCGATAAAATAGGCTAATAAGAGAGTAAAGAAACTCAAAACCACAGTAAATTTAACCATTTTGATAAAAGTGTCTACACTTCATGGATGTCTGGGATTCCCCAGACTCAGGGTTGCCAGATCTCAGGAATATTTCCAACCCAACTACATCTCAAAAACCACACCCCAAAAAGAGGTTTTTTTAAAAAATATCCCAAAACATTTGGCCACTGGAAAAAGGAGAGAAATGTTTGTTCCTTTTCTCAGTAATTGTGTGGGAAAGAAGTTCACCAGAGTGTGTGCACAGTTTTGTTTTGTTTTTTTAATTTGTATTAATTATGCTTTTTTTTCCTTATTGCCTTGTACAGACATTATCCACTCCACAAAACCCTTTCCCTCTCCAGATCTTTACTATATGTACACCTGATAACAGAAATAGTTCTGTAGTACACCTTGCACGGCCTGCACTTACGCATTCCCTTTGTTTATCATAGAGCCTGTTTGCTGAAATTAATTACAATTAATTCAGATCATTTGCTTTAAAAACATCACGGTGGCTGTGGACTATTTTTAAGCTAACCGTGAAAACACCAGATCTCCTTTTCCCACCTGTAACCTTATTCCAAAACTAGCTCAATTTGGCACAAAACCGTGACCTTTGTTCACACCTCAATTTGAGAATCACTGGTTTCTCATATAAAATGAGTTCTCACTTATTTTATATATTTGCCTTGCTTCATACTATGTGTTTAGCTTTTGTTTATATTAATAGGTTAGATTTACACTGTACCATTTGTATATACTGTATGTGTATGATGATGATTGCAGCTTTATGCGTTTGTTAAGTATGTTTTCCTAATACATATTATTTGGTGTTTCACATTGCTGTTCTAATGTATGAAGTTGTCCTTAAACTGAACAGCAAAGTTTTAAGGCTAAAGTCCAGAAAAACAGAATCGTCAACTCATTCCTCAATAGCTAACTCCTCATATGACCTTAAAGTGCATATCATGGGTAAATTCAGGAGCAAGATCAGTATAATTCTCCTATTTTATATTAAACTTTGGTCAAATATCTGTCACATTTTGCATGTTGTGCAATTTTTTTTACCTTGTGCAATACCAGAAAAATTCAGTTGAAATCAAGCCATTCGAGGCGAATTGGTCCGCCTCAGAAAAAACTTGCCATTTGGATTTCCTGGGAAACATTGATTTTCGTGACGTCACATGCAGGACGCCTCCCTCTGAATCCTACGTCAGCGCTGGTTTGTTTATAAGAAAACAACCTGGTGGTTTTCTGCAAATTTCTTCAACGTTATCACGTAATTATTAAAATAGTTAACAGATATATTGTAGCAGGGTGTAGCAACACCAATCTTGATGGGATTAGTATTCATCGTTTTCCAAAAGACCGGACAATGAGAGAGAAATGGGAGCGCTTGGTCTACACAGGCTGTGCACTGAAACTGTGCAAAGCTCACGCAGCCTGCTGGCGCTTCCACAGATAACGTCAGGAATCTGGCTCCAGACTCCCTTGGGATTTTTCCAGACGCGTTTTGTTATTTTATTTTTTTCTGCTGTAGACAGATGGCCTTGTGCAAAATTACCCTTCTGGATGAGTGTGTACAGGGATATACTTTCATATAAAAAAAACACGAAATTGGTCCAGAATATGCACTTTAAACTGAACAGTAAGTTTTAAGGCTAACTCATTCCTCAATAGCTAACCCCTCATATGACCTTAAGTCTTAACCAAAAAAACACAAAAATTCTCTAAATTTCCTGTGGAATTTCCTAAACCAGGAAATGTTGGATATTCTCAGTATGAATCAGTTTTCAGCAAAAAAAATTTTTAATAAATAAAAGCGAGTGAGCAGGCTTTACTGTGAACTCCTCCTCCACTCACAGACCCTCTGCTCTTGGGTCAGATAGTGTGTGTGTTATATGCGAGGGAGTCAACAAAAGTTTGGTGCTCATACCATGATTCACACACTTACAGTATCTAGTGTTACCACACAGCCCATCAGAGGTCCATTACATGTAACTGTTTTTTTTTTCCAGCCAAACTTCTGATTGTTATGGAAAATTCCAAACATGGAAGTACGTGATAGATGACTAATGGTGGATTCTAATAAAGGTGATAATTTTAGATTGTACCAGGTTTAGAACGGTGTGGAGGCTGGGATCATGGGGGCTTACAAGTGATCTTTTATTTTCATAAGATGTGACGCATGTAAGATATGATGCATAACCACTGATATCAAGCTCTTTGTAAATCAGTTGTATTGATAGGCTCGTACATAAAAACCAATTCCAGTGTGGTGTGTTAGTGTGGAATGCTATTTAGTGCACACTCATACACAACCCAATTCTGTTACAAAACACTGAACCAGATGTATCCCACATACAAACATGCACACAAGCCTTCTCCTCCTATGCATTTAATCAGATTATCACTATACACCTCCTGACAGTCTGTGTGTAAGCGTCAGGCTGTGACATACATTGACTGCAGCTAGTTCCTGTTCTGTCTGGTTTACAAAAAAAACACACCACTTCCTCAACGTTAAGCCATTCCATAACATCATTTCAGCAAATAACAGTATAATTTATATACTATTTATCCGTGGCATAATTTTTTTTCACGACTTCACAGTCATCATCGTAACAATGGACTGCCGAATATCTCATCTCATCATCTCTAGCCGTTTTATCCTGTTCTACAGGGTCGCAGGCAAGCTGGAGCCTATCCCAGCTGACTATGGGCGAAAGGCGGGGTACACCCTGGACAAGTCGCCAGGTCATCACAGGGCTGACACATAGACACAGACAACCATTCACACTCACACCTACGGTCAATTCAGAGTCACAAGTTAACCTAACCTGCATGTCTTTGGACTGTGGGGGAAACCGGAGCACCCGGAGGAAACCCACGCGGACACGGGGAGAACATGCAAACTCCGCACAGAAAGGCCCTCGCCGGCCACGGGGCTCGAACCTGGACCTTCTTGCTGTAAGGCGACAGCGCTAACCACTACACCACCGTGCCGCCCGGAAGAAGAGTCTGGAGACAGAAATCTTAATTTCTCGGTCGCCAGCCTGTCCTACTTGCTCTCAATAGCACTTGGCTTGACCGCTTTATTAGCATTTCCTAACACTACTGATAAACGCTACACCGGTTGGAAGGTTACTTCACTGCTGTGCTGACGGCGCCGAGTCATGGTTAAGCTAGCGTTGGCCTTCGAGAGGCCGAGGGTGATGCATTTTTGGTCCCTCCCACTATACATCAAAATCTGATTGGTTAATTCATCTGTCACTACCAACATAAACATACACTGCCATGGCCTTTTGTCCCAGCAAATGAGGCCAAATTAGAATTAGAAGAGAACAATTATAATGAAATTATGAAAGAATGAAAGCAATTAAAGAATGAAAGAAATTAAATATCATATTTGAAATGCTGATATGTTTGGGCTTTTTCTGAAGATAGCATATTCTGGCCCTGACAGTTCCCCTCTGATATTTATACTATACTACTTTGGTTGAGATGGGGATTTATGCTGTTGTGTCAGACAAGCAACTGTTTGGCATTCTTCTACAATTTAACCCAAAGGTTTTAATTACAAATGATATCAGCAATAACTGAGTGAAAAGTAGAATCTTAGGAATATTTAGTTGAATTTCAGAATTCCTTAGTATTTATCAAGTCCCCTTTTTTATTTTAATGACAGTGTGCACTCAATCGACAGTCTCTACATGCTTGTGTAAAACCCGATGATCCATGTTCGATCAAATTCATTGGACTGTCGTCTGAACACGTTTCAACAGAAGGGATAAGACTCATAAAAAATCCAACCTTTTGTCCGAAGGATTTAACATGGTTAATATCACAAATTTGCTTACATTTAAATAGTGACCAAGAAATAGTGCAGATTCTTGAATATTAAAGAGTCAAGATGCAAAAATTTGCTTTTTTGTTTTAAAATTTCAAAATTCTAAAACTGTTTTATTTCCAGTGTTAAATAAAAAGAAAAAAAGAAAATCTAAGATTTTCAATGTGCCCTCAGATTTTTGGACAAGCAATATTGAACACTTCATAAAATTAGAGTCAGGGATTTAGTCAGAAGTTGCTGAAGCTAGCTAGTATTGAAACTCAAAGTTCAAACAAATACATTCCAACAATGTGATGTAAAGCCCAATCTGGATGGAAGAAGGCCCACAGCCTGCTAACATTAGCTAGCTAGCACACGCGCACGCGCACACACACACACACACCAAAAAAACCACCCTGATATAGTTCACCAACAAGTTGAAACATCATGTAATGATCACATACCTTTCATACAGTGGTGCTTGAAAGTTTGTGAACCCTTTAGAATTTTCTATATTTCTGCATAAATATGACCTAAAACATCATCAGATTTTCACACAAGTCCTAAAAGTAGATAAAGAGAACCCAGTTAAACAATTGAGACAAAAATGTTATACTTGGTCATTTATTTATTGAGGAAAATGATCCAATACATATCTGTGAGTGGCAAAAGTATGTGAACCTTTGCTTTCAGTATCTGGTGTGACCCCCTTGTGCAGCAATAAACTGCTAAACTAAACGTTTCCGGTAACTGTTGATCAGTCCTGCACACCGGCTTGGAGGAATTTTAGCCCATTCCTCCGTACAGAACAGCTTCAACTCTGGGATGTTGGTGGGTTTCCTCACATGAACTGCTCACTTCAGGTCCTTCCACAACATTTCGATTGGATTAAGGTCAGGACTTTGACTTGGCCATTCCAAAACATTAACTTTATTCTTCTTTAACCATTCTTTGGAAGAACGACTTGTGTGCTTAGGGTCGTTGTCTTGCTGCATGACCCACTTTCTCTTGAGATTCAGTTCATGGACAGATGTCCTGACATTTTCATTTAGAATTTGCTGGTATAATTCACAATTCATTGTTGCATCAATGATGGCAAGCCATCCAGGCCCAGATGCAGCAAAACAGGCCCAAACCATGATACTACCACCATCATGTTTAACAGATGGGATAAGGTTCTTGTGCTGGAATGCAGTATTTGTTAGGACTAGGACTGTTTTGGCCTCTAGAGGCCGCTGTTATTTCCTTTTCATGTCGTGTTTATTTTGGCCTCTAGAGGCCGCCACTGTTCCTGTGTTTTGTGTTTGTGTTAATTGCCTAATTATCTTCACCTGTGTCCTTAATTAGTTTGTCTATTTATACCCCTGAGTTCAGTCCTCTTGTCACGGAGTCTTTGTGCTGTTATGTTTATCTCCAGTTTCCTGTGTTTCCTGTGTTTACTGTGTTTTTTGATCTTCTTAGCTTTTGAATTTTTGCACTTTGCTTTTCTTTTGGATTTTACTCTTTGGTTTTTTTTTTGTCTTTTGTTTTGCCCTGTATATAGTGTATATAGTTTAAATAAACCTTTTGATTCTTTTTCTACTTCCGCCTCACGCCTCTGCATTTGAGTCATCCCCCTGGTGGCCTAGTGGGGGTTTGCTGGATTATCACACCAACGAACCAGGTTCGAATCCCAGCAAAACCCTAACAGAAAGACTCCGTCATGACCGACTCAGCAGAGGCTGCTTCAACTGTCTACCCGGCCAACCTTCAGGGAATTATGGCAGCTTTGACACGCTTCGGAGCGACCATGGACGCTCATGGACGTACGCTCACCAGCCAACGTGAGGCCCTCGCTCGCCACGAGGAACTGCTTCAGCAAATTGGGAAAACCCTGGCACAGCTGACATCTCTGCCTGCATCTCCTGCTCCTGATCCAGTTCCTGCTCCTGATCCAGCTCCCACTCCTGCTCCAGTGCCTCCTGCAATGCTGCCTTCTTCACCTCGCGAACCCAGCCTTCCTGCACCACAGAGGTATGACGGCAAGCACAGTGAGTGCCGAGAGTTCCTTACCCAGTGTCAACTCACCTTTGAGCTTCAGCCTACCACCTACACTACGGATCGCCGCAAGATTGCCTTTGTGATCACCTTATTAGCTGGTAAGGCGCGAGCCTGGGCTACTGCTATCTGGCAAAGACAGGGACCTGAGTGCTTTGATTTCCAGCTGTTTTCTGAAGAGATGCTTCGGGTCTTCGATCAGGCAGACATCAGTACCGACGCAGCCCGAAAGCTCATGTCCATCCGGCAAGGAGGAAGCGTCGCAGATTACGCCATCTCGTTCCGAACACTCGCAGCAGTAAGTGGATGGAACGAGACTGCCCTGGTGTCAGCCTTCCACCATGGTCTGTCTGACCCCATCAAGGACGGTCTGGCCTCTATTGGATGCCCAAGTGACCTCGAAACCCTCATCTCACATGCTATTCGTCTGGACAACAGGATGAGAGAACGCCACCAAGCCTTGAGCCCCCCCAGCCTCCCTACCTCTACCTGGAGACCGTCTACCTCCTTCAGTGACTGTCCAGAACCCATGCAAGTGGGTCGTACTCGCCTCTCCGCATCTGAGAGGGAGCGCAGAAGGAGGGACAAGTGCTGCATCTACTGTGGCAAGCCTGGTCACTTCCGAGCATCATGTCCCGAACTCTTGGGAAAAGGACTGCCCCGTCCAGCCGAGGGAGGGTTGTGACGGGGCCTACCCTCTCTCCCGGACTCCCTGGCCAAGGAATCTACATCCCGGTCTCCATCTCCTGGGGTGAGTCTGTCCACTCTTGTCAAGCTTTGATAGACTCAGGGGCGGCTGGGAACTTTATGGATATTCACTTCGCCCAAAGCATCAATATTCCGACTGCACCTCTTGAAGTCCCACTGTCTGTGTCTGCCCTCGATGGCCAAGCGTTAGGTGATGGAAGAGTCACTCAAGTTACTTCTCCAGTCTTCCTCCAGTCTCAAGGTCACAAGGAAGAAATATCCCTGCACCTGATTCCTTCACCTGAGTTCCCAGTTATTCTAGGCCTTCCTTGGCTTACTCGCCACAACCCTCGCATAGACTGGGTAACAAGCCAGGTTGTGGAATGGGGCCCTGCATGCCATGCCTCTTGTCTGCTCTCTAGCTATCCTGTGTCTCCTGCCGAGCCCCCTGATCTCACCGAGTTATCTCAAGTTCCCACAGAGTACTGGGATCTCAAGGAGGTATTCAGCAAGAGCAGGGCCGCCGTTCTTCCTCCGCACCGGGCCTACGACTGTGCCATCGACTTGCTCCCTGGGACTACCCCTCCTCGTGGCAGACTGTTTTCACTCTCTCAGCCAGAACGCAAGGCCATGGAGGAATACCTCAAAGATGCCCTGGTCTCTGGGTTTATTCGACCCTCCACTTCACCTGCTGGAGCCGGCTTCTTCTTTGTCGGCAAGAAGGATGGGGGGCTCCGACCATGTATTGATTACAGGGGCCTGAATAAGATCACTGTGCGCAACCGATATCCCCTTCCGCTGATGTCCACAGCTTTCGACCTGCTCCAAGGCGCCACCGTCTTCACCAAGTTGGACCTACGGAACGCATACCACCTCATCCGTATCCGACAGGGAGACGAGTGGAAGACTGCCTTTAACACCCCGTCTGGGCACTACGAATACCAGGTGATGCCCTTCGGACTCACCAACGCACCAGCTGTTTTTCAGGCCCTAATCAACGACGTCTTAAGGGACATGATTAACCTATACGTTTTTGTCTACCTCGACGACATCCTTATCTTTTCCAAGACCGTGCAGGAGCACCGCCACCATGTCCGCCAGGTTCTCCAGAGGCTGCTACAGAACAATCTGTTCGCCAAGGCCCAGAAATGCGAATTTCATGTTCCCGAGGTCTCCTTTCTGGGATTTATTGTACGGACAGGCCAACTCCAAATGGACCCTGCCAAGACCCTGGCCGTCCGGGATTGGCCTACTCCCAAGTCCGTTAAGGAGGTTCAGCGGTTCTTAGGATTCGCTAACTTCTACCGCAAGTTCATCAGGGACTTCAGTTCTGTGGCAGCACCCATGTCAGACCTCACCAAAGGGACAGGTGGATCTTATGGCTGGTCTCCTCAGGCAGAAAAGGCGTTCAAAGACCTCAAGGACCGCTTCTGCACGGCACCCATTCTGGTTCTCCCGGACACCTCCCAACCATTCATCGTGGAGGTGGACGCCTCGGACAGTGGTGTTGGCGCGGTGCTCTCTCAACGTTCGGAAGGAAAGCTGCACCCCTGCGCTTACTTCTCCCACCGCCTGAGTCCTGCTGAGTCCCGGTACGATGTGGGGGATCGAGAACTGCTAGCGGTCAAACTGGCCCTTGAGGAGTGGAGGCACTGGCTGGAGGGAGCACAACATCCATTCCTGGTTTGGACTGACCACAAGAACCTGGAGTACCTCCAGCAAGCCAAGAGACTGAACCCTCGACAGGCTAGGTGGGCCCTGTTTTTCAGTCGGTTTGACTTCACCCTCTCATACCGCCCCGGCTCCAAGAACACCAAACCTGACGCACTGTCCAGACTGTTCTCTGCCACTAACAGGGAGAATAAAGTCGGGCCTATTATCCCTGTGTCCCGGATTGTGGCCCCTGTCCGCTGGGGTATTGAGGAGGCTGTCCGACGAGCCCAACGCCAGGACCCCGGTCCTGGGACGGGGCCACCAGGCCTCTTGTACGTCCCACATCAAGCCCGGGCCAAGGTTCTCCAGTGGGGTCACTCTTCCCCTCTCACCGCCCACCCGGGAGCTCGGAGGACCCTGGACTTCCTGAAAAGACGCTTCTGGTGGCCTAACATGGAGAAGGAAGTTAGGTCATTTGTCCTGTCCTGTGAGGTTTGCACCAGAACCAAGAACCCACGACAGCGTCCCCAGGGTCTCCTGCATCCTCTGACCATTCCCCGGCGTCCCTGGTCCCACGTGGCAGTCGACTTTATCACGGGTCTCCCTGAGTCACAAGGTAACACGGTCATTTTGGTCTTAGTTGACAGATTCTCCAAGGCCTGCCGCTTCATACCACTGTGCAAACTCCCCTCTGCTCTTGAAACTGCGAAACTTTTGTTTAATCATGTCTTCCGAGTCTTTGGTCTTCCACAGGACATCGTCTCAGACCGAGGGCCCCAGTTCTCTTCCCGAGTGTGGCACGGGTTCTGCAAGGTCATCGGAGCCACTGCCAGCCTCTCCTCTGGGTTTCACCCACAGTCCAATGGTCAGACGGAGAGGCTCAACCAGGACCTGGAAACCACCCTGCGAGGCCTGGCTATGGATAACCCGACATCGTGGAGCACCTGGCTGCCATGGGCGGAGTACGCCCACAACACCCTGCAGTCATCGGCCACCAAGCTGTCGCCATTCCAGTGCCAATTCGGGTTCCAGCCACCTCTGTTCCCGGACCAGGAGGAGGACGCGGGGGTGCCCTCGGTCAACCAATATGTGAGACGGTGTCGCAAGACCTGGAGCAAGGTCAGGAAGACCCTCATACAGACCTCCAGAACCAACCAGACTCAGGCCAACCGCCATAGAAGACCTGCACACGCTTTCCGCCCTGGGCAGCGTGTTTGGCTGTCCACTAAGGACCTTCCACTGCGGGTGGAGAACCGCAAGCTTGCTCCTCGCTACATTGGCCCCTTCAAGGTGGTGCGCAGGGTGAACCCTGTCTCCTACCGGCTCCAGTTGCCCCGGACTCTGAGGATCAACCCCACTTTCCATGTTTCCCTGTTACGGCCCATACTGACGTCTACGTATGCCCCTGCCCCTAGGAACCCCCCACCCCCCCGCATCTTCCAGGGGCAGACTGTGTTCACTGTGAATCGCCTGCTTGACTCCCGCCGGGTCCGCGGCGGGTTGCAATATCTGGTGGACTGGGAGGGCTATGGTCCTGAGGAGCGCTGCTGGGTTCCTGCTCGGGATGTCCTTGATAAAGAACTATGTCGGGACTTCCATTTGGCCCATCCGGATCGCCCTGGGAACGTCAGGAGACGCTCCTAGAGGGGGGGGTCCTGTTAGGACTAGGACTGTTTTGGCCTCTAGAGGCCGCTGTTATTTCCTTTTCATGTCGTGTTTATTTTGGCCTCTAGAGGCCGCCACTGTTCCTGTGTTTTGTGTTTGTGTTAATTGCCTAATTATCTTCACCTGTGTCCTTAATTAGTTTGTCTATTTATACCCCTGAGTTCAGTCCTCTTGTCACGGAGTCTTTGTGCTGTTATGTTTATCTCCAGTTTCCTGTGTTTCCTGTGTTTACTGTGTTTTTTGATCTTCTTAGCTTTTGAATTTTTGCACTTTGCTTTTCTTTTGGATTTTACTCTTTGGTTTTTTTTTTGTCTTTTGTTTTGCCCTGTATATAGTGTATATAGTTTAAATAAACCTTTTGATTCTTTTTCTACTTCCGCCTCACGCCTCTGCATTTGAGTCATCCCCCTGGTGGCCTAGTGGGGGTTTGCTGGATTATCACACCAACGAACCAGGTTCGAATCCCAGCAAAACCCTAACAGTATTTTCCTTTCTCCAGTCATAACGCTTCTCATTTAAACCAAAAAGTCCCTATTTTGGTCTCATCCGTCCACAAAACATTTTTCCAATAGCCTTCTGGCTTGTCCACATGATCTTTAGCAAACTGCAGACAAGCAGCAATGATTTTTTGGAGAGCAGTGGCTTTCTCCTTGCAACCCTGCCATGCACACCATTGTTGTTCAGTGTTCTCCTGATGGTGGACTCATGAACATTAACATTAGCCAATGTGAGAGAGGCCTTCAGTTGCTTAGAAGTTACCCTGGGGTCCTTTGTGACCTCGCTGACTATTATACGCCTTGCTCTTGGAGTGATCTTTGTTGGTTGACCACTCCTGGGGAGGGTAACAATGGTCTTGAATTTCCTCCATTTGTACACAATCTGTCTGACTGTGGATTGGTGGAGTCCAAACTCTTTAGAGATGGTTTTGTAACCTTTTCCAGCCTGATGAGCATCAACAATGCTTTTTCTGAGGTCCTCAGAAATCTCCTATGTTTGTGCCATGATACACTTCCACAAACATGTGTTGTGAAGATCAGACTTTGATAGATCCCTGTTCTTTAAATAAAACAGGGTGCCCACTCACATCTGATTGTCATCCCATTGATTGAAAACACCTGACTCGAATTTCACCTTCAAATTAACTGCTAATCCTAGAGGTTCACATACTTTTGCCACTCAAAGATATGTAATATTGGATAATTTTCCTCAATAAACAAAAGACCAAGTATAATATTTTGTCTCATTTGTTTAACTGGGTTCTCTTTATCTACTTTTAGGACTTGTGTGAAAATCTGATGATGTTTTAGGTCATATTTATGCAGAAACATAGAAAATTCTAAAGGGTTCACAAACTTTCAAGCACCATTGTAAATTGTCACAACTGAATTTCACTAATACACTTTTACATAGCATGAGATTAGCTACATCAACACTTTATTATACTAAGTTCAATAACAGTAACTTGCTTACAATTAGTTTTAGTAAATGCTAATTAATATTAACTGAAACATTGACTTAGTTCACGCAATGTAATTACGATACTCTTTGTATGAAATATATCTAATTTGTCTCATCAACAAAGCCTTTAGAAAACAAAAAGATTCCCTTTTCCTTCTCTGTTTGGGTTTCTCATCCAAGCTGAAGGAGGAATTAGACAATATGATTGACAGGCATGTTTTGCAATTGGGTCATTACTGTTTTCTGTGTATTGCTGGGTTTCACGTGACGTCACATCTGCCTCATTAGTTATTCAAAACTTTAGCTGGTGGTCTACCAAAGCTCAGTTGACAAAGTGTTTGTACGGAGAAGGTGCATTGCTCGCATGAAAAATGCCTTACGCTTGCATTGTTTTAGGTTGTTCGAATCGATCATACCGTGAAACTGATAAAAGTTTCCTCAGGGTTCCCCGTGAACTAATAAAAAAGGTGAACAAACACAGGATTTCACAAAAAGGCGTCGAGAAATATGGTTTCTGAACCTCTCACTGAAATCGAAGGGAGCCGAGTCGAAGCACGCTCGAGTTTGCTGTGATCACTTCATGAAAGGTTTGTATATCCCTCTCAGCTATGTGCTTAGTGTTTTCCAAGTACTTTTCTTGCTATGTGTCGTTATTTTACGGTACTTTTTTTAGTCACGAAGCGCTAAAGTCCCCAGCTGTTTCTTTGTTTACCCCTCACTAAGTCCATATGCATGAAAGTCGCGACAAAATTCTTACCCAGCCATACAGTTACAATGCGCCATGATCACTTCTCCGTCTTGTTTAACTAAGATCCAGGTCTTTAAAGGGGTTCCTGATGATCTTTGTGAATGATTTACCTGAGAGATAAGCACCAGCACAAGTGAGAATCAAGCGAACTGTTGTTTGTTTACACTTCAACTTGCAGCGCTTCGTTGTAAAGACGCGAAGAAAAAGCTTTAAAATTTTGTTTAATTAAATAAATAAATAAATAAATAAATAACCATACTTACACGGGCAAAAACAATACAGGATTCATTCGGCAGTGACTTGATACGAGGTCCTTTACCCAGCCACATACTAAAAAGTTGTAAGCCTCCATACTCTTCCACGCTTTCATCTGTTTTGCGGTGGAGAAGGATGTCTGCAACACCAGATAGTTTGAGATGTCTGGGAACTCGAGTGAAGGGTAGTTTTCAAGATCGTATGATAAATACTTCTTTCCCAGACTGTCGGGGTCTATTCCATTGCACACAGCAATCTTCTGAATATATCGAAAGCAAACAGTGGCTTCTAGATTACGAGCGTACTCTGATAAGTTATTGCTAGTTGTTTGCACTAAGGCAGCCGTTTAGACCACCAGCTATTTCACTTTCGGTAAAACTGATTAAAAAAAAAGTCATGTGACTGACACCCAGCAATAGAGCCTAGGGCAGCTACAGTGACTGTGTGTTCCTTTAAGCAGATATCTTATTGACAGCTGCCAGAATATGAAGTGAACTTTGTTGAATACTACAAAAAAAGTGTTCTGACTTCGAGAAATTGCTGATCACGCTTCATATAAAGAAAAGCATGTGTGTAATGGTGGGGAAATTGTCTTGAGCACACCTCAGCTTGAACCCTCAGTTTGAGCATCTCAGCTCCCCACTGTTGTCTCTTTCACCTCTTCCTACCTCTTTCTTCTTTTTTTGATTGATTGATTGATTACTTTACTATGAACAATAAAGAAGATATAAAATAATTTAAATAAAAAATACAATAATCAAAACATCATCATAAACAAACAGAATAGTGTAGCCACAAGGCAATAACATAACAATGTTCAGAAAGGATTAGGAAGAAGTAATAACTTATCCAATCCTAACCCTCTATACCACCGCTAATCAAATGTCACTTTCCACCATAATAAACTATATATACAAAAGAAAACAAAAGCAATAAACAAAAAAGAAAACATACCAACATGGTATAATATCAACCAAATCAAATCATATATACAGATACTTATGTTATGCATATATACACACATACAATACATATATACAGTACATACATATACACATACCTATAACTATACACTAAATACAAGAAGACCAGTCAGACTTACTCTCAATTTCATCATCACCTATATAGTCTGCCTGTCCTCATTCTCATATATTTTTATTAACATGTTTTTATATAATTTTTTAAACAGCTTTATGTTGGTGCTATTTTTGAGTTCATTTTCCAGACCATTCCACAATTCCACCCCACAGACTGTTACGCACATACTTTTCAGAGTTGTTCTAACATTTACTCTCTTAAAATTCATTTCCCCTCTCAGGTTATACCCACCCTGCCTTTCCATAAACGTATTTTGTACCTCACCCGGAAGAAGGTTATGTCTTGCTTTATACATAATTTGTGCAGTCTTGTGTTTAACCAGATCAGTGAATTTCAGAGTGTGTGCTTTTACGAATAATGCGTTTGTATGCTCAAGATATCCCGTATTATTGACAATTCTTATTGCTCTTTTTTGTAATGTGCATAACAGCTGCAGGTTAGATTTGTAGGTATTACCCCATATCTCCACACAGTAGCTCAGATATGGAAGTATGAGTGCTCTTTCTTCTTTTAGGCCAAACCCACATATTCCAGGATGACTAACCTCATTGCCATGCAGGGATCGACTCCTACTCCTTAATCCCACTCCTGCTATCACTTCTCTCTGATATATCACTCACTCTCCTCGTCCTCATCAACTCTTCCATGCTGGAAGCAGGACGTAACTCACAGGCAGTCTTGAAGACGATCGCTTGCTGTCAAACACAGCAACTTCACTGAATCATAGAACAGCACAGTGTCCATTTACTTACCATACAGCAGCAGGCATAAAAATTAGACATGGTATTGAACATGCAAAGGGTAGCACTGTGCTACAAATTCATTAATGTGTTACGTAAGATTTGAAGTTAAAACCAAAGACATCAGAGAAACATTCCTTCTTTGAGTACAAAATTTTGAATAATGTCCAAGTTGAGATTACAACACATTTACTACACGTTTCCAAAGAATTTCTGCATGGGCACAGTATACGATTTTAATGATTTCTGATGCTGTACATATTTAATAATATATCGTGAGACTCAAATACAGATATACTCAAAGCAATTATTTAATTCAAAAGATCAATAATTCATGTCCGACTCTTCAGTGTCAATTAAAACAACCTTGCTGGCAAATGCTCCAGCAAACCAAAAGCTCTCACACAAGTAGGATTGCTGTACCAAGAAGAAACTCTCAACATAATTTTAAAGTGTCTTTCTGATAAGAAAAAATAATTTAAAAAAATACCAAGAGTCAAAACAAACTCTTTATGAGGTTATAGGTTATTACCCTCTAATGCACTCTATGTTCCATGCATTTACTTAAGCCAAGACAATATTTATGTCTTATATAAACATTCTTCCAAGAAAGATTAGTTTCTGCTTCTGAGAGGTTATAAGAGGTAGTTAAAAGATGGACTAAATGCACAAATATGTTCTTCCAAAACATTTTCTGTTTATTAATATCATTAGAAGACATCAGAAGTCCAGTCTTTAATGACCTGACCACACAACTCTGGTCATACTTCATAACCCAGAAAACATGGCTAAGCATATTTATGTGATTTCTACACAGGTAATAATATTAGCATGTGTGTACATGTTTTACTTTTGACATATGCATGTAAAAAGATTAGGCTGCACACTAAAAAAAGCAAGCAAACCCTGAGTGCTTGCTGTGTTGTAACATCAGACTGTTGGTGAAAAATTAAAAAAAAAAAAAAAACTACAAAGGAAAAAAGTGAAAAACAGCTATTTGTCTTTCTTTTTCTGGCCAGAGATAATGTCACTACATTTTTCATTATTACAAGTTTCCTTCAAAGTCACATTTCCGTTTCACAACCTCAACCATTCATCTCTGCAGAAAAGAGATGTGACTGTGTTCTTATAGCTGAGAGTTGTGACAAACTGACTCCAGCTCTCTCAGGCTATTTCACGTCAACCTCCCGCATCCATCTGACACATGACAACATACTTCCCAAATTATATAAACCTTCACAGGGAGAAATGGTGCTGCGTGAACACAGAATAAAACAGAATAAAACCAAACCACAAAACTCTTTTTCAACATTAAATGCTGGAATGTTTTTCAGTTGCATCGGTGCTTTGCTAAAATGGCTTTCCATTCACCTGTACATAAAAGCATGCATGCTAATGGAAGCTCTTACATGCTGACAAAATCACAGCCGTGTGTCAAAAGATGCTTAAAGGAACATGTTTAAAGCTGCTCGGAGTTCCTTCACAGTATCAGTGTCTTGCACTTCACTAGTGCCATATCTCAACACACCCGTTTTATCTCTTCAACACATTCACGCTTGATGCTGACAGAACAACTCTTTGCACAGTGACCAGTAGTCAGTGTGTGAATGTTCCTTTGAGTGCATGCATCCACACTACCGCTTGAAAGTTTGTGAACTCTTTTGAATTGTCTATATTTCTTCATAAATATGACCTAAAACATCAGATTTTTAAGCCTTTAGTTGCTTAGGAGTTACCCGGGGTTCCTTTGTGTCCTTGTGGATTTTTACACACCTTGCTTTTGGAGTGATCTTTGTTGGTTGACCACCCCTGGGGAGGATAACAATGATCTTGAATTTCTTCCATCTGTCTGACTGTGGTTTGGTGGAGTCCAAACTATTTAGACAGTTCTGTAACTTTTTTCCAGTCTGATGAGCTAATCCTAGAGGTTCATATACTTTTGCCACTCACTGATATGTAATATTGGAATGTTTTCCTTAATAAATAAATGACATAGTATAATATTTTGTCTAATTTTGTTTAATCAGGTTCGCTTTATCTACTTTTAGGATTTGTGTGAAAATCTGCTGATATTTTTGGTCATATTTATGCAGAAATATAGAAAATTCAAAAGGATTCACAAAATTTTAAACGCCACTGTATGTGTATATGTGTGTATGCATGTGTGTGTGTGTGTGTGTGTGCGCGCGTGCGTGCGTGTGTATATGAACATATCTTAGTGTAATGTATGCTGATTAGACCTTGCTTCCTAATCCTAGGCTGCATCCGAATACGCATATCTCCATGCTATTAGGAGACAAAAAGCATGTAGGGTGTTCAAATACGGGTATGTAGGGTGTTCAAATACTCAATAGTATGCAAACGTATTACGCTACACTACATCATACTATCCCATAATTAAGCTGGAGCCACCGAATAACTGAAGAAGAAATCCCCCAAGAAAAATAGAAAGAAGATGGCTGTCTGAAGCAAAGCCAGTTGTTGCAGTGATGCACGTGATGTACAGAAGTATCAGGAATTGTTTAAACATTTCTGCCATTGCAGAAATATATTTATTTTGCAGCATACGTCATCTGTGATTATCTGAGTCAGGTGGTGGGTAAAATGGCACTGGAGTACGTCTAAATTGTGTCCTTGCTACTCGCTCGCATACTCATAGAACGTACTACAGTTACAGTCAGTTAGTAAGTACTTAACCGTCGTTATTACCTACTGAGTATTCAGATGCAGCCCTTGTCCTTCATGTAGCTTACTGCATATTTCTGTGGCCTCTCAGAAAGTTGCACTCACTTCCTGAAACAGTACCTGGTTTATCATAACTAAGCCCTTACTCTTGTTCACTTGACATATTGGAGGCCACAGTTCCCTCATCAATGCATATTTGATTTTTTTTAAAAAGTATTTTTGCTAAAAAGTCTAAATCTGATATAAAGACTAAGTACCTGATTATCAACATTACAGCTGGCCTATTGCCGTATTCATTACAACCATCAGCATCATCCATTCAGTCACACACTCATGGCTCTTAGTATCTAGTCCTTTAATTATTGCTTTAAACGACTTTCACTTTCTAAGTCAATGTGCAGAGAATCTAAAGCTTGCTCCAGTCTTCTCTCCCGTTGAGGTAAATCATTACAGCCCAAATTACATAGCCAAAAGAAACAACAATGGGCTGCGACAACAAAATATCTATCATGATGTAACATAATTGAAATGTATCCTTGAGCTTACTGTAAGGAAAATAAAGAATACTCCATACTAATCACAAATATACAGCACAAAATATCATCTTCAAGAGTCTCAAAAAAATAATAAATATATTTCAAAAAGCAAAAGACATCATTAAGTCAGGGCATGAGATGAGATGTTTCATCTGAATCTGTCCCCATTATTTTCCTTCTCACCAGTGTTTTGGTGTTTCAATGAGGCACCTATACATTAGAAACATTTTGAGCGTCCCGAGCCTGTCGGATCCCGTAGAGCCACTTGATCACACGTGCATTCCTCTCAATGACTGAGATGCCGTAGGGAACACGTTCACTAGGCCTTGGAGGGCCATCATCATCATCATCATCTTCCTCCTCCCTGTAAGCGTGCCCTTCATCTCCACACTCAGAACTGGGTGTGCTGACACTGCGGAGCTTTGAAACGGAGACTATATCAGAATTGGCACGTCCAAAATGTTCCATGCCCATACCCTCCAATTCACTGGGTTCTAAACCACAGTAATTGAAGAAGCGTTCTAGGTCAGCATTGGCACGTGCATAACGGTCACTTAGGTCTGATTTGGAGCGGTGCAGTGAGGGGCGTCTGCGTGTTGAGCCCCGTGAGCTTGCAGAGGACAAGCGGGTACAGGCTGGTGAAGCAGGGGGTAGCATGCCTGCTCGTAGCAACAGGGGGCTGGAGGGCAGGCAGGGGGACGATGGAGAGTGTGAGGGGAGGGATGGGGATTTAAAGGATGATGTGTGGGGGGGTGGGGCCTGGGGCTGTGGTATCTGTCTGGGTTTAGGCTGGGGCTGTGGAGGTTTGGAATGAGGCTGTAGAGGCATCCTCTGGGGCTTCCTGATCACTGCTTGTGGCCGAACATCAACACGCCGCACTGTCACAGGGTTTGGGCTGCTGTAATTGCCCTGTGCAGGGAGTCTAGGACCTCGGGTTGGTACAGGTGGAGGCCTATGGCTCGGCTCTGGAGTAGGAGAAGTAAGAGAAGCAGGCTGGATTTGGTTGTTGAGAGAAGAGGAAGTGCAAGAAAAAGCAGGCTTCAAAAGAAAATGCCCATTAAAGCCATAACTCTGCTGAGATTCTACTGACTGCCCAGACATGGCTGAGGGACAAGGAGAGTTAGGAGCAGGGGATGAAGATTGGGGCCCATCAGAGATGTTGATAAGATTGTTAAGAACATCCAGGTTGAGCGGTGTTGCCCTGCATGGCCCCTGTTCCCCGTTTTCAGTGTCTGAGGGTCTGCGGGGGACTTTCCTGGCCGGTGGTGTGTGCAGCATCATGGCCGAAGACATCAGTGGCTTGCGAATCACTGGGGGTTTGATGGGCTCCTGCCTGGTGAGAGCAACCTGCTGACTCTTCACATACTTGGCCTTATCAGCCTCCAGGCGCTCCACAGCACTCAGCTTGCGTACACCTGGCTGAAGAACCCTGCGGAAATAGTCTGGGCCCTTGTTTAAGATTCGGAGAGGCATGGCTGAAGTAAAAGGTGTTCCAGTCAGACGACCATCTGAGGGACGAAGAGTCTCCACAGGCATGATGGGTTTAGATCGGTGAATGTGATAGAAGGAGCAATTCAAGGAAGGGTGAAACAGAGGCTAAAGATCCGTACCCCTTGGTGTTCCTAAATGTCCAACTCCTCAGAAATGTCTTTTGTATTGATGCTTTTCTTGCACGTTCCTTTTGTCTTGGGTTTTAAGTTCCTTTCCAACCGAGGGCCCCGACTCGAGTGATCTGCTCCTGCTGTTGTTGCTCACTCTTTTTTGTGTCACTTTCAGTCTTTTATCCTTGCTCTTCCTAGTGCTGCAAACTGAATGAAGACTTGTTGAAGCGGGTCACCAGGGGTTGCATTCACGTCTGAAGAGTGACCCAGCAGCGTGAGTGCAGTTGGTAAAGTCAATGCTGCAGCCGGCAAAACAGGGACCCAATCTGCTCTCTCATACCTGCACACTTGCACGCTGTCCCTTACAATCCCCCAGAGCTTGTAATCCTAAGGTTCCCTTTTTCAGGCTGAGGCCTCCTGAAAAGATAAGAAAAGAAAAGGAAAAACATGCTCAGAACTGTGAGTAGAAGAAATCTTCTCACTGCTTCAGCTCCACACATGTAAAGCACAGTGGAGCACTGAAGAGTAAATGGGACAGATACTTGGTTTTTAATGCACTGCCTGTCTCCTCCTACTCCACTCTCCGAGCCTCCAGATGCCGTTTCAACAAGCAGCCAATAAGAGGAAAGAAAGGAGGAGGGGAAGACAGAATTGCTTTCCAGTTGGCTAATATCCCAGGCTCTGACCATTCTAAACCCCCCCCAATAACAAACACGCCTACTGAATTTTCATTCAAATGAAATACTTTGAAAGACAACAAAAAGGGGGAAAGGAACGAGAGAACAGCTGCAATCATTTGCGTTTGGATGCATTAAAATGTTTAGGGGAAAACAATTAAATCTCTGTCACTTATGTGGCATTCTCCAGAAAATAATACGGTGTGTGTATTATGTACACAAAGCACATTACTTTCAGATTATCAGCTTACTGACAGAGATGGAAATGCTGAAAATGCTCATGGGCATGAATTCAACTTCAGTATATTTTCTGAACTCTAAGTAGCCTCACTCAAAATTCATGATGGAGCCCTATTTCCATGGTTCCTTCAAAGTCAAGAAGCAATTTACTTTGCATTCTACCCTCTTCTCATTTCTTACATTACTAAGGATTTATACTACATCATATCACACTCGTATCACTCAAATGTCTTTTCCTTTCCCTTCTTCATCCATATCCGTTGAAACACATTTATAAAATGAATAGTTAATAATTTTGCAGGCTAAAAGAGAGACTAAACAAAAATGTAAGGGGGTTAATTCTAAGAATAGACTCAGAATTTAATTACTGAATAAGGCAACACAAACACATGCCAGATCTGAAGTGATTTTTTAAGAGAAACTGAACTTGCATTATATGTGCATTATACATATACACAACACTATGTTTGACCAACTCCAACAACAGTGGAAGTAATGAATATATAAAAGCAGTTGAGGATGAGTGCACAGTAAAACTGATTCACATATTTACGCAAATACGGTCAGCTGTCCCTCAGTGGCAGGGCTTTTAATAGAAGGAACATTTGCTGGGGATCTAGGCAGGCTAGAACTGTTGAGAGGGATCAGACCCAAACATACAATTACTCACTCATATCGACAGGGACGGCGTACCCTGATGCCCTTTGCCATACACAAAGTGCCTCATGGCCACCATCATGGAGGATTTACAGCCCGCAGTGAAAGATCAAAACACAAGTACCATAACTCAATGCCAAACTAGTCTTTATGCTGTTAGAATTTAGCGCACACAAGGTACAGACACCAATTTTATATTTTAGCTTTACAGCTAGGGGCGGCACGGTGGTGTAGTGGTTAGCGCTGTCGCCTCACAGCAAGAAGGTCCTGGGTTCGAGCCCCGGGGCCAGCGAGGGCCTTTCTGTGTGGAGTTTGCATGTTCTCCCCGTGTCCACGTGGGTTTTCTCTGGGTGCTCCGGTTTCCCCCACAGTCCAAAGACATGCAGGTTAGGTTAACTGGTGACTCTAAATTGACCGTAGGTGTGAATGTGAGTGTGAATGGTTGTCTGTGTCTATGTGTCAGCCCTGCGATGACCTGGCGACTTGTCCAGGGTGTACCCCGCCTTTCGCCCGTAGTCAGCTGGGATAGGCTCCAGCTTGCCTGCGACCCTGTAGAAGGATAAAGCAGCTAGAGATAATGAGATGAGCTTTACAGCTATTTTCATTGTTGTTTTCACCCCCTTCTTTCTATCTTCCTTTTTATTATTTCAAAAACACTGACTCAAATGTGTGACTCAAAAACATAGACTCGCAGCCACCCCTACCATTCACACCTTATTGTGCAATATGTACCTTAATCACTGCTCTTGGGGCCAGAAACATTCGAGACACCGGTAAAGACTTGTGCATATAATAAGCTAGGCAAGACCAGACACGAATATACAGGAAAGAACTGGACTGTGCAGAAATGTCCATGATGTCACAGACCAAGTTTGGGCACTTCTAGAAGTGAGAATGGGCTAAGATATAAAAAGGGCTATAGTACCATGGCATCTAGAACACGGGGGTATACAGGAACATAATCTCTTTCAAAATGTCAATTAGACATTTTCAAATGCTAATTGTCCATTCTCAGCTATTTAACCAAGAATAGTGATCCACTTCAACAAATTCATGTTGTTGTAATATACATTCAGCTCCCCAACATCCAGTAAACATCTATGTAAATGTACAAATCCCTATAATCCCTACAATATTTAAAGGTTTAATGGTACTGTAGATGTCTGTTTCCAGGGAATAGCATAATGCTTAGAAAATGCAAAACACATCTGTAATATATTTAGCAGTAGGCCTTGTGTTTACTAATTTCCCCATAGTGAGCACTGTGTATATAATTTGGACTAATGATTTAAATTAATGAAACAGTTTTATGACTGAAATGTGAACTGGGAAAAAAGTGACACTACATGGGATAAAAGCACCACTAAAAACAGTGGGATACCATCGGTCAACCTCAGCAGTCTACAGCTGAAGAGTGGAAAAAATGACCAGGCAAATTCTAGCCGAGAGAAACTACATGTTGTAATTACAAGGGGATTGGGTGAGTGGAGGCAATTTTGTGCTTTTGCAATTTCTATGGAGAGGAGAGCAAGTCAGATATATGTGGGACAGTGGAACAACAGCAGTAGTAACAGGAAATGGGGGTGGCTGGGTCTTTACCAGTAGTTTTTTTTAAATTATTATTATTATTATTTAATAAATATAGTTTCTGGGCAGTAGAAGTCAATGGGCCACTACTGAAGTCAGAGAGAATGAGAGAGGTGTGTGTGTGTGTGTGTGTGTGTGTGTGTGTGTGTGTGTGTGTTGGGGGGAGTATTGACAAGTAAAGCATTATCTGGACCTGGCAGTTCTGCTGACTCGAGACCGGAGATTGGCTTACTTTTCCCTGTTGAGCTCTGGGTAAAATAAACACGACTCCTTCATGCTGGGAGACATCCACACAAACCACTGATGAGTACGTTCTTCAGGCCTCTCTCTCTCTCTCTCTCTCTCTCTCTCAGGAGGAACGGTATTTCAAATTTCACTTTTTTTTGGCTAGTTAATGAAAGTTGCAGAAAGAAGAGGGTGAATGTAGATTAAAGCCAGGTGGAGTCCACTGCAGGACTGAGATAATGTGACTTTACATGCAAACACAAACTTTAGGTGGTCATAGCACTACTAAGAACAGTGATAACTGTGATCAGCCATTTACACACAATCCTCATGGTCAAATTACTATGGGGCCTCACTCTATGCCTTCAGGTCTTGTAACTGGTAATTGGAGTATTTTGTGGCAGTGGGTCTCAATTCAGTTATCATGTTGCAGAATTTGGTGTGTTTCCTGATCAAATATACTCAATTTATCTTTACAACATAATTATCATCCATCCATTATCTGTAGCCACTTATCTTGAACAACATAATTATCAGTAGATCTCAAACAGGGAGACACAGAAATCATTATTCAATTCAATGCAATAAAGCCCCAGTGTTGTGGTTAAGAACTACTGATCTCTGACATAATTCTAGGTCATTCACATTATTTATGAATCTGATCCAACTGTACAATTGTCATGCGAGAACATTTAAAGCATTAAAAGGTTTAAAGCTGCTAAATTGCCTATTTAAACCTCTAATTACATTCCCATTACCTGGAAATTAAGAGTGATCTGTGTAGAAGGCTATAACCTTAACATTAAGCATTACCTAATGTGTCAGGCTTAGGCCAAGTTTACATTAGACCGTATCTGTCTCGTTTTCTTCGCGGATGCACTGTCCGTTTACATTAAAACGCCTGGAAACGCCGGGAAACGGGAATCCGCCAGGGTCCACGTATTCAATCCAGATCGTGTCTGGTCCGGTGCTGTGTAAACATTGAGAATACGCGGATACGCTGTGCTGAGCTCTAGCTGGCGTCGTCATTGGACAACGTCACTGTGACATCCACCTTCCTGATTCGCTGGCGTTGGTCATGTGACGCGACTGCTGAAAAACGGCGCGGACTTCCGCCTTGTATCACCTTTCATTAAAGAGTATAAAAGTATGAAAATACTGCAAATACTGATGCAAATACTGCCCATTGTGTAGTTATGATTGTCTTTAGGCTTGCCATCCTTCCACTTGCAAGTGGTAAGTGACGCGCATGCCCGACATGCACTGAGATCACACACACAGCGGCTCAGTCCCAAATCACTGCTCGTGCGCTATACTCGGCGCTCTGTGAGCTGCGCAGGGCCGGAGTGCGCTCCCTGCAGAGGGCACTCGCTGTTCAGGGCGGAGTGATTTGGAGCGCAGGATGCCTGCGGAGCCGAGCGTATCCGTGTATTGGTGTTGCTATGTGCACGCGAATCGTGTATTGGCGTTGCTGTGTGCACACTAATCGTTTTAAAAACGTTAATCTGATGATCCGCTGATGACGGTCCCTTCGGAGACACCAGAACAATAGAAGTAGTAAGGACGCATGCGCATAAACTATTATGCGCGAGACTTCATATTAGCCACAAAGTCAGAAAAATCTGTTCGTAAAATTACATTATAATGACCAAATACAATGAAAAGTATTTTTCCAGTCTCACCTGTGAAAGGTAATCCCATGTGATCTCGTTTGGACGGTAAACCTGTTGGTACAGTTAAACGCAGCACATGAATGAGGCATCTTTATTCTCCGCTTTGACCCATCCAATATGGCGGCGAGGATGACGTATGATTCTACGCGGAAGGCGGTGTCTTTAATGGTCCGGAATAAATTGAATGCTACACGTTGATGGATTAATTTGTTCTTCTACGCCCTTTTTGAGGAATGTATTGTAGGACTTAAACCAACATCTGAAGAGGTGAGATCGCTCCTTTTTTTCCCTATTTTTGCTGGCGTGATTGACTCTGCCCTAAGAGCTATTCTCTCTCTCTCTTTCTCTCTCTTTGCACCATTACACAATAAATATTCACAGTGAAAATATTTTGTAAGCGCGTTTCATGAACCAAGTTATAGGATTTGTTGACAACTCGCATCGAGTTCGTTACACTTCTACCCGGCGTGAAGCACATGTGGTTGTGACGTCATCGTAAACAAATCCGTTCTACTCATCCAGACGACTTCGCAACGGCGCCGTTGCCAGATCTTTCCACTCTGGAACCCGTTCTCAAAAGATTTCGTTTTGGGGCACCCAAAACGCCGGTGCCGTGTGGACGCCAGGCCGAAACGATAAACAATTTTATCGGATTCACCTGAATCCGTTGCCGTGTGGACAGGGCCTTAGTGAGGTCTCCATTGGGAGGCTTTCCAGCTTTTACTGTGGTGGCTGAAGGACAGTTTAATGCCTCAGATGGAACACATACATACACACACCACTCCCACAGTAACTGATGCCTGGTGCCTCAAACAGGCAACCAGATAACCATACCCATCTACTGCAGTCACCTTATCAGTAAACAGCCCTGTTCTTATATGCAGCACCAGGACAACTCCTTCCACTAACAGCAGGACAAAATAAACTTTGAACACAGAGCCATTAGTGTGTCAATGTGTTGTAATAGTGCGCACCCCCTCCCCCAAGAGGCCCCCAGCCATCTGAGCCTAAGCCCTTGGGACTTTCTCAGTATTCATAATTCCACATGCATCCTGGCATTGAGGAGAGAATTATCCAGCCATCACTGCCATTCATCTTTGTGAGCCAAGCATGAACACCATTGTGTGCATGTTCAATCTTCCATCCAAACTTGCAGAAGATGCAACTGCAAACACTGTAACACTGCCTGTCACTGGAAAAGCGAAAATGAGTACAAACAGGACAGGAACTGATCCTCTACAGTATATGCAGCCTTTCCTTATTATCAGACTTTAATAAGACAAACAAATAAGAGCAGGTGGTTCAACACCCCCATGCCCTAAGCAAGACCCCTCTTGTGGATAAATCAGCTCTGACAGGCATTTGTTTATATTAGGGGCAAATTCATTAAATAGATAGTCAGCCACAAAAGAGAGAGGAAAAAAAGATCCTAGGTTCCAGATTCTGATAAGTAGGACAAGTCGAATCTCTACTCCTCTTTTGACTGTGCAGATACAAGCCAGCCTGAAGCCCTTCCCACGGCTGCACATTCCTCTCATGTTCCCCATTCTCTTCTATCACACGCTGCCAGGCTTTCAGAGATAAAGTCATCTGATTCAGGGCCTGTGAGGCCAAATCCACCAGGGTGTCATTCTTCTTTCATCAGTAATGTTACCTGAAGGCCCATGAGAAAAGACAAAACCACTAGAGCGGATGGATGATCCATCAGAGGACGGTTAGTAAGTTTGGATCTCCTTTGAATCAAGACGTTTTCTTAGGATCCTATTCGGGGAACATCACCAGGGCACCTGGAGTCAATCTGAACTCTAAACTAAGGCTACATCCACACGACAACGAGATTTAAAAAAAATATATATATCACGTCCACATGGGCAACGGATCAGTAAAATATCAGGTACATATGGCAATGCAACGCTTGCTGAAAACGATGCAATACACATGCCACACCTCTAGGTGCGCTGTAAGACGGTCCCATCGGAGACACCAGAATAATAGAAGAAGTAAGGACGCATGCGCATAAACTATTATGCGCGAGACTTCATATTAGCCACAGTCAGAAAAATCTGTTCGTAAAATTACGTTATAATGACCAGATACAATGAAAAGTATTTTTCCAGTCTCACCTGTGAAAGGTAATCCCATGTGATCTCGTTTGGACGGCAAACCTGTTGGTACAGTTAAACGCAGCACATGAATGAGGCATCTTTATTCTCCGCTTTGCCCCGTCCAATATGGCGGCGAGGATGACGTATGATTCTACGCGGAAGGCGGCGTCTTTAATGGTCCGGAATAAATTGAATGCTACACGTTGATGGATTAATTTGTTCTTCTACGCCCTTTTTGAGGAATGTATTGTAGGACTTAAACCAACATCTGAAGAGGTGAGATCGCTCCTTTTTTTTCCCCTATTTTTGCTGGCGGGATTGACTCTGCCCTAAGGGCTATTTTCTCTCTCTCTCTCTCTCTCTCTCTCTCTCTCTCACTTTGCACCATTACACAATAAATATTCACAGTGAAAATATTTTGTAAGCGCGTTTCATGAACCAAGTTATAGGATTTGTTGACAACTCGCATCGAGTTCGTTACACTTCTACCCAGCGTGAAGCACATGTGGTTGTGACGTCATCGTAAACAAATCCATTCTACTCATCCAGACGACTTCGCAACAGCACCGTTGCCAGATCTTTCCACTCTGGAACCCGTTCTCAAAAGATTTCGTTTTGGGGCACCCAAAACGCCGGTGCCGTGTGGACGCCAGGCCGAAACGATAAACAATTTTATCAGATTCACCTGAATCCGTTGCCGTGTGGACAGGCCCTCAAAGCAGCTTCAGCAAAGTTGCACTATCACCTCAGCAAAAACCATGCCTGAAAATTAACAGCAAAACAACGAGACTGTCCCCAACTATACACTGATTAAGCAGGACCACAGACAAATTGTCTAATCATTTTATAAATTGTAACCATGGTGTCATTTCTGAAATGCAGGCCATCTGGGATCCACACACAAGCCCTAACTCAGTGATGGTAATTCTAAAGGAATGACAAACTGTGTTGCTCAGACTTTGTACTATGGCATCCAAGCCTCAAAATATGCAGGAAAAAGCCACAGGGAATGTACAGCATAGACACAAAATGACATCTTTTGTATTGTGTCATAAGTGGGAAAAAAAAAAAGTTAATGCATGTTCATGTACACACATGTAAACATACGGACACACATCCCATTATAATCAGTGTGATCGTAAAGCTGTGGCAGTATTGCAAGTGCCCTAATGCCATCACTGCAGTCTCATTTCCATTTCCACCACAATCACTACAACCACCCTTTCCTACAAAGTCTCTGAGAAAGACACATGCACAAAAACACATACGCACACAACTGTTAACACACAACACGTGGACATGAAAAACACAAACCTTTCAAGACGCCCAAAATTCAATGAACTATTTAACCCTTGTATGGTGTTCGGGTCTGTGGATCCAAAGTCCAAAATGCAGCGGGGCCATCAGACCCACGAACACTGGCTGAGTAAGAAAAATAGGTACACCACACAAGGGTTAACTCTGTTTAGTCAGCTATACAAGGAACTTCTTGGACTCTAATGCCCTGGTGACAGAGGGCTCCTGTTTGTTTTTCCTGCCCACATGAGCAGGAAGGTAACCCCCCCCCCCCCCCCCCCCCCCCTCCCCACACACACCCCACTTTCACTCATCACGTATTCACAGACTTCCCTCATCCTGACTCATTCTATGCATATTGTTCATACTCATCAAGAGTCTTTCCTACATAATTAGTCAAGAAATTTAAGAGAAGTATTTAAATGAGGAAAAAACAAAGGCTCATGCAAGAAAAATCCAAGGACACACTGTGGGCCAAGGACGGAGGGCTTTTGTCGCCTCATGTAGAGTGGAGCTTAATGAGCAATAGCTTAGGCTCACTCATCAAGACGTTACACAGTCCTCAATGATCGTAAAGAGAAACCCATTACCATTCTGGAAACAGTGTTGATCGCGGAGGCAGCTATGTGCTCTATAGAGTTCTACACCAATGCAGAAAAGTAGGTTAGTTCTACTGATTAAAATAAGTTTGTTTAGAGAAAAATATTGTTAAACGGATAAAATTATAAACAGAAAAAACTTTTTTTTTTAATTCACAGTGATTTAAGACAACAAGCTTGCACTTCTGATGAACAACATTCTTCTACAATACCAGACATTTCTATTCACTTAGTCTATTTCTATGCAGCAACTTACCAAAGGAGGTGTGAAAACCTGCCAGCTAAGACCACAAACTCCTTATGTCCTTATGAGAGCAGATACTGGTTTAGAAAGTCGCATTATACTGAAGCTATTAAGCGCATGTGAGCAAGTTCAGTGTGCAACTGAGGAGAGAACACAAATACTCCTCCTTTTGCTCTCCCCGGCTCCACCCAGCCTGTCCAATCAGCTCGTCTGTTCAAGTACAGGCAGGAAGACCACTTCCTAGTAGGCACATGACGAGAAGAACTACATCATCATGTGTCCAACTCTCGGCTTTTCCTGTACCCATTCGTCTACCAAAAAACTGCACATTAGACTACCTAGACTTCTGAATCTATATCCACAGGATTCATTCCCCCCCTTGTCTCTGCATCTAAGCAGTCATTTCCCAAAACACTGCTCAGCAATCATTTCCTGCTTTTCCAACACCTTTCTAGCTCTGTGTTACTGTTAAGGAAGTGATACAACAGGATCAGATGGCTTCATCAAAGATGTTGGGAAAGAGTTATGGAAACAATATACTTGCAGTGTTGCTACAAGGATATCCTGTCCAGTTAGAGTCCCTGAGGACTTACATGATAAAATGAAGTGCACTAAGCTTTACACAGAAAAATGCATTTAAGACAGATTGAAATCTAATCATTCGGTGTTCTCAAACTTTATTTTGCAGCCAGGAATCCCTTTCAGACTAAAATAATTTCCAAGGACGTCTGAGGATCACAGCATACAGTTAAGAACAGGGCCAATACTTACACACTCAGAAAAATAGGGCACTAAACTGTATCATTCTTTGTTACTGGGGTGATACACCCAAGGGTATGTCTTTTAGTGTGTATCTTTTACCTACAAAGGTGCATGTAGTGTATATTGAAAGCTTTAATCTAGAGGATGTTATGGACCAATTATGGATGTTGTGTTTTGTTTTTTTTTAAGTTGCAATATCCCTTTTTCTATTTGAAAGACTGGCTTACATATTAACATACAAAAGATTATCACTGCAAGAACAAAGAAAGGTGAGCAATTCCAGCGTTATGGACGTGACACTTGAACTCAAAATGGCAACAAATGACCCAGTGCATGTTTTATTGTCTCCCAGTATTCAAACAGGTGTTGCATATTTTAAGGCTGTACCATACTGGAGAAGTGATAGAACAAGAACAATTCCCATAGTACATCTGGGGCATGCCAGAAAATGCCAATAAAAGATGCGTTATGGATGTGACAGAAAAAGTATCACTTTTCTTGGGTGACTGTACATTTTTATCAAACTCTGTGAAATTGTAAACCTAATGTCAAAATGGAGATATCCATTTGATAGAGGGGTCCAAGGTGAATATTAAAAAATCTTTGTTTAAAATATTTTATATTTCATGCAGAGTTTCGGAAGGAAAAGTCAGCGTTATGGATGTGACGAAATTCTGTTATGGATGTGACGCGTCTGAAATAGACATGGCATATGTTTAGAAAATCAGCAATTTAACCACCATAACCCTTTGAAAAACTCTCTAAATATCAGCTAAAACCATCAAAGTTCTTAAATAATATTTAGGATGGCTATTGTTTTGCTGTTTTGTGGATTTTAGCATACATTTCTGTGGCTTGTGGCAATAATATAGAATTGTACATGATCAAAGTTGATTTTAGCTTGGGTTTTACATTATAAGAAAGAAAGACTGACAGTGACATATTAGGTGATCAAAATGTGACAAATTGGTTCAACTTATTCACATCTGTAAAATACAGGCCTAGGTGATATCTCTGGGAGTGGTTTTGATGTATTACATGTTGCTTTATTTTTGCGTGGTGAGGTTGACATTTACATGGAATTGCCCAGGTACAGCTTAGTAGCATTTTCCTGTGGGTGTGCCTTATTATTTTTGTTTGTTTGTGTCATTAGAGCTTTTTTGGTCCTGAAGTTTCCATTCACCCAGAGGTGTAGTTGAAACACTGAATCACATCAACATTGCTTCTTGGTATTATTACCCCCTTTTGCTTCAGGACAAACTGAACAGGATGCGAGTGGACCCCTGCCTGGTCACCTGGATCTCCAGCTACCTCACTGACAGGCCGCAGTACGTCAGGCTGAAGGACATCACGTCTGACACTGTGATTAGCAGCACCGGAGCACCCCAGGGCACGGTGCTGGCCCCTCTTCTCTTCACCCTATACACCGCGGATTTCTGCTACAACTTGGAGCTGTCACATTCAGAAGTTTGCTGATGACACAGCCATCGTTGGGTGCATCAGTGACGACAGAGAGGAGGAGTATAGGAGCCTGGTGAGGGACTTTGCTGTGTGGTGCAACAGGAACCATCTGCAGCTCAACACCTTGAAGACCAAGGAGCTGGTCATTGACTTTGGGAGGTCCAGACCAAGGTCACGGCCAGTTCTGATTGAGGGAGTCGAGGTGGAGGCTGTGGATTCCTACAAGCACCTCGGGCTGTGGCTGGACAGCAAGCTGGACTAGACTTGCAACACCAAACACTTATACAGGAAGGGACAGAGCAGGCTATACTTCCTTAGGAGGCTGTGGTCCTTTAACATCTGCAGGAAACTCCTGTGGATGTTCTATCAGTCTGTGGTCGCCAGTGCCCTGTTTTACACCGTGGTGTGCTGGGGGGGCAGCACATCCAAGGACACATCCAGGCTGGACAAACTGATCAGGCGGGCCGGCTCTGTGGTCGGCATGAAGCTGGACTCTCTGGTGACGGTGGCAGAGAAGAGGTCTATGGATAAACTATTGAACATCATGGACGATGCCAGTCACCCTCTGCACACCGTCATCAGCAACCAGAGGAGCCTGTTCAGTGACAGAATGCTCCTTCCCAAGTGCAGGACGAACAGACTCAAAAACTCCTTTGTCCCTCACGCCATCAGACTGTACACCTCCTCTCTGGGGGGGAGGAGGGGTAACAGGAGGACAGAGGACGGGAAGGAGCAGTAGCCTAGCTTAGCCTAACAATAAGCAATACCGGACAATGTGCAATATAATGTGCAATATAAAGTGCAATATCTCTCCTGCTGCCCCCCTTTTCCCGATTTTTTTCCTCCTCTCTCTCCCCCTTTCCTCTCTTCCCCATATCTTATTCTTTTTATATTTGTATATGTAAATACTTAATTTAATTTATCTAGAAGTTTTTCTCTATTTTTTTTCTCTGTTTATCTGTAATGATGTTGCTGGAATCTTAATTTCCCTGAGGGAACCCGCCCAAAGGGATCAATAAAGTTTTATCTAATCTAATCTAATCTAATCTAATCTAATCTAATCTAATCTAATCTAATCTAATCTAATCTAATAATAATAGGTTCAATTTATATAGTGCCTTTCTCAAAACCCAAGGACGCTTTACAATAATAGACAGGGAAAAAAAATCCACCAAATAGGGGTCAGGATGTAATTCCAGTGGTGTAGCAGCCACAGTCCCACCAAAAGGTGCACGAAAACAAGTCCCACACCACTAGCACAGCCACCGTGACACCGCCACAACATCGCTCGAACACCATGCCATGGATCCACAAAGCGAGCACAGAAGCACCGCCACGCAGAGCGCTGGTGTGTCCCAAACCGCCTGCACAGCCACCGTGACACCACCGAGCAACATCGCTCGGAACATCACGCCAAGCATTAAAGCACAGAGCGCTGGACAACCACGATGTTAAAATGAGCAACGAGCTCACTGCAGTCCATAGCTGGGAGCGCAGGCATCACCCACGGCGAACCAAGGCCTGGAGGGGACCGACGCCCAAAACTGGGTCCAGAGCTACACCACAACCGGCAGACTAAAACACTCAAACATCAAACTACACAAACACACAGAAAAAAAAGTAAAAAAATAAAAAAGGAGAGAAAATAAAATAAAATAAGCTCCGGTGAGAAGCGGCAGCCAGAATGCGCACGACGTACTCTCAACTGGAAACGGGAAAAAAAAATCTAATCTAATCTAATCTCTACATTGCAGTTAGATTGGATTAGTTTTAGATGAATAATAATTAATCACTAACTATAACAACATTAATACTAGTTCATGTTAATATCATGTGATTTGAAAGCAAGCAAGAAAGAAAGAGACCCAACTAACACCCACTTGAAAAAACTTCTAAGCTGCAAAGGTGCAATTCTGCAATCGGATTTCAATCTGGTTTCAGTGCCGGCGTAAGGCATGTTATAAGCTAATAAACTAATTAGGATACTTATTAAAGGTAGTCCTGAACGTCCACATGTACATCTTAATGCTCCTCTTTATCCTGTAGCCTTTGAAATCCACACAGTCAGTGCCAGGGGCTCATATCTGAGTGACACAATAGGAACAAATCACAAATACCCCTGGCTACAGTAAGATATTAATGAGAACGTTGTAATTCTGTCCGAGCTGTGGCCGGCAGCTCCCTTCTTCCATCTGTGTCAGGAGGCATGGCAGAAAGAACAAAAGATCCCTGATATGTCACAGACTGCCCGAGCACTAAAACCCCAAAATACACAGTAGTAGAGTTTTAATGAAATGTTATAGCAGCATGTCGGAGACAGAAAATTAATGTTACATAACAGAAATGTAATTGTAGCGCACTTTCAACCTGTTTCATCTTCAGTTGCTCAAGTTCAGGGCAGGAGGTGAAGCTTCGCTGAACCCTGAACTCTAACCTCCTCACACTCTGGTTGTAATTTCATCTCTCCACAACTTGCTGAGATGTTTATAGCCAGTCCTTCTGGAAGAGCTTGTCAGTGCCCGTTGCCTTTAGACTTGAGCTATTCATCCAAACAGTGCAGGAGTGGCTGGCTTTTTGAATAGGGGGATTACAGAAAAAAATTCTGGGTGGAGGATTACTGCTCGAACCCATCCTTCATACGGAAGATCACAGACCATGCTCTAGGCTCTAACACTCTCTCTCTCTCTCTCTCTCTCTCTCTCACACACACACACACATATCTATATCAGCTTTCAGGGAATACACTGTAGGCCAGAAACAGAAATGTTCCTGCACACAGCAGGAAACGGGTAAATCAGACACAGCGTACAGATAGCTCACATCAGAATAAACATTCAAGTCAATTCATCTCTCATTTTCTCCACTTTGGCTACAGACAAATACAGACAGTTGAGCAGGTTAATTTCAAGGTCAAAGGCACAGCAGTCTATATCACCTACCACAAAACACACACATACACATGCACACACTCGCACATGGGGCCAAAAAAAGTGAGCGTACTCTAGTTCACTTAGTTTATGCTTGGCTCCAACTGTGTTTCACAAAAGAGATACTCAGATTCATTCAAGCTGAGCAAGCAAGGCACTCTGGGTAGGAGCAGAGAGGTGTGCATTGCTGAAACTTGTTTGTCAAGAAGAATCCCAAATCCTGTCAACAAACCCTGAGTCAGTTTCTCCCTGGACAGTGTGGTACGCTACAGCATGTTAACGAAACGCAATGCAGAGCTGAGGACTTCCCTGCAGGTTGTGGTGTGGTATTATTTGCATTCAACTCTAGTGTTAACAGTAACCACTAACATCAGTAGCAAAAACTGTTTTCCATTCTACTTGATCAGAAGGTTAGACACTAAGGCTACATCCACACGACAACGGCAACGAGATGTTATTTAAAAATATATCGTGTCCAAATGGGCAACGATCAGTAAAATATCAGGTCCATATGGCAACGCAACGCTTGCTGAAAACGATGCAATACACATGCCACACCTCTAGGGGCGCTGTAAGACGGTCCCTTCGGAGACACCAGAACAATAGAAGAAGTAAGGATGCATGCGCATAAACTATTATGCGCGAGACTTCATATTAGCCACAAAGTCAGGAAAATCTGTTCGTAAAATTACATTATAATGACCAAATACAATGAAAAGTATTTTTCCAGTCTCACCTGTGAAAGGTAATCCCATGTGATCTCGTTTGGACGGCAAACCTGTTGGTACAGTTAAACGCAGCTAATCTTTATTCTCCGCTTTGACCTATCCAATATGGCGGCGAGGATGACGTATGATTCTACGCGGAAGGCGGCGTCTTTAATGGTCCGGAATAAATTGAATGCTACACGTTGATGGATTAATTTGTTGTTTCTCACCTGTGAAAGGTAATCCCATGTGATCTCGTTTGGACGGTAAACCTGTTGGTACAGTTAAACGCAGCACATGAATCTTTATTCTCCGCTTTGACCTATCCAATATGGCGGCGAGGATGACGTATGATTCTACGCGGAAGTCGGCGTCTTTAATGGTCCGGAATAAATTGAATGCTACACGTTGATGGATTAATTTGCTCCTCTACGCCCTTTTTGAGGAATGTATTGTAGGACTTAAACCATCATCTGAAGAGGTGAGATCGCTCCTTTTTTTCCCTATTTTTGCTGGCGGGATTGACTCTGCCCTAAGGGCAGAGTCTCTCTCTCTCTCTCACTTTGCACCATTACACAATAAATATTCACAGTGAAAATATTTTGTAAGCGCGTTTCATGAACCAAGTTATAGGATTTGTTGACAACTCGCATCGCATCGCAATGAGAAGATCATTGGCACTACTGGTGTTAAGAATCAGACCATTTCATAAATGAATATTTTGCTGTAGAGCTGCAGTGTTTGTACAATTGCATGTTTTTGCTTCACTATTACTGTCACTATTCTGCTTCTTGCATTACTACTGTGAACTAACACTGAACATAATAATAATAATAATAATAATAATAATAATAATAATATCCAAGCTCGTGTTTCACTCTCACTAGTGCTCTGTAAGGCTTTTTCCTGGTGAATCCTGGTGATATTCGTTACACTTCTACCCGGCGTGAAGCACTCACAGTCATGTGGTTGTGACGTCATCGTAAACAAATCCATTCTACTCATCCAGACGACTTCACAACGGCAACGTTGTCAGATCTTTCCACTCTGGAACCCGTTCTCAAAAAGATTGCGTTTTGGGCACCCAAAACGCCGGTGCCGTGTGGACGCCAGGCCTAAATGATAAGCAATTGTATCGGAGTCACCTGAATCTGTTGCCGTGTGGACAGGGCCTAAGACTTCTGCACCAGACATACATAGAAAAGCTATTACAGCTCACCTGACAGATTTCCTCTGACCATACTGTGGTAATTGACTTTGATGATTGGGATTGTGTCAGTGGTCTACATCAGCCTTTCTCAACTGGGGTGCCACAGCACCCTGGGGTACCGTCTGGCTTTGTTAGGGGTGCCATCAAAAAATGATATACAGTCGGAGGAAAATGTTTGTACACCCTTTGGAATTTTTTACATTTCTGCTTAAATTGGTCATAAAACATCGCCTGAACTCTCCAGCAATCTTAAGAATGAACAAACAGTGTCTGCTTGAACTAAAACCACTCAAACAATTACATGTTATCATATTTTTATTGGCCATAAGATGGAAATATTGACAGGATAGGGAGGCATAAGTAAGTACACCCTTAGCTAAGGCTCATCCAAGAGCTAATTAGACTAATTAGATGATTAAACAATTTGACTCAGGTGTGAGCCAACCTGATGTCCAATCACTGAGGTGTGTCGTAAGCTACCCACCCCACTGGAAAACCAGTTAAAAGGTGTGTTTTTATGAGAGGCATGTTCTGTGCATCATGCCTCGCTCAAAGGAGCTGTCTGAAGACTTAAGACACAAAATAATTGATTTGTATAAAGCTAAAAAGGGTTACAAAACCATCTCTAAGACCCTTGGTGTTCATGTGTCTACAATTAGAAAAATTGTGTATAAATGGAGACAATTTGGAACGGTTGTTACTCTGCCAAGGAGTGGCCGCCCTGCGAAGATCACTCCAAAGGCACTGCGAGTCATCATCAATGAGGTAAAAAAGAATCCAAGAGTGTCCACTGAAGACTTGAGGAAATCACTGAAACATGCAGACATCTCTGTGGACACATCTACTATAAGAAAGACACTGAACAAGAATGGGATTCATGGGAGAAGGCCACGGAGGAAGCCATTGCTGTCCAGAAAGAACATTTCTGCTCGTTTGGAGTTCACAAAAAAGCATTTGGATGCTCCTCAGCGCCACTGGAAAAACATATTGTGGTCTAATGAAACCAAAGTTGAATTGTTTGGGGGGAACACACCACATCATGTGTGGAGGAAAGTCAGTACAGCACACCATCAGCAAAACCTCATCCCCACCGTCAAGTATGGTGGCGGTAGCATCATGGTGTGGGGGTGCTTTGCTGCCTCTGAGCCTGGACAACTGGCTATAATCAATGGGAAAATGAATTCTCAAGTATATCAAGCTATTTTGCAGAAAAACCTGAGGCAATCTGTCAAAAAGTTGAAACTCAAGAGAGGATGGGTCCTGCAACAGGACAATGACCCTAAACACAGAAGCAGGTCGACATTAGAATGGTTTCAGAAGAACAAAATTCACGTTCTGGAATGGCCCAGTCAAAGCCCCGACCTCAATCCAATCGAGATGTTGTGGCATGACCTCAAGAAAGCCATCCATCCCAGGCATCCCAGGAATCTTGCTGAATTGCAACAGTTTTGCAAAGAGGAATAGTGCAAGATTTCTCCTGATCGTTGTGCCCGTCTAGTCTGCAACTACAGGAAACGTCTGGTTGAAGTTATTGCAGCCAGAGGAGGGTCAACCAGCTACTAAATCAAAGGGTGTACTTATTTATGCCTCCCTATCCTGTGAATAATTCCATCTTATGGTCAATAAAAATATGATAAAATGCAAATGTTTGGGTGGTTTTAGTTCAAGCAGACACTGTTTGTTCATTCTTAAGATTGCTGGAGAGTTCAGATGATGTTTTATGACCAATTTAGGCAGAAATGTAAAAAATTCCAAAGGGTGTACAAACATTTTCCTCCGACTGTATTCTAACATTGAAATAAATAAAATGAACTAAAATTCCAAAAAACGATAGTTACACTAATGCAGATCATTGCTGCCTCATGCATCATCAAAATTTGTCTCATGGCCCCCTTTCCCATGTCACAACGTCACTGCCGGGGTCAGCGTATGGTCAGCGTGACTGCGTATATTTTATATGGGGGTGCCTTGAGAATTTGCATACTTCTGAAGGGTGCCGTGACTGAAAAAAGGTTGAGAAACGCTGGTCTACATCAGTGGTCTCAAAGTGGGGTTTGGGGAATCCCAGTAGTCTGTGAAGCATAGCCAAGGTCTCATCTCATCTCATTATCTCTAGCTGCTTTATCCTTCTACAGGGTCGCAGGCAAGCTGGAACCTATCCCAGCTGACTACGGGCGAAAGGCGGGGTACACCCTGGACAAGTCGCCAGGTCATCACAGGGCTGACACACAGACACAGACAACCATTCACCCTCACATTCACACCTACAGTCAATTTAGAGTCACCAGTTAACCTAACCTGCATGTCTTTGGACTGTGGGGGAAACCGGAGCACCCGGAGGAAACCCACGCGGACACGGGGAGAACATGCAAACTCCACACAGAAAGGCCCTCGCCGGCCACGGGGCTTGAACCCGGACCTTCTTGCTGTGAGGCAACAGCGCTAACCACTACACCACCGTGCTGCCCTGCATAGCCAAGGTATTCGTGATTTTTTTTTTTTAAACAATGGAAAGACAGTATTGAGCTCACATAGTTTTTAACCTGTTTGACTGGTTACTTCTCTTGGATGAGTTTAATCAAAACTTCAATAACTCAGAAACAAGCAGGGCTATAAATAACATCACCTTGGACCTGTTCTGTCAGTGGAAGATTCAGAAATAAAATGCTTTTTGTCTCAGATAAACAGAAATAATATCTCATCTCATCTCATTATCTCTAGCCGCTTTATCCTTTTACAGGGTCGCAGGCAAGCTGGAGCCTATCCCAGCTGACTATGGGCGAAAGGCGGGGTACACCCTGGACAAGTCGCCAGGTCATCACAGGGCTGACACATAGACACAGACAACCATTCACACTCACATTCATACCTACGGTCAATTTAGAGTCACCAGTTAACCTAACCTGCATGTCTTTGGACTGTGGGGGAAACCGGAGCACCCGGAGGAAACCCACGCGGACACGGGGAGAACATGCAAACTCCACACAGAAAGGCCCTCGCCGGCCCTGGGGCTCGAACCCAGGACCTTCTTGCTGTGAGGCGACAGCGCTAACCACTACACCACCGTGCCGCCCCACAGAAATAATATATTCCACAAATTTACGTAATAAGCCCATGTGAGTTTTTTTTCTTTGAGTAGTTGGATTATTTTCATTAAGTAAAATTGTACTGAGGGAACTTTGGTATTTATTTTACAGTTTAAGAAGTCCCTGACTGCAAACAGTTCAAGAACTCATGACCGACAGTGGTGCTTGAAAGTTTGTGAACCCTTTAGAATTTTCTATATTTCTGCATAAATATGACCTAAAACATCATCACAAGTCCTAAAAGTAGATAAAGAGAACCCAGTTAAACAAATGAGACAAAAATATTATACTTGGCCATTTATTTACTGAGGAAAATGATCCAATAATACATATCTGTGAGTGGCAAAAGTATGTGAACCTTTGCTTTCAGTATCTGGTGTGACCCCCTTGTGCAGCAATAACTGCAACTAAATGTTTCCGGTAACTGTTGATCAGTCCTGCACACCGGCTTGGAGGAATTTTAGCCCATTCCTCCGTACAGAACAGCTTCAACTCTGGGATGCTGGTGGGTTTCCTCACATGAACTGCTCACTTCAGATCTTTCCACAACATTTCGATTGGATTAAGGTCAGGACTTTGACTTGGCCATTCCAAAACATTAACTTTATTCTTCTTTAACCATTCTTTGGTAGAACGACTTGTGTGCTTAGGGTTGTTGTCTTGCTGCATGACCCACTTTCTCTTGAGATTCAGTTCATGGACAGATGTCCTGACATTTTCCTTTAGAATTAGCTGGTATCATTCAGAATTCATTGTTCCATCAATGATGGCAAGCTGTCCTGGCCCAGATGCAGCAAAACAGGCCCAAATCATGATACTACCACCACCACCATGTTTCACAGATGGGATAAGGTTCTTATGCTGGAATGCAGCGTTTTCCTTTCTCCAAAAATAACGCTTCTCATTTATGCCAAAGAGTTCTATTTTTGTCTCATCCGTCCACAAAACATTTTTCCAACAGCCTTCTGGCTTGTCCACATGATCTTTAGCAAACTGCAGACAAGCAGCAATGTTCTTTTTGGAGAGCAATGGCTTTCTCCTTGCAACCCTGCCATGCACACCATTGTTGTTCAGTGTTCTCCTGATGGTGGACTCATGAATGTTAACATTAGCCGATGTGAGAGAGGCCTTCAGTTGCTTAGAAGTTACCCTGGGGTCCTTTGTGACCTCCCCAACTATTACACACCTTGCTCTTGGAGTGATCTTTGTTGGTCCACCACTCCTGAGGAGGGTAACAATGGTCTCGAATGTCCAGATTGTGTACAAATGTACACAATCTGTCTGATTGTGGATTGGTGGAGTCCAAACTCTTTAGAGATGGTTTTGTAACCTTTTCCAGCCTGATGAGCATCAACAACGCTTTTTCTGAGGTCCTCAGAAATCTCCTTTGTTCGTGCCATGATACACTTCCACAAACATATGTTGTGAAGATCAGACTTTGATAGATCCCTGTTCTTTAAATAAAACAGGGTGCCCACTCACACTTGATTGTCATCCCATTGATTGAAAACACCTGACTCTAATTTCACCTTCAAATTAACTGCTAATCCTAGAGGTTTGCATACTTTTGCCACTCACAGATATGTAATATTGGATCATTTTCCTCAATAAATAAATGACCAAGTATAATATTTTTGTCTCATTTGTTTAACTGGGTTCTCTTTATCTACTTTTAGGACTTGTGTGAAAATCTGATGTTGTTTTAGGTCATATTTATGCAGAAATATAGAAAATTCTAAAGGGTTCACAAAACTTTCAAGCACCACTGTACACCAAGGTGAGTCAACTTATCTTTTTAAGGTCCAATTAAATAAATTTCCTTGCTTAAGATCCATACAAGCAACTCACACATCCAAATGTTGACAGTTTATGATTATAGCTTTTGGAAGTGGTTATGTTTTGTTTTGCTGACTAGTACCATGGAGTTTGAACATGTGAGATATCTATTCTGAATTTGACATGAGGAGAATAATGTACACATATGTACACACAAACTATACAAGTGGATCTGATTGGATAAACCATGAGAGAAAATATGCTATCGAGTTAGATAATGTTTAGAGTCACTAAAATCTGATCAGTTTTTTTAAAGTATGTTAAAGGAGCCGGCTCACCCTTCCCAGAATCCAGTTCATTGTTTTTGTTTTGAAAGCATGTGACCGCTACTTTGCTAGCTCTATGTGCAGCAAAACCTCTGCAAATTTACTGTTAGTGATCCGTTCGAAACTCATCTCAAACTTTTTCTTCGTCTACATGTTGTATATGCACTCTCAGTAAACAAAGTACATCATTATACCTTTAGGGGTACAACAGTTTGTCAGTGAGGCAGTACCTTCTAAGGTACTTATCTGTACCATTTATATACTGCTTAAAAACATATATGTACCTTTTTAACCCTAAAAAGGTACATAGTTACCGTGAAGTCCAATAATGAGCCCTAGGGGGTACATTAGTGTAGATTGTACCTTGAGGTACAATCTTGGGGTGCAATCTGTACCCCTTTTTCTGACAGTGTGGAAGTTTTGAATAGTATGTGCCTGATATATTCTTTGCTTCATGGCTGCCCACGAGATGGTTGAGACCAGTTCTGGTCCATTACAGCAGAAAAACCGTACGACAACCAAATGAATCGGTCAAAGGAATGTACTTTAATATATTTTGACAAAATTTCTTCACTTTCACATTACAGTTTATGATCTACAGCTTAGGATGTTGCTGCCTTTTTTCAGATTGTTTTACAAACAGTGGAATATCGAAGGGTGTGTCAGCCCCTTTAATCTGCATTACTTTCTCAAGTATTTTCTCAAGTACTCGGTTCACTACACTGAAACACTTTGCTGGTTCTGCATTTGAACTATGGTTCTCAACTCCTATTCTACAGCATTTCTAGCTCCACCCAGAAACTAATTTTCAGTACACTTAGTACCCTGGCAAGAAGTATAACCAAGTTCGGTATGGGTACTTAATGGAAATAACAGCAAGAGATCACAGATTTGTTATCGTAATCATACAGGTCAACCTTTGGTCAATCAAACCTGTATAACCAACCTCCTAAATCCGTATTTCCCTTATAAAATCCGTATAAGATGCAAATTAAAATAATTTACCTAAAATTTGAATGATAATTAACAATGATATATCCCAGTTACTCATTCATGTGCTGCGTCTATGTTTATATGTCTATGACTTCACGGTTGGCGGGATTCTCACAATGCGGTGTGCGCATGATCAAAAGTGGAACAAAGTCTCGCTACCACAAGATAACACGCGATTTCATAAGATTCTTTACTGGCTGTCTGTGGTGTACAGTACGTTTGTAAATGTTATGCGCTCTTTTATCATCGTGGGAATTGATTATAGCTCTAAATAAATATTGAAGTTTTTTTAAAGAATCCGTATAACTTTATTTATACGCCCGTATACTACGTTTATTGAATCAAAGCCGTATAAAATATTCAATATTAATAACAATAAACCTTCAGAATGAATACAAAGCTCCAATGTTTGACAAAAACACAAAGTGTTATCAGCGTAGTTACGAAGGAAATACTTCGTTGTTTGGAGACAGGTTTCACAGAGTGGCTATTATGCACGAGACTTCATATTAGCCACAAAGTCAGGAAAATCTGTTCGTAAAATTATGTTATAATGACCAAATACAATGAAAAGTATTTTTCCAGTCTCACCTGTGAAAGGTAATCCCATGTGATCTCGTTTGGACGGTAAACCTGTTGGTACAGTTAAACGCAGCACATGAATGAGGCATCTTTATTCTCGGCTACTGTCTAGACGCTATACCAGAGACGGTTGAAGAATCTCCACTTTGCCACATCCAATATGGCGGCGAGGATGACGTATGATTCTACGCAGAAGGCGGCGTCTATGTTTATATGTCTATGACTTCACGGTTGGCGGGATTCTCACAATGCGGTGTGCGCATGATCAAAAGTGGAACAAAGTCTCGCTACCACAAGATAACGCGCGATTTCATAAGACTCTTTACTGGCTGGCTGTGGTGTACAGTACGTTTGTAAATGTTATGCGCTCTTTTATCATCGTGGGAATTGATTATAGCGCTAAATAAATATTGAAATTTTTTTAAAGAATCCGTATAACTTTATTTATACGCCCGTATACTACGTTTATTGAATCAAAGCCGTATAAAATACGGACATTCCGTATAGGTTGACATGTATGCGTAACATACTGTATGCTGATGGAAGAGTTTTTATAGGCTATATGTGTATGTGCGCAATATGTCAGATCAGGAAAAATGCACATGAAGGAAAAACTTGTGTGGTTCCGGAATGCATTCCCAGACTAAACCCATATGGTTGGAACAAGTAAAGTCAGCAAATGAACAAGGTTATTTAAGTTATGTCATAACCATATCATATTTAGCAGTGGCTATTAGGTCTGAGTAATGTGAGCACTGCTGTTGAGAAGACAACACACGCCATCAGCGCAAAACCATCCTGTTGTTTATCAAGAGAGATTTATTATCTGGAGTATTCTTTATTATCTACATCACTTTTTTCTCACCCTGTGAACAGATAACAGGAGAACTCATTTAATGCACTGAATTGGGGACCAAGCAACACTGTCTTGTCTGGCCTGACTTCAAAATAATTTACTTGTCAAGTTTTTAAATCTTTGACCAGTTGAACCATACAAATTCTTAAACAGAGGGGGAGAAAGAAATTGGGCAGGGTTTCAACTCTTGAAAAAAAAGTTTTAAAATAATTCATCAGCTCGTTCCAAAAGCTGTAAGCTGCTGCATTATGTTGTGCAAGTTGAAGCTTAAAAACGTAGCCTTTCAGGTGTGTTTGTGAAAGGTATAGCTAAGCCTCCCAGGATGACAGTTATAGAATAAAGCTCTTATTACAAAACAAAATATTCATTCTATCAGGCGTTAATCTTTTCCACACTACCGATGGCTCATTAACTGCTATAGGATAGGGTAATACAAGGCAATACAAGGTACTGGAGGAGAAGGTTTGTCTGTAAACACTTCCAGAGGCATTAAGGAAGAAGAGGAGGAGTAACCTACACTGCAATCTTGGAATCTCCACAGATCCGTCTATTTTAAGTGTAGACGTTTAAGCCTTACTGAAATGCCTCAAGGAAAGCAGCGCTATGAGGCAACCTTCATCATGAACTACAGTCAGCAGAGGGGAGAGAAGGGAAGCGTGATGTCAGAAGGAGTTTCTGAGAATAGAACAGCGGTGTTACAGAATATCCAACATTTCACAAGGCCCTGATAGAGGCTTATCTCCAAAATAGAGACATCAGCACCAGCACCGAGCACCTCAGAGCAAAGTCATCAGCACACATGAAATAACAGCATTGCTACAGAGTGAACAACAACATGAGAGAAACAGACAGAGATAAGCCAAAGTGTGGTCAGTTATCTTACGTCAGAACCCACACAGGATAAAGTAAAGTCACTGGAATATTTTAAGGGATATTGAAATTTTGAAATAGCAGTCTAGCTTGACTGAGGAAATACTGTAAAGTTTTGTTTTTTTTTTTGAGACCTAGCTTTGGTTGCGGGCGGCACGGTGGTGTAGTGGTTAGCACTGTCGCCTCACAGCAAGAAGGTCTGGGTTCGAGCCCCGTGGCCGGCGAGGGCCTTTCTGTGCGGAGTTTGCATGTTCTCTCCGTGTCCGCGTGGGTTTCCTCCGGGTGCTCCGGTTTCCCCCACAGTCCAAAGACATGCAGGTTAGGTTAACTGGTGACTCTACGGCCCTGTCCACACGGCAACGGATTCAGGTGAATCCGATAAAATTGTTTATCGTTTCGGCCTGGCGTCCACACGGCACCGGCGTTTTGGGTGCCCCAAAACGCAATCTTTTGAGAACGGGTTCCAGAGTGGAAAGATCTGGCAACGTTGCTGTTGCGAAGTTGTCTGGATGAGTAGAACTGATTTGTTTACGATGACGTCACAACCACATGTGCTTCACGCCGGGTAGAAGTGTAACGAACTCGATGCGAGTTGTCAACAAATCCTATAACTTGGTTCATGAAACACGCTTACAAAATATTTTCACTGTGAATAGTTATTGTGTAATGGTGCAAAGTGAGAGAGAGAGAGAGAGAGAGAGAGAGAGAGAATAGCTCTTAGGTCAGAGTCAATCCCACCAGCAAAAATAGGGAAAAAAAGGAGCGATCTCACCTCTTCAGATGTTGGTTTAAGTCCTACAATACATTCCTCAAAAAGGGCGTAGGAGAACAAATTAATCCATCAACGTGTAGCATTCAATTTATCTCCGGATCATTAAAGACGCCGCCTTCTGCGTAGAATCATACGTCATCCTCGCCGCCATATTGGATAGGTCAAAGCGGAGAATAAAGATGCCTCATTCATGTGCTGCGTTTAACTGTACCAACAGGTTTACCGTCCAAACGAGATCACATGGGATTACCTTTCACAGGTGAGACTGGAAAAATACTTTTCATTGTATTTGGTCATTATAATGTAATTTTACGAACAGATTTTTCTGACTTTGTGGCTAATATGAAGTCTCGCGCATAATAGTTTATGCGCATGCGTCCTTACTTCTTCTATTGTTCTGGTGTCTCCGAAGGGACCATCTTACAGCGCCCCTAGAGGTGTGGCATGTGTATTGCATCGTTTTCAGCAAGCGTTGCGTTGCCATATGGACCTGATATTTTACTGATCGTTGCCCATTTGGACGTGATATTTTTTTAAATAACATCTCGTTGCCGTTGTCGTGTGGATGTAGCCTAAATTGACCGTAGGTGTGAATGTGAATGGTTGTCTGTGTCTATGTGTCAGCCCTGCGATGACCTGGCGACTTGTCCAGGGTGTACCCCGCCTTTCGCCCGTAGTCAGCTGGGATAGGCTCCAGCTTGCCTGCGACCCTGTAGAACAGGATAAAGTGGCTAGAGATAATGAGAATGAGATGAGATGAGCTTTGGCTGCTCACATTCCTCCTCTGCATTTAACCCATCTGCAGCAGTGAACATACACATGCACACACAAGTGAGCAATGAGCACACACACATACCCAGAGCAGCGGGCAACCCAGGGATAGACTACAACACCTGGGGAGCAGTTGGGGGTTAGGTGCCTTGCTCAAGTGCACTTCAGCCCAACCTCAGGCCAAGGCCACCCCATGTTAACCTAACCACATGTCTTTGGACTGTGGGGGGAAACCGGAGCATCCGGAGGAAACCCACACAGACACGGGGAGAACATGCAAACTACACACAGAAAGGACCTCATCGGCTGCTGGGCTCAAACCCAGAACCTTCTTGCTGTGAGGTGACAGTGCTAACCACTACACCACTGTGCAGGGCCTAATAACTGAACGTTGCATAGAGGAAGTTGGGCTTGAAATATTTCCAGGTTAACATTTGTGGGAAACAATAATGGTAGACAGAATGTATCTGCTTTGCTTGCTTTTTATAAATTTACTTTTAAAGTCATTAAATCTTGCATTTGCAAGTTGCCTGCGTGTAGCGATGTCCGATTTTGCTCATGTTTTATCAAAATGGTGGCAAATTTCTTGCAGTAGCCCTTCTCATAGCCCCTGACGTCAGTAGTTCCAACTTTGGGACCAGCAATTTTGTGGTGCTGTGCCAGTGCAAAAGGGCTAATGGTTGGCCTTACCTCCTAAACCCAGGCATTTACACACATACTGCTCCTCTCAAGCATTCAGTGTTTAACATATTTGCTTTTTTGTACAAGCATACTGACAACATGACTGCACACGTTACACATTTACTTCCTCCAACATCACCATTGTCTCCCTTCAAGCATAACAGCTTTCACACACACACAAACACAGAAACAATGTGCTTGTAGGTTATACATCTAAATTACATTAACATACTGTTTGCATATCAGATGCAATATTTCTTTCCCAATTGCATTACATCCTGAAACAAATTCCCTCTCAAGCATGGAAGAACAGGATTTTTTTTTCTGTTGTGAATTTGAATTAGACAATGTGATTACAGCAGCTTTTTAGTATTACTTGTCACACTGGAAAACATAAGGCCAATAAATACTTAGCCTAATTCTATAGCAGACTGTAGATTAATGTGTGTTCTCCAATGTCAGCTAGACCTGCAATTAAACCAATCTACTATGTTCTGCTTATCAATCCGTGAAAGCTAGGTTTGTGAACATTCTTCCAAGTGAACTTAAGGTAATTAGGTTCATTTTTTTCTGTTCATTAGCATGTATTGTTTACGGTTTTCCATTCGCATTACTATAGCTGTAGCATAATATTCACGTCATACTATGCCACTATCCTATTGGTTGCTTTTAGAAAAGTGTCATAGCAGTGGTCACGCTCTAAGGCCGAATCCCATTTCACCCCTTGGACCAACCCCTTGGCCCTTCCCCTCCATTTTGCGCGTTCACGTGAAGGGGTAGGGGTATCCCAATCCCAGTTAATGCGGAGGGGTAGGGGAAGGGGTAGGGCTTCTGTACCCCTCCAAACGGAGATTTTCCTGGAGCTGACTCCGAACGAAGGGGTTTGAGTGATTTCCCACAATGCCATGCGGATTTCAGCGAGATTTCATGCGGATTTCAGAAAGATGGCGGTTCCCGCGGCGAAAGATTGTCATAAATGTATTTTCTCCATTATTTACGTGTTTTAAGTTGTTATCCAGAGGAAACACGCCGCTTGATTCGCTTTCGAGCTGAGAATGAGCAGCGATTTCTGAAATCCAAGCTGCTGCTAAAAAGCTTTGGGAGTGAGTATTGTTTTTGGTTGCTTGACTGCGTACGTTTTGTTCTGTTATTCTCGCTTTTATTGTTTACATGAGTGTTCTGACACCTCATTCTGTCGGATGTGGTGCACGAAGCGCCAAAGATATCCCATTCAGTGGTGTTAGTTAACAAATCACACCCTGCCAGCAGAGATTTCTGGTTCTGGCTCTGACTGTAGCGGCTGGTCGCAGCCAATGACGCATTTGGTCGTGTTTTGCTAACGTAAACGCTGACGGAGGTACGCGATGACGTATGCGATCGTTGAAGGGCTATCCCAATACGTAGGGGTTGAATTTCAAGCCCTATCCCTTGTAGCTCAGTTTCAAGGGGAAGGGCCAAGGGGAAGGGGGAGGGGAAGGGGGAGGGGTAGGGGTAGAAATTAGAATTGGGATTGGGCCTAAGATTTTGATCAAAATTTTCAAACACTGACAGAAATTTTTGTCAGACGTTTTTGGTTGTAATGGCACTAAGGCCATGAGTTTAATGCCAGAATCAGACTCCATAAATTCAGCTCAGTTTTGACACGATTTTGTAGTGGCTGGCAAATTTCCAGTGTCGGGCCCAAATATGAACATCAGGAATGATGGGCAGGCCTTGTAGTGTGACATAATCGAAGAACAGTGATGTGGCATTTGGGATACCTAGGACACCTGAACGAAAAGTCTAGCATGTCAGAATTTTTTTGTATTTTCTCACCTAATTTGACAAGTCCTATGACATATTCCTTCTGTAGCAATTTGACAACTTCTCAACCTTTTTCCCTGACAACAGACAAGGATGTGAACAGTATTTTTGTCTTTCATGATGGTTATCATATCAGATTAGACAATCATAGGGCAATAAATTCTCACCATATCGTGGTCGGGGTCAAATTGTAGTGTTGCCAGTCTCCCAGCCAAGACATAGCAAGAATTTATTGCACGATCATTGCCTAATCTGATATGGTGACCATCATCAAAGACAAAAATATGATGTAGACCGATCTCAGCATAACTCAAACTCATGACCAAAGAAATGTTTTACGATATGGTCTGCAATAGCAAAATCTGACCAAAAATCGTAGCATGTAAAGGTGACTTAAGAAAGGATATTCAGGCATGAAAGCTTTGGTGCATGTGGTTTGTTTAAAAATATATATATATAGACACACACACACACACACACACACACACATACTAGTGCATCTCAAAAAATTAGAATATTGTGAAAAAGTTCAATATTTTCCATTAGTTATTTAAGAAAGTGAAAATGTTATATATTATAGACTCATTACACATAAACTAAAATGTTTCAAGCATTTTTCTATTTTAATCAGTATGGCATACAGTACAAAAACATTAAAGAAAAACATCTCAAAATATTAGAATATTTCATTTCGAGTTTGAGTAAAACAGTATGAACACAGCGTATCTCTCGGTCTAGTTCAGTACACACAACCACAATCACGGGGAAGACTGCTGACTTGACTGTTGTCCAGAAGATGATCACTGATGCCCTCCACAAGGAGGGTAAGCCACAAAAGGTCATTGCTGAAAAGGGTGGCTGGAAAAGGTGCACAAGCAACAGGGATGGCCGCAGTCTTGAGAGGACTGTCAAGAAAAGTTGATTCAAGAACTTGGGAGAGCTTCACAAGGAGTGGACTGAGGCTGGTGTCAGTGTATCAAGATCCATCACGAACAGACATCTTCAAGAAAGGGGTTACAACTTTCGCATTCCTAATATCAAGCTACTCCTGAGCCAGAGACAATGTCAGAAGTGTCTTATCTGGGCTAAGGAGAGAAAGAAATGGACTGTTGCTCAGTGGTCCAAAGTCCTCTTTTCAGATGAAAGTACATTTTGCATTTAATTTGGAAGTCACGGTTCTAGAGTCTGGAGGAAGAGTGGAGAGGCACAGAATCCAAGGTGTTTGAAGCCCAGTGTGAAGTTTCCACAGTCTGTGATGATTTGGGGTGCCATGTCATCTGCTGGTGTTGGTCCACTGTATTTTATCAAGTCCAAAGTCAACACAGCCATCTACCAGGAGATTTTAGAGCACTTCATGCTTCCATCTGCTGACGAGCTTTTTGGAGATGCTGATTTCCTTTTCCAGCAGGACTTAGCACCTACCCACAGTGCCAAAACTACTACCAAATGGTTTGCTGACCATGATATTACTGTGTTTGATTGGCCAGCCAACTTGCCTGACCTGAACCCCACAGAGAATCTATGGGGTATTGTCAAGAGGAAGATGAGAAACACCCGACCCAAAAATACAGATACGCTGAAGGCTACTATCAAAGCAACCTGGGCTTCAATAACACCTCAGCAGTGCCACAGACTGATCACCTCCATGCCACACCACATTGATACAGTAATTCATGGTAAAGGAGCCCCAACCAAGTACTGAGTGTATAAATGAATATACTTTTCAGAAGTTGGACATTTCTGTATTGTAAATCCTTATTTGATTGATCTTAGGGAATATTCTAATAATTTGAGATACTGGATTTCTGATTTTCATGAGCTATAAGCCATAATCATCAAAATTATATGAAAATATAAATATATGAAAGTTTACCTTTTTGAATTAAATTATGAAAAAAAGGAACTTTTTCATGGTATTCTAATTTTTTGAGATACACTAGTAGAAAGAAAGAAAGAAAGAAAGAAAGAAAGAAAGAAAAACTTTATTCATCACACACTTGTGAAATTCCTCTCTGCATTTAACCCATCTGAAGCAGTGAACACACACATGCACACACACGTGAGCAATGAGCACACACACATACCCAGAGCAGTAGGCAGCCATGCTAACGGTGCCTGGGGAGCAGTTGGGAGTTTGGTGCCTCGCTCAAGGGCACCCCAGCCCAAGGCCATTAACCTAACCGCATGTCTTTGGACTGTGGGGGAAACCGGAGCACCTGGAGGAAACCCACGCAGACACGGGGAGAGCACGCAAACTCCACACAGAAGGGCCCCTGCTCGAACCCAGAACCTTCTTGCTGTGAGGTGACCGTGCTAACCACTTACACCACCATGCCGCCCAAAAATTAATAAAAAAAGTCATTGCATTTTAATGAAAGGTTGAAGGAAAAAACAATCGATTCTTCAATGATTCATCTGATTTTGATGAACCTTTCAATGCCATTTAATGTTGTTTTTCTTTTCTAGAAAGAAATAAAGAATATTTACATGAAAAAAAGAAACAAAATCACAGTGTACCAACTGTGGGAGAATGGAAAGGAAAAACCATCCTGCAGCTGAAAGTAACCTGTGCCTTATTGTTCACTACCAGTATGACATAAGCAAATGCAAAAATTTACAATGTTTTAATGTTACTTTGGAAGTAAAAGAAAAAAATGAAAGGAGAGCTTTGATTCTTAATTCCAGGTGTGTTTGTGAACCTGAGAGAAAGCTTGAACAGAGGAAGTTGCTGTAGTTTAAAGACCAGTTTCATCATGAGCAGGGAAGTGCAGAGATGAGCTTCTCCTCTATCATGTCTGCTGCAATACAGTTATGCATTATGTTTAAAATTAGGGCATGTATGTGTAGCTCTGTGTAGGTCTGAATATTTGCGGTTTCACTGGGCGTTCACTCCACACACACCGTTTTCAGCAAACTAAATACTGAAAATACGCCAAAGCCAGACACTGCCCTGAGGAAAACTTTCTGTAATTATCAGTAACTAGCTTTACAGTGTAGCTACTTGACATGTCCAAAAAAAAAGAAAAGAGAGAAAGAAAAAAGGCACTGGATTTGACAAGTCTATGTATTCATTATAACTGCATGTGTGAATAAGATAAGATAAGAGAAGATAAGAGAAGATAACCTTTTATTATTCCACAAGGGGAAATTTGTATAGGTAATCGTACAGGGCCGAGTAAAATTAAGGATTAATTTCACAAGTGATTTCAAAGTTTTGAAAATTGCCCAAGTCGTGAAGCGACAGGGGCGATTTCAAAACTTTGAAATCACGAGTGAAATTGATCCTTAATTTTACGAGGAACCATACGATTACTTGTTTATAATATGTAGGGCCAAATTCATACTTCAGAAACCATTCAAGTTCACAACATTTGTTATTCACGTTTTCTGAACCAATCAGGGCGCAAGACTATCTTGCACGTTTGAATCAGTTTCTAAAGCATTCCTTGTTTTCGCAAATCTCCCGCTTTTCCCTCAAGGACTTTTCGTGATTCTTGAAAAGTAACATCTTTCAGGATTGATCCCGGTTATTTCTCTTGTTTCATATGCCGATCCAATGCTGCCTGCATTACTTTAAGAGAGTCTGGTTCGTAGTTTTCCCCATTTTCTTTCCTCACTTCTGCATAAAACTGCAATAGCACCTTGTCTAACTCACAGCATTCATATGCCACTAGAGAGTCGTTTATTTGTCTTTCTGCAGCCCATTTCTTAAACATGGAAAGCCAAAAATTCATACTTTTTTTGGTATTTTCATTTTCGCTTGCAGCTTTCAATTGGTTTATCATTTCTTCGTCAAATATGGCGAAATGCAGCATTGCTGAGTCAGCAGAGTCAGCCATTTTGTTGACAAAATTTGCTAATTTTTGTAACCGTAACCCAGCAATGAACTAGCCAATAGCATTTCAGAAATACGGCCCGTGTTAAAGAAAAAAGCCCTCCTTGATTGACCAATCAGAATTGAGTAATTTGGCCCTATGTATTATGAACATTGTTACAGCAGCAAAATATATAAAGAGAAAAAGATAAGGCAGTGAAGGAGTAGTGCAAAAGTACTAAGTATACAAAAAAGGATATATATAAAAGAAATAAACTACAAATTTAGAGATAAAAAAATTAACAAATTTGCATAAATTAGCAGGTTTGCAGATATACAGTTAACATAAGTGTATTACAAAGGTGGAATTGCACGTGTAAATATTGCACAGGTTTTATTACCAGTATTACCCAGGTAGTATTGCACAAGGGAATGAATATAAAAATAACATTAGACTTTAAAACCTCAAAAAAAAAAACACAACGTTATTTTACTTATTAACCAGTCAACAGTGTAGCAGAAAAGCTAAATAAGATACAAACCCTCTATTACACAAATGATAAAATATAATAAAAATGAAATAATTCAAACTTCAGCTCACCCGTCAGATACTGCAGAGGCTTTAAATAAAAATAAATCAACACTAATTATTCTATTTAACTTGTAAACTCATACACAACACTTCATAGTTATATAAATCACTTTTTCGTTGTTTTTTTTTTTTTTTTAAATCCACTGGCTATGAAAAGTTCGGTTCAGTCCTGCAGGAGTGTACCACCACAGGACACATCATTTAGGTGGAAATGGACCGTTATTGCTATTGTTAATAAAGCGTTTTTACTGCGTACACCCGAATGAGTTTCCTTCACCATATTGATAAATTTATATATCTCAATCAATATAATATATGAGTGGAAAGAAAAAAAAATTGCTCAACTTTAAGACCCCCAAAATTTACGACACCCCTATTAAAGACATAGTATGACCCGAATCCTCCCATTGGTCGTTTTGTAGTTCGGAAGACGCAGCCAAGTTTCCAAGGTAACAAGAAACAGCTGCGGTGGGAACCCGATACTGCGCTTTGGAATGACGTCATGTCCATGAGGCCTACCTCAACTGACAGACGAACACTGCACCCTATTCACGAGTTTGTAAGTTTTGCCACTTTGCAGCCATGACTGAAAGTATAGTAGATATCCAGTGTGCTCATACAGTCCAAATTAAACAGGCTACTTTAATAGGTACACATTGTATGATTATATGAGATTAGATTCAGCTTTATAGTCATTGTGCAGGTACAAAGCCAGTGAAATGCAGGTAGCATCTAACCAGAAGTGCAAAATACAGTATTATTTATAGATAAGTGCAGCACAGTGATGTTATATGTGACAGTATATTTTACATTTGTTCCACGAAATCAAGTCGTACATGAGCTGATAGCTGACGAGGCACGTAGCACCGAGTTGGCTATAAGCCATGTACGATAAGATTGAGGGAATAATTCATCTCATCTCATTATCTCTAGCCGCTTTATCCTTCTACAGGGTCGCAGGCAAGCTGGAGCCTATCCCAGCTGATTACGGGCGAAAGGCGGGGTACACCCTGGACAAGTCGCCAGGTCATCACAGGGCTGACACATAGACACAGACAACCATTCACACTCACATTCACACCTACGCTCAATTTAGAGTCACCAGTTAGCCTAACCTGCATGTCTTTGGACTGTGGGGGAAACCGGAGCACCCGGAGGAAACCCACGCGGACACGGGGAGAACATGCAAACTCCACACAGAAAGGCCCTCGCCGGCCCCGGGGCTCGAACCCAGGACCTTCTTGCTGTGAGGCGACAGCGCTAACCACTACACCACTGTGCCACCCCCATGTAGATTCATTTATGAACAATTCACCCTTTCCTAATTTGCTAAAGTTAACAAATCAATCATGTTGCTTTAATTCAATTGCTGCTGATGGGTTTCATGATTGACGTTTTACATGGGTTTACTTTATCAGACAGTGGGGGTGTGGGTGGTTTTAAAAAAGTATATAAAATAAATACAACTGTGAATCTGCTCTTGGCATAGTATTGGTGAGGACTTGGTCATGACTTTTTCTCAAGTTCAGTGAAAAGTCTAAAGTCCTTCCCACATCATGCAATTGGGTGGCACTGGTCTGTTTCCATGGCCCTAAGCCTCTTGTCTATACAGCTAGGGTTACAGGGGCTGGTCCTCTAACTGGCAGAGTTTGACAGCAGGTACACTTTTTTTTTTTTTTTAATTTAAATTATTGAACTTTTCCCATCACAAAGTGGCGTTTTCACGCTCATTTGGTCAGTGCTGGAAATTTCCATTATTTTGGTGCCTACACTGAAATAGTCTGGGTTGGGCTGGGTGTGAAGAGAAGGAAAATAGTCTTCAAAACAGACATGCAGTCAGCTATTTGACACCTACGGTCAATTTAGAGTCACCAGTTAGCCTAACCTGCATGTCTTTGGACTGTGGGGGAAACCGGAGCACCCGGAGGAAACCCATGCGGATACAGGGAGAACATGCAAACTCCCCACAGAAAGGCCCTCGCCGGCCACGGGGCTCGAACCCGGACCTTCTTGCTGTGAGGCGACAGCGCTAACCACTGCACCACCGTGCCGCCTGAGGGAATAATTGATTTATTATATCCACATTCACTGGATTTTGAGAAACAGAGCATTTTTATTTTTATTTTTTGCAAATTCGAAAAATAAAAACTCTATACAAAACGTCCGACAAAATCATTTCTGCTTAGAATGTAAACAAACCGGTGAAATGACAGTAGCAATTTGTGAAAAATGCTATTATAATAATAATTCTTGAAAAATAAAGAAAGATACGCTCTTACCATCAAATCCTTTTATTCCATATTTTGTTGTGGGGTTTTAGTTTTTTTGTATTTTGGGCGGGTTTTCTTCTTCTTCTTTAGGATTTTTTTTTTTTTGGCAGTTGGCAAACCGACTTAAAGGTGCATTACCGGCATCGACTGGGCTGGAGTGTGGAACAGGAGCAATTGGGGGAGAAAAAAAAACGACAGTCATTTAGCCATTTCTTTTCCTTTAAATACTTGATTACAATTTTTGAGGTTTTGTTTTCGAGTCGTGTTTTTATTTCGTCCTTGGTTGGTTCAGCAACACGCTCCGCCATTTTGTTTTTCTCTATTCACGGTATATGAGCTGATATCCTAGTAGTAGAGCGGCCAATCAGAGCGCACGGTTGCTCATATCCAGTGAATGTGGGTAGAATAAAACAGTGTACACAGTGATGGACAGTGACATTATACAGATATGCTTGTATATATTTAAATGCATACATAGTGCAGAGGGGAAGGGGACAGGATTAAAGAGTATGTAAGGTTGTATGTACAGTTAGCAGTAGTTAACCCATATGTACAGATGTTTATATAAAGTGGCAGTGTGTGGCAGCACAGTATGAACACATGTACAGCTGTTTATATGTACAGTAATATTATCACATAAGTGGCATAAATTGTGCAACAATGTAAGTGGTCCATTTTGTGCAAGAAATTAATAGTGCAAATGGTGTGTAAGAGTACTGAACAGTGCAGTATGAGTGCAGTGATGTTAGCAGAGTGGTGGTGTGCAATTCAGCATGGTTACCACCTCAGGGAAGAAGCTCCTCCTGAACCTGTTGGTGCGGGAGCGGAGGCTTCGGTAACGTCTGCCAGATGGGAGGACACATAGGGAGGCACACTGGGGTCACAGAAATTCATTACAGTTTTTGGTGCTTCAAATATCAGTTATAATAGTGTTTGCATTGCAGGTATTCACTAATTACACGTACAAAAATGGGCAAAGTTATGAGAGGAAAAAAGTACAGCTGCCACATGGAAGTTTATCCTTTGATAAGTTAGAAGAGTAAATTCTACTTGTCAATGTGTGTATCTATAACTCACAAGTGCTACAGTTCCCACTGTGTATTGGAGATGAGTGAGCGTTGTGAGTAGTGGAATGGGGGGGTGGGAAGATGGTGGGTTAATCCACAGCCTCTGGTTTTTATCTTTACAAACGTGGCACCCATTATGCAAAATGGTGATTTAATTTTTGGATTTCAAAGTGTTAATTATGTTAATTAAGCACACTTCTCTGTGGATAGACATGATGGTGTTAAAAAATCCTTGCCACTCAATTCCAAGATCATTTAATCTCAGCCAGGTAAATGTTCTTTTCACACTGAATTACACTGAATATTTGGTTAAGAAGTCTATTTTCAGTCTCAGACTGGAATTAAAATCTAATTTTAGAGAGTAACATGTCTAGACCAAACTCATACTGTACCACCTGACCAGCAGCTAATTCTTTAAATCTTCATTACAACTCCCCTTTTGGGGTCCAGGACAGTGGCAGCTCCAGTGATCAGTGGAAACAGAGAACTCTGGGAAACATAGCAATTCAGTCTTTGAAGGAAAGAATGTCAACTGTTGTTCAACTCAAATTACCACTTTTACCAGTAATAGTAATGGTTTTACTGGTGAGAATTATTTATTGTTTCTTCCCAGGTCTGCTAGTACTGAGTTGTTGTTTGTTTTTTCCATGGAACAGAAAAACATGTTTCCAGCATAGAAAACTGCACACAATTACATGCAAAGTTTTCCATGCTGTGCATGTAATTGTGGCCAGAGGGAAGAGTGACATGACAGGTTTATGAACTTATGAATAGCGACATAAAAGCATTGACAATGACAACAGTGAAAAAAGTTGTTATAGTTGGAATGTTTTAGTATGAATGAGCCAAGATAACATTCTCATTCGTATTTGTAAACGGCTTTATTTCTGATTCTTGTTTGTTATATTATTGTGTATAATGAGTCCTACAAAACTACATCTTAAATGCAAAATATATGCATTCCTCAGAACCTAATTCATTCATTCATTCATTCATTCATCTTCAGTAACCACTTTATCCTAGTCAGCTTCAGTGAATTTAGAGCCTATCACAGGAACACTGGGCATGAGGCTGGAATACACTCTGAATGACTGGAGAACAAAATGAAGAAATGAAAAGGACATAAATTTAATTTATATTAGCAAGATAGTATCACAAGATTTTAGTGCGTTTGGTTTCACAGATCCATCCACCCATTATCCATAACCACGTATCCTGTGCAGGGTCATGGGCAAGCTGGAGCCTATCCCAGCTGACTAGTATGGGCGAGAGCCGGGGTACACCCTGGACAAATCGCCAGGTTATCGCAGGGCTGACACATAGAGACACAACCATTCACAGTCAATTTAGAGCCACCAGTTAATCTAACCTGCATGTCTTTGGACTGCGGGGAAAACTGGAGCACCCGGCATAAACCCACACAGACACAGGGAGAACATGCAAACTCCACACAGAAAGAACCCGTCAGCCATGGGGTTTGAACCAGGAACCTTCTTGCTGTGAGGCAACAGTACTAACCATGACACGACTGTGCCACCCTTGATTTTTTTTTTTTGACACAAAATATTGAATTAAATTGATTTAAAAAATAATTTTATTGCTTCCGCTAATGATGTAGTTCATAGCGACCGTCTGTTATACAGAAAGATCAGACTGTAGAATGCTGCAAATGACCAATCAGAATCAAGTATAATCAGTCAGAAAGCTGTGTAATAAACACTATTAATGGCATAAAAATGGACAAACACAGTTTGACCATTCTCATTCCTTTTGATACTGAAGGATCATTTGTGAAACCGGCAGCATGGTGGTGTAGTGGTTAGCACTGTTGCCTCACAGCAAGAAGGTTCTGGGTTTGAGTCCAGTGGTTGACGGGGGGCCTTTCTTTGTGGAGTTTGTATGTTCTCCTTGTGGGTTTCCTTGGGGTGCTCTGGTTTCCTCTACACTTCAAAGACGTGCAAGTTAGGTACAATACCCAGCCACTGGGGTTGCACAAGCCAGTGCATACTTGGCGCCGGTCCCAAGCCTGTATAGATTGGAGAGGGTTGCATCAGGAAGGGTATGTGGTGTGAAACCTATGTCAGATCAAATATGTGGAACAGATACACTGTGGTGACTCCAGCTGAAAGAAGAAGATTTTGTGTCAAAATATTGATTTCTTTAGTAAGTAGCCATGTAGTAAGTGGGATAATGCACAGCAAGCATGTCATTATGGCGAAATAAACCCTTTCAAGGTGATTCAAGACCCCCTCCGCTTTGTCTCAGGGTTCTGCATCACCCTGTCAGGGTTTATTTCACAGTACTGCCTGGCTCGCTGTACATTATCTCTTACATAAAATAAAATCAGTTCAAAGGTTTGTATCTTCTTTTATGAATGTGATAAATATACTATAATTTGCCATAATAATTTATAAATGATATAGATTCTTGATATAAATGTTGGTTTTGGCTACTTAATATAACTCTGCTATGTGTCAAAATCTGCTTTCTTCAAATTAGGTCTGAAGCCTGAGTGTGTCATGGCAGAACATCAGCCTTTTATCAACCCTGTTTTTTTATTTCCCCTCTGAGAATAGTGTAAAAGTCTATTACACTAACCCAACATTATTATTGTGTTATCCTCCCCTTTTCCAAATAAGCACTTAACACAACATTCACAGTAAAAAGGAAAGCTTCCAAAGAAATCTCCTCTGCCAGCTATTGTTTTAGACTATGGAGAGTCAGGTTACCATGTGTGTTCAATGACTCCCACCAAAAAAAGAATCCAGGGCCTCATCCTCTAACTGATTTCACACTAATGCTGGCCACCATTAAAGAGGAGGAAATCTCCAGAGCACCTCATACACATAATTATGTCTTTCCTTAGTGTTTTGGGGGCATTATCTTAGTGAGTAAAATTTTCTCACAGAAAAAAATAATGCTATGTTTTATTATTCTTTTTGGACTCTGTTGGTAAGATTAGCCAAGTGTGAACTGAGGTTGTCATACATTTGGCACTTAGTGCTTTTATGGGATAAGTATAGATTTTGTAATTTTTCATCTACATCAACACAGTACCCCTCCTAGAACTGCCACCTTATTGTGGTGGAGGGGTTTGTGTGCTTGAATGATCCTAGGAGCTATGTTGTTGGGGGCATTACGCCCCTGTTAGGGTCTCCCAAGGCAGACAGGTCCTAGGTGACAGGCCAGACCAAGAGCAGTTCACCAAAACCCTTATGGATAATAATAGATTAAGGACCGTGACGTCACCCGGTATAGCACAGCCGGGGCCCCACCCTGGAGCCAGGCCCGGGGTTGGGGCTCGTACATGAGCGCTTGGTGGCCGGGCCTTTGCTCACGGGGCCCGGCCGGGCTCAGCCCGAAGTGGTGATATGGGTCCGACCTCCTGTAGGTTCACCACCCACAGAGGTAGCAGTAGGGGGCCGGTGCAGTGTGGATTGGGCAGCAGTTGAAGGCAGGGGCCTCGACAACCTGATCCCCAAACACAGCGGCTAGCTGTTGGGACATGGAATGTCACTTCGCTGGGGGGGAAAGAGCCTGAGCTTGTGCAGGAGGTTGAGAGGTACCGGCTAGAGATAGTCGGGCTCACCTCCACGCACAGCTTGGGCTCCGGAACCCAGCTCCTCGAGAGGGGCTGGACTCTCCACTTCTCTGGAGTTGCCCATGGTGAGCGGCGGCGGGCTGGTGTGGGCTTGCTTATAGCTCCCCAGCTCAGCCGCCATGTGTTGGCGTTTACCCCAGTGAACGAGAGAGTCACCTCTCTGTGCCTTCGGATCGGGGAGAGGGCTCTTGCTGTTTGTGCCTACGGGCCGAATAGCAGTATAGAGTATCCTGCCTTCTTGGAGTCCCTGGGAGAGGTACTGAGAGGTGCTCAGACTGGGGACTCCATTGTTCTACTGGGGGACTTCAACACTCACGTGGGCAACGACAGTGACACCTGGAGGGGCGTGATTGGGAGGAACGGCCTCCCCGATCTGAACCCGAGTGGTGTTTTGTTATTGGACTTCTGTGCAAGTCACGGTTTGTCCATAACGAACACCATGTTCGAGCATAGGGATGTCCATAAGTGCACGTGGCACCAGGACACCTTAGGTTGGAGGTCGATGATCAACTTTGTTGTCGTTTCATCTGATCTCCGGCCCTATGTCTTGGACACTCGGGTGAAGAGAGGGGCTGAGCTGTCAATTGATCACCACCTGGTGGTGAGTTGGATCTGCTGGCGGAGGAGGAAGCCGGACAGACTTGGCAGGCCCAAACGTATGGTGAGGGTCTGCTGGGAACATCTGGCCGAGCACTCTGTCAGGGAGGTCTTTAACTCCCACCTCCGGGAGAGCTTCTCCCAGCTTCCGAGGGAGGTGGAGGACATTTGAGTCTGAGTGGACCATGTTCTCTACCTCCATTGTAGACGCGGCTGTTCAGAGCAGCTGTTCAAGGTCTCCGGTGCCTGTCATGGCGGCAGTCCCCGAACCCAGTGGTGGACACCAGAAGTAAGGGATGCCGTCAAGCTGAAGAAGGAGTCCTATCGGGCCATGTTGGCCTCCAGGACTCCTGAGGCAGCTGACGGGTATCGGCAGGCCAGGCGTGCTGCAGCTTGGGCAGTTGTGGAGGCAAAACCTCGGAACTGGGAGGAGTTCAGTGAGGCCATGGAGGAGGACTATTGGTCGGCCTCGAAGAAATTCTGGCAAACCGTCCGGCGCCTCAGGAGGGGGAAGCAGTACTCTGCCAACACTGTTTACAGTGCGGGTGGGGAGCTGTTGACCTTGACTGGGGACATTGTCGGGCGGTGGAAGGAATACTTTGAGGATCTCCTCAATCCCACCGTCACATCTTCCATTGAGGAAGCGGAGGCTGATGACTCAGAGGTGGACTCGTCCATTACCCAAGCCGAAGTCACTGAGGTGATTGCAAGCTCCTCGGTGGCAAGGCACCGGGGGTGGATGAGATCCCCCCTGAGTATCTCAAGTCTCTGGATGTTGTGGGGCTGTCTTGGCTGACATGCCTCTGCAACATCGTGTGGCAGTCGGGGACAGTGCCTCTGGAGTGGCAGACTGGGGTGGTGGTCCCTCTTTTTAAGAAAGGGGACCAGAGAGTGTGCTCCAATTATAGGGGAATCACACTTCTCAGTCTCCCCGGGAAGGTTTACTCCAGGGTACTGGAGAGGAGAATTCAGCTAATAGTCGAACCTCGGATCCAGGAGGAACAATGCGGTTTTCATCCTGGTCGTGGAACACTGGACCAGCTCTATACCCTTCATAGGGTGCTCAAGGGTTCATGGGAGTCTGCCCAACCAGTCCACATGTGTTTTTGTGGATCTGGAGAAGGCATTCGACCGTGTCCCTCATGGTATTCTGTGGGGGGGGGTGCTTCGGGAGTATGGGGTTCGGGGCTCTTTGCTAAGGGCTGTCCAGTCCCTGTACGAACGGAGCGGGAGTCTGGTTCGTATTGCTGGCAGTAAGTCAGACCTGTTCCCAGTACATGTTGGACTCCAGCAGGGCTGCCCTTTGTCACTAGTTCTGTTCATAATTTTTATGGACAGAATTTCTAGGCACAGCCAGGGGCCGGAAGGAATCCTGTTTGGGAATCACAGGATTTCATCTCTGCTTTTTGCGGATGATGTTGTCCTGTTGGCTTCTTCAAACCAGAACCTTCAGCATGCACTGGGGTGGTTTGCAGTCGAGTGTGAATTGGCTGGGATGAGAATCAGCACCTCCAAGCCCAAGGCCATGGTTCTCAACCAGAAAAGGGTGGCTTGCCCTCTCCAGGTTGGTGAAGTCCTGCATCAAGTGGAGGAGTTTAAGTATCTCAGGATCTTGTTCACGAGTGAGGGAAGGATAGAGCATGAGATTGACAGGTGGATCGGTGCAGCCTCCGCAGTGATGCGGTCGCTTTACCGGTCCGTCATGGTGAAGAAGGAGCTGAGCCAAAAGGTGAAGCTCTTGATTTACCGGTCAATCTATGTTCCGACTCTCACCTATGGTCATGAGCTTTGGGTAATGACCGAAAGAACAAGATCACAGATGCAAGCGGCCGAAATGAGTTTCCTTCGCAGGGTGGCTGGGCGCTCCCTTAGGGTGAGAAGCACAGTCACTCGGGAGAAGCTCAGAGTAGAGCCGCTGCTCCTCCACATCGAGAGGAATCAGCTGAGGTGGCTCGGGCATCTCTTTCGGATGCCTCCTGGACGTCTCCCTGGGGAGGTGTTCCAGGCATGTCCCCCCGGGAGGAGGCCCCAGGGAAGACCCAGGACACGCTGGAGGGACTATGTCTCTCGGCTGGCCTGGGAACGCCTCGGTGTTCTTCCCGAGGAGCTGGCCAAGGTGTCTGGGGAAAGGGAAGTTTGGGCTTTCATGCTCAGACTGCTGCCTCCGCGACCCGGCCCCAGTTAAGCGGATGAATACTAGACGAGGTCAACACAGTACACTGCAGTCCATGCTTATGCTTATACTCTTCAAACCAGTTTTTATTGCAGTCAAATCTTTCCTTTCAAAATATCAATATTTTTTCTAAGCAGCTGGAATTTTTCTTCTTTCTCACGTTTAAATACTGTTGTTAAGATGTGTTTAGATTGAGGCAATTGTGTGATGAGTTACGTGTGACACTGACACGTTTTAACATGTTCACAGGTTGCCATTGTTTGTTTCATGTTTATGATTGGTAAATAGGTACCAATCCACCATAGTATTTTAATCTTACCAATTCATCTACTCCAACAACAACATCTATTTTTAATCACTGTTTCCTATCCTTGTATTGAGGAGACACAAAGACCAACCCAGGATACTAATATCCAGTCAGAGCTGATAAATCTCTCTCTCTCTCTCTCTCTCTCTCTCTCTCTCTCTCTCACTCACTCACTCACTCACTCACTCACTCACTGACTCACTCACACACACAAAACCTCTGTGATCTATTCATAGCATCCTAACTCACTCCATGAAGTTTAATATAATTCACATGTTCATTGTTTTAATTTTTGTTTTGCTTCTGTTTTCTTGAAATTTGATCATTATGCTCTGATATATTGAAAAGGACCGTATTACTACAACGACTCATATCGTTGTTTCGTCATCAAGCTTTAGAGCTTCATACAGCATTTGGGAGAAATCTGCCTTACAGTCGGAAAACTGTTATTGTTTGGGGTAGAACCTGACCTAAGCAGCTAGGTGTTTCAGATGCAAGATAAATAAAGATTGAAGTGATGCTGCATCTCATTAGCTACTCACACCTCCCTTTCCATTTCTGCAAATCTGTAACAACATCTGACACCATTTATTTCTGTGCAATTCAATTCCACCTCCTCCCTCTCTCTCTCTCTCTCTCTCTCTCTCTCTCTCTCTCATTTGGCCCCCATTAGACCCCTTTCATTCATCGGCTGGTCCCCTCTCCCTGTGGAGTCTACCCATCAGACCCATTGGGGCAGGAGCAGCAGATGCCAAGCAGCAGAGACACATTTTGAATAAAAACAGAGCACAGACCTCCACCAACTCTCTCTTCCCCCCCCCCTTCCCAGAAACCAGCTATGATCTAAAGAAAGCTTGAGCTACAGTCAGGGCAGTGTGTGTGTGTGTGTGTGTGTGTGTGTGTGTGTGTGTGTGTGTGTGTGTGTGTGTGTTTGTTTTGCTGGTTGTATAACTACCTGGATTTTTTTTAAAAGCCTAACAAAATACTGTGACTGAATTTTACCACTAAAGGCATTGATTGATGCATCAGCCTCACAAAGAGCATAAACTTTTATATACCTTCAGATACCACTTATCATATGATTCAGTAAAAAATAAATGAAAAAAACTACAACTGTGGCAGTATACAGTGACCTTTACATGACTGTCTTTGGCCAACCCATCACATAAACTATTCATAACCAGCTAAGTCCTCTTCAACCTATCAGTTCTACTGAATTAGTGCTAGAATTAGAATTAGTGTTTTAGACTAAGGAAGGTCAGGTCATAAATATATCGCATATTTATTACTATCTTTGCCACAACTCAAGGGCTTACAGTATGATCTTGACCTCACTGTCTGCATGGAATGTTGCATGTTCATCTTGTATCTGCGTGGGTTTCTTCTGAGTTCTCCAGTTTCATCCGACCTTCCAAAACATTCCAGTCAGTGGATTGGTTATGCTAAATTGCTTCTAGATGTGAATGAGTGTGTGGATGGATGTGTGTGTGTGTGGTGCCCTGCAATGGGCAGTGTCCCAGAGTGTCCACTGTTAGGCTCTGAAGCCACAAGCCTGACCAGGATAAAGCAGGAACTGAAGATGAATGAATGAATATTATCACATGAAACACAGTTTCGGTGTTTTGATTAGGATGCCTCATAATCCGAAGAAGAAGAAACCTTTATTTGTCACATGCACACCCAAGCACAGTGAGATTCATCCTCTTCATTCAACCCATCTGAAGCAGTGAACACGCGCGCGCACACACCCAGACCAGTGGGCAGCCATACTACAGCACCCGGGGAGCAGTTAGGAATTAGGTACCTTGCTCAAGGGCACCCCAGCCCAAGGCCACCCCATGTTAACCTAACCGCATGTCCTTGAACTGTGGGGGAAACTGGAGCACCCGGAGGAAACCCACGCAGACACGGGGAGAACATGCAAACTCCACACAGAAAGGCCCTTGTCAGCCACTGGGCTCGAACCCAGGATCTTCTTGCTGTGAGGCAACAGTGCTAACCACTACACCACCGTGCCATCAGTGTCGCTCACCAAATAATGCCTAACAAACTTCAGAAACCTCACAAAACCCTATAACTGTCTCTGTGGTTTAGTGTCACTGATTATGGATTATATAACTATAAGAATATGTGCCTGTTATATAAGCATATTCAGAAGAAGGCCAGCGGGAATCGTTGCAGGGGGTTTGGAGGGTCAGTGTCTTGGTGGTGTGAGATCAAGCTGTAGTACAGAGGAGGACAGATGGATAGCTAAAGCTAGGAGAGTTGTTAACTGAGGACATATGGTACATTGTACATAAAGACAATGGAATATACTGATTATGAGGAACATGATCACACATTGTAACTGACTGCTCATGAGGAACTTCAAGAGCCTGTGTACTTTTTGTTGCCATTGTTTTGCATTTGTTTATGAAAAGGATAATCAGTGGTAACACATTTCACAAATAACTGAACAAACATGTATTTGTTTGTGGATGAATCCATAGCTGGACATAATAGCAAAGATGCTGAATAAAAACACCTCTAAATAGCGATCATAAATATATCAGAGTTCTCTTTTTCCTGTTCCTGTGCCTACTTTTCAGACTTCCCTACATGCTGCACCCCTGCATCTCCCTCCACTTCCCTTTTCTCTCTTCAGACAAGCAGCTGCTCTGCCTCTCTGACTGAATTGTGAGCCCCAGGAGAGAGTGAAGGGAGGAGGAGGGCAAGAGAACGGATGAGTGGGACTAGACACCAAAGGTCAGGGTTCAAGCCTGCATGTGAAATGGTTCTTTGTATAACATCATGGTAGGGCAAGCAAACACGCCTACTACCCATCCAGATATAGATAATCTATAAAAACGCACAATGCTGTATTTGCATGCAAACATACAAATACTTTGCTTAAAACAAATAGAAAAAACTTCATCTTCTGTCACTCAAAACTAACAAAAGTACAGACAGACATCTATCAGAAGTGAGAAACAAAACCAAGATGGAGAATCAACTGTACCTGGGGGCTCAAGAAGGATAATACAGTATCAACATCCATTTATTGCTAGTGCACCACTCCTTTCTTGTCACTTTTTTCTTTCATTTTCTCTCTTCCTGCACTAATCTAACACTCTTAAAGCTGCCTGGCAGTAAAGAGGCAGAAGACCTGCTCATGTTCGGTCCATAGTGATGGCGCCTTTCACAGGAGCACTTAGATAAACTATGAATTATAAAAAAAGGATGAAAAATGAATGGAGCACAATGTTTTTGTCCTGGAACTCTGTAAATATGGCTGAAACGCAGAGACGGATGGCTGCAGTGCGGTGGCATTAGATCCACAGTGGCATTAGATCTGCAGTGGCATTAGGTCTGCACATCATTCTACATTGTAATATCTGGCATTTTCATTATCAGCATTTTCATAAATTGCTGAGTGTTGCGGATACAATATGAAACTATGAATATGTCACTTTAAAAACTTGAGTAAATGCTGAAACACCGAGACACCAGCACTTTTCAACCAGCTTCTATCCACTGTATCATATATGCAATTATCACCATGAATAATCTTCATTTATTCTATCCACATTCACTGGATATGAGCAACTGCATGCTCTGATTGGCTGCTCTACTACTAGGCTATCAGCTTGTATACCGTGAGTAGAGAAAAACAAAATGACGGCGCGTGTTGCTGAACCAACCGAGGATGAAATAAAAACTCTATTGGAAAACGAAACCCCCCAAAAGTAAAATATAAAAACCAACAAACTATAGAATGAAAGTATTTGATGGAAAGAAAATATCTTTTATTTTTCAAGAATTATTGTTATAGCATTTTTCACAAATTGCTCCTGTCATTTCGCCGGCTTGTTTACATTCTAAGCGGAAATGATTTTGTCAAATGTTTTGTATAAATTTTTTACTTATCGAATTTGCAAAAAATAAAAATGCTCATGTAGCAACTCAGATGGGTGGGTGGAGCACAGAAGGACGGCAGGCCAGAACTGAGTTCACAAACACGTTTATTAAAGCTTTTCAGCCTTAACTATACTTTGAACCACATATACACACACACCACACACACACGTGTTCTGGTCGGGAGAGAGCCCGCTCTGCTCTCGCTCTCTTCCTTAAATAGGGTGCGGCTCCTGGGAAGACACACAAACACAGGTTAATTCACATCAGGTGTAGTGATTCTGCCACCTACCTTCCCTGCCTCCGCCCTCCGGTCACAGACCGCCGCTTGACCACGCCCCCACTGCCACATACCCCCACCGCCCGACTCAGGCCAGGCAGCTGTCCGGCCCGCAGCCCCCCCCCCCCCCCCCCCCCCCGACGGGCGAGGAAGTCCGCCACGACCATCTGCGCCCCCAGCCTGTGGACCACCTTGAAGTTAAAGGGTTGGAGTGCCAGATACCAACGGGTGATCCGCGCGTTGGCATCCTTCATGCGGTGGAGCCACTGGAGGGGCACATGGTCCGAACAGAGGGTGAAAGGGCATCCCAGCAGGTAGTGACGGAGGGCGAGGACCACCCACTTGATGGCCAGGCACTCCTTCTCTATGGTGCTGTAGCGCCCCTCACACACCGACAGCTTCTGACTTATATACAGCACTGGGTGATCCTCCCCCTCCACCTCCTGGGACAAAACAGCCCCCAGCCCTCTGTCTGACGCGTCCATCTGCAATATAAAAGGGAGAGAAAAGTCAGGGGAGTGTAACAGTGGCCCCCACACAGTGTAGCCTTTACCTCAGAAAAAGCCCACTGGCACTGCTCCGTCCACTGGACCGGATCTGGTGCCCCCTTTTTAGTGAGATCAGTCAGCGGGCTGGTGACATCCGAATAATTAGGTATAAACCTACGATGATAGCCAGCCAGCCAGCCCCAGGAACTGTCTCACCCCCTTTTTGGTCTTGGGCCTTGGGCAGGCCGCAATTGCCGCTGTCTTGTTAATTTGGGGACGCACTTGCCCATTGCCCAAGTGGAAGCCCAGATACCATACTTCCACCTGCCCAATCGCACACTTCTTCGGGCTGGCTGTGAGGCCTGCCCGCCTCAGCGACCTAAGGACGGCCCTCAGATGTTGGAGGTGCCTCGGCCAGTCATTACTATAGATAATGATATTGTTGAGATAGGCGGCCGCATAGGCGGCGTGGGGGCGAAGGACCCTATCCATCAGCCGCTGAAACGTAGCGGGCGCCCCAAACAGCCCAAAAGGAAGTGTGACAAACTGGTGTAAGCCGAATGGTGTGGAAAAGGCCGTTTTTTCTCGGGATAATGGAGTCAAGGGGATCTGCCAATAACCCTTTGTTAAATCCAGCGTCGGGTAAAAGCGAGCCATGTCTAGTCGATCGAGCAACTCATCGATACGAGGCATTGGGTACGCGTCGAATTTAGACACCGCGTTGACCTTCCTATAGTCGACACAGAACCGGACCGACCCGTCGGCCTTGGGAACCAAGACCACCGGGCTGCTCCAGCCACTGTGGGACTCCTCGACGATGCCCATTTCGAGCATGGTCTCGAGTTTTTCCCGAACCACCTTTTTCTTGTGTTCGGGCAGTCTGTAAGGGCGGCTGCGCACTACCACCCCCGGGGGCGTCTCAATGTGGTGTTCTATGAGGTGGGTGCAGCTGGGCAGGGGCGAGAACACGTCAGAAAATTCTGTTTGCAACCGGGCGACCTCTGCGAGCTGGGTCAGTGAGAGGTGGGCTCCACAGGGGACCGGAGCGGTGGGTGATGCCAATTTTCCCTTTTGAACCTCCGGCCCCAACTCCGCCTTCTCAGGAACCACCGACACCAGCGCCACAGGGACCTCCTCGCTCCAACTTTTTAACAGATTGAGGTGGTATACCTGTAACGTCCCACCCCTGTCCGTTCACCTCACCTCATAGTCGACGTCCCCGACTCGCCGTGTGACCTCAAAGGGTCCTTGCCACCTGGCAATTAATTTAGAGCTCGACGTGGGCAACAGTACGAGTACTTTATCTCCCGGTGCGAACTCCCTGAGGCGCATACCCTTGTTGTACAGGCGGGTTTGTCGTTCTTGGACCTGCTGCAAATCCTCCTGGGTTAGGTGGGTGAGTGTGTGGAGTTTTGCGCACAGGTCAATAACGTATTGGATTTCATTTTTACTTTGTGAAGGTCCCTCCTCCCAATTTTCCCGCAGCACATCTAGAATGCCGCACGGCTTACGCCCATATAATAATTCAAATGGGGAGAACTCCGTGGAGGCTTGTGGGACCTCTCGCACTGAAAACAACAAGGGTTCGAGCCACTTATCCCAGTTACGTGCGTCCTCACTTATGAATTTTTTAATTATATTTTTGAGGGTGCGATTGAACCGTTCAACTAAACCGTCCATTTGTGGGTGGTACACGCTGGTGCGGATCAGCTTAATACCCAACAACCTATACAATACCTTTAGTGTACGTGACATAAATGCAGTGCCTTGATCAATCAGAATCTCTTTCGGGATTCCAACTCGGGAGATAATGCGGAACAACGCCTCTGCAATACTGCGTGCTGAGATATTGTGAAGAGGCACTGCTTCCGGGTATCGCGTTGCATAGTCCACCAGAACTAATATAAAGCGGTACCCTCGTGCTGACCGATCTAATGGCCCAACGAGATCCATCCCAATTCTTTCGAATGGGGTCTCAATTAATGGTAGAGGGCGCAAAGGCACTTTTGGAATGGCCGCTGGATTTACTAACTGGCATTCGTGGCACGCCGTACACCACCTACGGACATCGCCGCGAATCCCTGACCAATAGAACCGGGCCATTATTCGGGCTAGTGTCTTATCCTGCCCTAAGTGTCCAGCCATTAAAGTGAGCCGCCTGGAATACCAATTCCCGGCGGCTTTTCGGAATCAAAAGCTGCATGACTTGCTCTTTAGTTTGAGTGTCCTGCGTCACTCGGTATAATCTATCCTTCATAATCGCGAAGTAGGGGAAGGATGGGGTGGCGTTTGGCTGGAGCATTTGACCATCGATTACTCTCACTTGGTCAAATGCATGCCACAGAGTCTCGTCTCGCGACTGCTCTAATGGGAAATCCGTGAGGAATTCCCTGAGAGGGAGAGGAGGGGGCGGCGGCTCCTCACTCTGACATGGAGCTGATGTAGACGGCTCTGTGACAGCTGCTCCCGCCAACGCGACACCGGGACCTCCCCCTGTTAAACTATGGCAGGACCCACTTTTCACTAAATGACTCATTAATTCCCGAAATCCCGGCCAATCAGTCCCCAAAATTATAGAGTGGGTGAGGCGAGGATTAACCGCCGCCTTCACTATAAATTTCTCCCCTCGAAACAGAATGTGAACTGACACTAAAGGGTAGCTGTGAACATCCCTGTGCACACACAACACCTTCACCAATTGTGCTCCCCCCAATGCCTCGTCTTGCACCAGGCTTTGGTGGATTGAGGTCTGATTACAACCAGAATCCACCAACGCCTGATACGTATCCCCTTGGATACTCACCGGTATGCGGTACGCTCCGGCCCGATCGAGGGCGGCTCCTGGCGCGTCGGGGATCCAAACCACCGCGCCCACCTCCATTACTGAGCACGGCTGTTGGAGGTGGCCCGGCTCCCCGCAGCGCCAGCAAACTGGCCCGGGCTCCCTCTCTGCACTGGTGCTCTGGGGCTCACTCACCTGAGGGGGGAGAGACCGACACAGACGGGAGGAACAGAAGGGCACCGTGGGTGCGGCCGGCCCCCGCCTCCGCGGTGGGGGAACGGCCCCCGCCTCCGCGGTGGGGGAACGGCCCCCGCCTCTGCGGTGGGGGAACGGGGTGAGGACGAGACACAGGAGGAGAGAGGGAGAGAGAGGAGAAGAGGTTGTTTACTGTCCTGCCGTCAGGACAGCCGCCAAATGGTCCTCCGCTAGCTTGATTGCCTGATCCAGTGACGCCGGGCAGTGGCACTGGACCCACTCTGCAGCTCCGGCTGGTAGACGCGCAATGAACTGCTCCAGCGCCACCTGGTCGATGATCCCCTCGGCGTCGTGGTTGTCGGCCCTCAACCACCGCCCGCAGGCGTCCCAGAGTTGCTGGCCAAACGCGAACGTCCGGCCGACTTCCTCCAAGCGCAACGCGCGGAAGCGCCACCGTTGTTGCTCAGGGGTGTGCCCCACACGCTGGAGGACGGCCCAACGAAGGTCCGCGTAGGCCAGCCGGCGGTCGGCGGGGAGCTGTAGCGTGGCCAGCTGCGCCTCTCCCGTTAGCAGGGGGACAAGGCGCGCCGCGAGCTGTTCCATCGGCCACCCCGAGGTCTCTGCAACCTGTTCAAAAAGCGTGAGGAAGGCCTCGGGGTCATCCTGTGGGCCCATCTTCGTCAGGGTGAAGGGGGTCGGTCCCGTGGCGGTGGACCCCGCCGACGCGAGGAGGTGCCGGAACGCCTGTCGCTCCTCCTGCTGAGCCAGCATCAGGGCCTCGAACCGCTGTTCCTGTTCCCTCCGCAGGGCGACTAGTGCCTGGTGCTGGCTTTGCTGGGCCATGGTGAGGGCGTGGACCAGCTCGGCAAAAGGGGAGGACTCCATGGAGCTGTTTTCTCCTGCGCTCCATCCCGGGTTTCAGCACCACTGTAGCAACTCAGATGGGTGGGTGGAGCACAGAAGGACGGCAGGCCAGAACTGAGTTCACAAACACGTTTATTAAAGCTTTTCAGCCTTAACTATACTTTGAACCACATATATACACACACACACACACACACACACACACACACACACACGTGTTCTGGTCGGGAGAGAGCCCGCTCTGCTCTCGCTCTCTTCCTTAAATAGGGCGCGGCTCCTGGGAAGACACACAAACACAGGTTAATTCACATCAGGTGTAGTGATTCTGCCACTTACCTTCCCTGACTCCGCCCTCCGGTCACAGACCGACGCTTGACCATGCCCCCACTGCCACAGCTCTGTTTCTCAAAATCCAGTGAATGTGGACAGAATAAAACAGTTATTACATTCAATCTTGGGGCAGCACGATGGTGTAGTGGTTAACGCTGTCGCCTCATAGCAAGAAGGTCCGGGTTCGAGCCCCGTGGCCGGCGAGGGCCTTTCTGTGTGGAGTTTGCATGTTCTCCCCGTGTCCGCGTGGGTTTCCTCCAGGTGCTCCGGTTTCCCCCACAGTCCAAAGACATGTAGGTTAGGTTAACTGGTGACACTAAATTGACCGTAGGTGTGAATGTGAATGGTTGTCTGTGTCTATGTGTCAGCCCTGTGATGACCTGGCGACTTGTCCAGGGTGTACCCCCCCTTTCACCCATAGTCAGCTGGGATAGGCTCCAGCTTGCCTGCGACCCTGTAGAACAGGATAAAGCGGCTAGAGATGATGAGATGAGATGAGATGAGACACTCAATCTTGTCATACATGGCTTATAGCCAACTCGGCTATCAGCTCATGTACGACCTGATTCCGTGGATTAAATGTTTCCGTGTACAGAAAAAAAAAAGTCTGTTGACAAAACATACTTGTAAAGAAATTCTAAAGAAAGGTGTTGAAATTCACTAAGCATCATTCATTCATTCATTCATTCATTACATGAAGTGAATTCAAATTTACAAAATTTGCACTTTAATAATAAACATTAAGATGTTACAGACATTAAATAATGTCTCACTAAAGATTCTGATTTCAAACCAGAGAGCAATAAATAAAATTTAAAATTATCTACATTTTCTCTGCAGTTATGTTGCGGTCATACATGTGTCTGTTCATCAGACCCACGCAATTACATTATTAATTAAGAATTAGAAGTCCATCATAACTAAGTGGTGATTACACAGGTTCTTAGAAGAGAAACAGTAAAATCATTGTCTGTTGTAATAGCACATACACTACAGATATGGTAGTCAAAGATAACAACACTGAAGTGTTCCTTTAAAGCGTCATACTGGAAAACTGGGGCCTGATCACTAAAAGGAAGTGGATGTAAAGAAGGGTTAAAAAAAAGAAGTCACAGGAAGAAGATTAAAAGGCAACGAGTCACTACGTTTACATGCACATAGAGAGAATCGAATTTCTGCCGTTGCTCGACTGAAATCGAAGTTCAAAATGCCATGTATACACCTTAATTCGGCTGAAATTGAACCGAACTTGATTTCTCAGAATCTGTGGGGGAAACTGGAGCAAACCCACACAGACAACATGCAAACTCCACACAGAAAGGCCCCCATGGCAGCTGCTAGGCTCAAACCCAGAACCTTCTTGCTGTGAGGCGACAGTGCTAACCACTACACCACTGTGCCACCATGGGAAGTCTGGACCTCCAGTAGTTTAGGAAGGTTTTTGTTTCTTACCTTTCATGTAGCAAAATTAAATATGGAAACATAATGCAGTAGCAAAATCTAGTCTACTATATATAAAAATGTGCATTCCAAGACTACCCAATCAGCAGCTATTGGTGGGGAAGCCATGGCCTAATGGTTAAAGAAACAGCTTTGGGACCAAAAAGATGCTGGTTAGATTCTTTGGACCAGCAGGAATGGCTGAAGTGCCCTTGAGCAAGGCATCTAACACTCAACTGCTCCCCAGGTAATGTAACGTAATGACGACTGCTTCTCAAATGACCTGAGAGTAGCTGAGAAGGACACTTTAGGTTTGCCCTAGACTTAACCATTTGCCCTTTCTCGGGACCTGGACTTGCCATAGAATTAATAATCCAGTATGTTTAACTCTCATGAGACACTACACTACCAGACTTTAACTTCTTAACTTCTTATTGAAAAGTATGCAATATTGATATTATAGACTGATGTCTGAAATAGCTTTTAAATAAATGTGTGAAAATATGCAAGGACAGTTTGATACACAGTCCCCTCCAAAAGAATTGGAACAGCAAGGCCCATTCTTGTGTTTTTGTTATACACTGAAAACACTTGATGAGACGATAGATCAGAATTTCAGCTTTCATTTTCTGATATATACATCTAGATGTGTTAAACAATTTCGAACGTGCCACCTTTGGTGGCAGACTACCCAGTTTTTCAGTATTGGAAAAGATAGTCTTAAATGAAAGTACATCACTGAACTGTTGTATTCTTCTTTTGTGATGCTTTTCCAGGTTTGTACCATAGTTTCTTTCAGTTGTTGTTGTTTTTTTTTTGTTTTTTTTTGTTTGTTTTTTTTTTGGGGGGGGGGGGGGGGTAATTCCTTCTGTCTCCTCTTTATGAGGTGAAATGCAAGCCCAATCCATGACACTACCTTCACCGTGCTTGACTGATGTGTGTGTATGTTTTGGATCATACAGTGGTGCTTGAAAGTTTGTGAACCCTTTAGAATTTTCTATATTTCTGCATAAATATGACCTAAAACATCATCAGATTTTCACACAAGTCCTAAAAGTAGATAAAGAGAAGCCAGTTAAACAAATGAGACAAAAATATTGTACTTGGTCATTTATTTATTGAGGAAAATGATCCAAAATTGCATATCTGTGAGTGGCAAAAGTATGTGAACCTCTAGGATTAGCAGTTAATTTGAAGGTGAAATTAGAGTCAGGTGTTTTCAATCAATGGGATGACAATCAGGTGTGAGTGGGCACCCTGTTTTATTTAAAGAACAGGGATCTATCAAAGTCTGATCTTCACAACATGTGTTTGTGGAAGTGTATCATGGCATGAACAAAGGAGATTTCTGAGGACCTCAGAAAAAGCGTTGTTGATGCTCATCAGGCTAGAAAAGGTTACAAAACCATCTGTAAAAAGTGTGGACTCCACCAATCCACAGTCAGACAGATTGTGTACAAATGGAGGAAATTCAAGACCATTGTTACCCTCCCCAGGAGTGGTCGACCAACAAAGATCACTCCAAGAGCAAGGTGTGTAATAGTCGGCGAGGTCACAAAGGACCCCGGGGTAACTTCTAAGCAACTGAAGGTCTCTCTCACATTGGCTAATGTTAATGTTCATGAGTCCACCATCAGGAGAACACTGAACAACAATGGTGTGCATGGCAGGGTTGCAAGGAGAAAGCCACTGCTCTCCAAAAAGAACATTTGTGCTCATCTGCAGTTTGCTAAAGATCATGTGGACAAGCCAGAAGGCTGTTGGAAAAATGTTTTGTGGACGGATGAGACCAAAATAGAACTTTTTGGTTTAAATGAGAAGCATTATGTTTGGAGAAAGGAAAACACTGGATTCCAGTATAAGAACCTTATCCCATCTGTGAAACATGGTGGTGATAGTATCATGGTTTGGGCCTGTTTTGCTGCATCTGGGCCAGGACGGCTTGCTATCATTGATGGAACAATGAATTCTGAATTATACCAGCGAATTCTAAAAGAAAATGTCAGGATATCTGTCCATGAACTGAATCTCAAGAGAAGGTGGGTCATGCAGCAAGACAACGACCCTAAGCACACAAGTCGTTCTACCAAAGAATGGTTAAAGAAGAATAAAGTTAATGTTTTGGAATGGCCAAGTCAAAGTCCTGACCTTAATCCAATCGAAATATTGTGGAAGGACCTGAAGCGAGCAGTTCATGTGAGGAAACCCACCAACATCCCAGAGTTGAAGCTGTTCTGTACGGAGGAACGGGCTAAAATTCCTCCAAGCCGGTGTGCAGGACTGATCAACAGTTAGCAGAAATGTTTAGTTGCAGTTATTGCTGCACAAGGGGGTCACACCAGATAGAAAGCAAAGGTTCACATACTTTTGCCACTCACAGATATGTAATATTGGATCATTTTCCTCAATAAATAAATGACCAAGTATAATATTTTTGTCTTATTTGTTTAACTGGATTCTCTTTATCTACTTTTAGGACTTGTGTGAAAATCTGATGATGTTTTTGGTCATATTTATGCAGAAATATAGAAAATTCTAAAGGGTTCACAAACTTTCAAGCACCACTGTAAGCTGATCTTTCCTTTCTCCACATTTTGGCCTTTCCAACACTTTGGTAGAGGTTAATCTTGGTTCCAGAACTTTTGTGGCTTATATCTTTATTTCTTTGTGAATTCCAATCTGGCATTCTGATTCTTACTGCTCATGAGTGGTTTGCATCTTGTGGTATATGGTCTCTATGTTTCTGCTCTCAAAGTCTTCTTCAATCAGTGGATTGTGGTACCTTCAACCCTGCCATGTGGAGGTTTGCTGGTGATATCAGTGACTGTTGTTTTGGGATTTTGTTCACAGCTCTCACAATCTTTCTGTCATAAACTGCTGTTGTTTTCCTTAACCCCGACCTGTTCGATATCTGGTTGTTAGTAAACCAGTGTTTTGGGTTTTTTTTTGAGATTTTTTTTTTCAGGACATTTCAAATTGTTATATTGGCTGTGCCATAGTGGTTGTGCAATGGCGCTGATCGATTTTCCTTCTTTTCTTGCTTCAAAATAGTTTACTTTTCTCCTATAGACAGCTCTCTGGTCTTCATGTTGGTTTATCCTTTTTTAACAACACATATTTTCATAGGTGAAACCTAGGGCTCAAACCAAGAGTAGGCTATTAATTGTGTAAACAATCCATCTAACAAGGCACAAACGGGCAATAAGAAAAACCTGTCAGTCACATGTTCCAATATTTTTGATCCCTTGAAAAATGGGTGGGTTCAAACAAAAGGTGCCATGTATTAAGTCGTTTAACACATCTAGATGTAAATATCTAGAAGTAAAAGGTCTACTCTATTCATTCATATTTTGATCTAAAACCCAGATGTCTTCTGTGTATAGCAAACAAACAAAACAAAAAGCTTTGCCGTTAAAGTGTTATTGGAGAGGCTGTAAATGTGAATGCTTGTGAGGGCAGTTGGTGTGTTTGTAAAATGCAAACCTCAATTTTTTTTTAATTAGTGCAATATTACTGGGAATAAACCTTGCTATAAATAAACACAATATTAGTTCAATTTTAAGTTGTGTAACATTACTCATTAACAACATACTTTGAGCATGATAAATCACATTATTAACTAATATATTAATGTAATAATGTAATTTAACATAATTGAGAAATCAACATGTACAGTGGTGCTTGAAAGTTTGTGAACCCTTTAAAATATTCTATATTTCTGCATAAATATGACCTAGGTTTGGGCCTGTTTTGCTGATACAGTTCTTATGCTGGAATGCAGTGTTTTCTTTTCTCCAAATGTAACGCTTCTTATTTAAACCAAAAAGTTCTATTTTGGTCTCATCTGTCCACAAAACATTTTTTTCCAATAGCCTTCTAGGTTGTCCATGTGATCTTTAGCAAATTGCAGACGAGCAGCAATGTTCTTTTTGGAGAGCAGTGGCTTTCTCCTTGCAACCCTGCCATGCACACCATTGTTGTTCAGTGTTCTCCTGATGGTGGACTCATGAACGTTAACATTGCCATCATTGATGGAACAATGAATTCTGAATTATACCAGCGAATTCTAAAGGAAAACGTCAGGACATCCATCCATGAACTGAATCTCAAGAGAAGGTGGGTCATACAGCAAGACAATGACCTTAAGGCCAAGTTTACATTAGACCGTATCTGTCTCGTTTTCTTCGCGGATGCACTGTCCGTTTACATTAAAACGCCAGGAAATGGGAATCCGCCAGGGTCCACGTAGGTGGGGTTTACATTAGACCGTATCAGCGGATCATCAGATTAACGTTTTTAAAACGATTAGCGTGCACACAGCAACACCAATACACGATTCGCATGCACACAGCAACACCAATACACGGATACGCTCGGCTCCGCAGGCATCCTGCGCTCCAAATCACTCCGCCCTGAACAGCGAGTGCCCTCTGGAGGGTGTGCACTCCGGCCCTGCGCAGCTCACAGAGCGCGCGAGTTAAGTGCACAAGCTGTGATTCGGGACTGAGCCGCTGTGTGTGTGATCCCAGCGCATATCACTTACCACTTGCAAGTGGAAGGATGGCAAGCCTAAAGACAATCATAAGTACACAATGGGCAGTATTTGCATCAGTATTTGCAGTATTTTCATACTTTTATACTCTTTAATGAAAGGTGATACAAGGCGGAAGTCCGCGCCGTTTTTCAGCAGTCGCGTCACATGACCAACGCCAGCGAATCAGGAAGGTGGATGTCACAGTGACGTTGTCCAATGACGACGCCAGCTAGAGCTCAGCACAGCGTATCCGCGTATTCTCAATGTTTACACAGCACCGGACCAGACACGATCTGGATTGAATACGTGGACCCTGGCAGATTCCTGTTTCCTGCCGTTTCCAGGCGTTTTAATGTAAACGGACAGTGCATCCGGGAAGAAAACAAGACAGATATGGTCTAATGTAAACTTGGCTGTATTCAATCCAGATCGTGTCTGGTTCGGTGCTGTGTAAACATTGAGAATACGCGGATACGCTGTGCTGAGCTCTAGCTGGCGTCGTCATTGGACAACGTCACTGTGACATCCACCTTCGCTGGCATTGGTCATGTGACGCGACTGCTGAAAAACGGCGCGGACTTCCGCCTTGTATCACCTTTCATTAAAGAGTATAAAAGTATGAAAATACTGCAAATACTGATGCAAATACTGTCCATTGTGTAGTTATGATTGTCTTTAGGCTTGCCATCCTTCCACTTGCAAGTGGTAAGTGATATGCACTGAGATCACACACACAGCGGCTCAGTCCCGAATCACTGCTCGTGCGCTATACTCGCGCGCTCTGTGAGCTGCGCAGGGCCGGAGTGCGCACCCTCCAGAGGGCACTCGCTGTTCAGGGCGGAGTGATTTGGAGCGCAGGATGCCTGCGGAGCCAAGCGTATCCGTGTATTGGTGTTGCTGTGTGCACGCGAATCGTGTATTGGTGTTGCTGTGTGCACGCTAATTGTTTTAAAAACGTTAATCTGATGATCCGCTGATACGGTCTAATGTAAACCCCACCTAAGCACACAAGTCGTTCTACCAAAGAATGGTTAAAGAAGAATAAAGTTAATGTTTTGGAATGGCCAAGTCAAAGTCCTGACCTTAATCCAATCGAAATGTTGTGGAAGGACCTGAAGCGAGCAGTTCATGTGAGGAAACCCACCAACATCCCAGAGTTGAAGCTGTTCTGTACGGAGGAATGAGCTAAAATTCCTCCAAGCCGGTGTGCAGGACTGATCAACAGTTACCGGAAACGTTTAGTTGCAGTTATTGCTGCACAAGGGGGTCACACCAGATACTGAAACAAAGGTTCACATACTTTTGCCACTCACAGATGTGTAATATTGGATCATTTTCCTCAATAAATAAATGACCAAGTATAATATTTTTGTCTCATTTATTAAACTGGGTTCTCTTTATCTACTTTTAGGACTTGTGTGAAAATCTGATGATGTTTTAGGTCATATTTATGCAGAAATATAGAAAATTCTAAAGGGTTCACAAACTTTCAAGCACCACTGTAACTTATCTTGTAAATCTAATAATGTAACTGAGTAAAATTAAACAGTCTAATTTGATTCAGGGCAGTTTATAGAAGAATGAGAGGATAGCGTAACAGAGATTAATTAGCAATTGATTTAGTGCACATTCAGCACTGTGATATATTATCTATGACACGTTTCTGGACCTCACTAAATTTTTGATTGTGGTTATGGTTCTGTACTCATGTACACTGTGTGCACAATTATTAGGCAAGTGAGTACTCTGACCCTACCATTATTTCTATGCATGTTTTCCAACCGCAAGCTAGATACACTTGAATGCTAATTGGATTTAAGCATTCTCAGGTGGTATTTATTTGTGTAATGAGGGAGGGTGTGACCTAAAGTCATTAATACCCTATATTAAGGTGTGCATAATTATTAGGCAGCTTCTTTATCTCAGGCAAAATGGGCCAAAAAAGAGATTTAACAGACACTGAAAAGACAAAAATTGTAAAATGCCTATCAGAGGGATGCAGCACTCTTGAAATAGCTAAGCTATAGAAATGTGAGCACAAAACAATCAAACATTTTGTTGCAAATAGTCAACAGGGTCGCAAAAAATGTGTGGAGAAGAAAAGACACAAATTAACCGCAAAAGACTTGAGAAGGATTAAACATGAAGCTACCAGGAACCCATTATCCTCCAGTGCCACAATATTCTAGAACTGCAACCGACCTGGAGTGTCCAGAAGGACAAGGTGTTCGGTGCTCAGAGACATGGCCAAGGTAAGGAAGGCTGAAACACGACCACCACTAAACAAGACTCACAAGTTGAAATGTCAAGATTGGGCCAAGAAATATCTGAAGACAGATTTTCCAAAGGTTTTATGGACGGATGAAATGAGAGTGACTCTGGATAGACCAGATGGATGGGCCCATAGCTGGATAACTAATGGACACAGGGCACTTTGACTCAGACACCAGCAAGGTGGTGGAGGGGTAATGGCATGGGCTGCTATTATTAAGGATGAGCTAGTTTGACCATTTCAGGTTGAAGATGGACTTAACATCAACTCCCAAACCTACTGCCAGTTTCTAAAAGATACATTCTTCAAGCAGTGGTATGGGAAGAAGTCTGCATCATTCAAGAAGGCCATGATTGTTATGCAGAACAATGCACCATCACATGCACCCAAGTACTCCACTGCTTGGCGAGCCCACAAAGGCCTTAAAGATGACAAAGTAATGACATGGCCCCCTTCCTCACCTGACTTAAACCCTATTGAGTACTTGTGGCCCCTTCTTAAGCATGAGATTTACAGCGAGGGAAGACAATACACCACTCTGAATAGCATTTGGGAGGCCATGGTTGCTCCTGCACAAAAAGTTGATCGTCAACAAATCAAAAAACTAACAGACTGGATGGAAGGCTCATGGCAGTTATTGAAAAGAAGGGTGGCTATATTGGTCACTGAATATTTTTGAAATGCTAGAAGTGTTTATTTGTTAATTCTGAGTTGTTTATTTGTTACACTGAAAATTAAAATAAACAAGTGAGATGGGAAACTTTAAGCTTTTCATTTAGTTGCATAATAATTCTGCACACTAAATGTTGCCTAATAATTCTGCACACTTATATATTCCCCTGAGAAGGCCTAAACTCCCCTTTCCTTTGTTAATCATTCTGGTTTTAGGTTTATTAACGATTTGGATTGACTGAGAGCACTGTATTTGTTCAACGATAAAATTAATCATCAGGAATACAACTTGCCTAATAATTGTGCACACAGTGTATATTGTGTGGATTTCACAGTTCACACATGCTGACTTGTACTTTGACACTCTGGAGAATGCCATAAGCTCTTGCACACAGCACACGCATGCACCAAAAAAAAATTGCATTTTTTTAAAGCTAATGATTAAATGGAATTAAATTTCCTGGTTCTTCCTCAAAACCTCACAATTTCTTTGTACCTCAGAATAGAAATGAATACATCAGCCTACACCCTTGGCACAGGTGTGTTTAATGTATCTTTTTCCACAGAATTCTTACATCATTGTTACATAAATAACCAAATGAAAACAACATTCCTCTGTTCTTAAAGGCATACAGAATATAATTTCTACACAGGGAATGCAAATTTACTCATCACAAACGGAAAGCAGTTCTATTAAAAAAAAAAAAAGCAAGCTTTCTCATTTTAGATAACTTTGTGTAGTTCTATAGATTCATGTTACTGGAGAAGTACAGATTAGGAACCTCCAAAGGTTCACATTAGAAGATAAAACCTTCTTCATGTGTATGGACTACATAGACTCTATTTCTATCATCACAAATACATTTAGATGCTGCTGTGGTTATAGGTTTATGGAGTAAAAATGAAGCTGGTATTATCATTTGGCAATCAAATAAGTATGCTAGCATACACACAAAACTTTGTAAGAAGCCAGACTTGTTGCTTGGGCTTTGACTGCACCAGCAGGGGAGGCAGAGCACCGCTGTTATGTCTTAAGGCAAAACGTATAATCTAATGTCCTTCATTTCATATCCTCTCCATCTGTTTTTTTTTTTTAAATGCAAATAAGACTGCTATTCTCAACTGATCAGTGTAAATGTAAATGAACATGTTCACTATGGGAAGTGGTGTTGTGTTGCAGAAGAACAGAACAGGAACAACGATAGAGGAGCGCTAATGAGAGGATAAAATGAGGTTATAAAGGCTCTATACGCATGCACACATTCTGCTCAGGACGTTACTGCTATTGAAGCAGAACCAGGAGAGGAGGTACAGCAGCTCAGAACCCAACAAAAAGTTGTGGTGAGCACACAAAATGAGCAACAGAAAGCAAACAAGGCTCTCAAAACAGGCTACTACAGAGAATGACCCATTTACCCAGCATGCCTCAGGCTCTTTTGTGATGCCAGCATTCAAACAGCTTGAACCAGAAGAGTGAAGAGAAAGAGGAACAGTGAAAGAAAGACCAGCTAGCAAACTGGTGACACTGCCAAACACAGGGCTGGGTTATGTTATGCTTGATGCCATTTCAGGTTTTTGAAACCAGTACTTGCACCTCCCACACACATGCTGCTCGTGTTTTAAGCAGATTTTGGAAAGATCAGCAAAGGAAAGAAAAAAAACAGCAAAAGACAAATATGAATGATTGTGTGATACCTTCAACTATTTATCAAAAACAAATGAACAGGGCATAAGAAGATGGCATAATGCACAGCGCAGAAGCTAAACCATACACATATATATTCATCTTCATTATCCACTTGATGTTAGGGTTAGAGTTTGGTTAGGGATTGCAGTGGATCTGGAGCCCCGGCATGAGATGGGAACACACCCTGGATGGTATGTCAGTCCATCGCAGGGCACCACACAGGTGGCACAGGAAGTTTAATTTTTAAATTAGACACGTTTGCATTCGGGATTTCTTTTACACAAATTCAAAATTGGTTAAAACAATAGTGAGGCGAAGTTTTAAAACGTGTGAAGTGTTAAAATGTGTTGTCATTGCTAGCTCAATGGTTAAGGTCATATCCTAGTGATCAGAGGATTTTGAGTTGGAATACCATAATTGACGCTTGACCAGTTTGAATTGTCTCTTGGGGGGGCATGCACCAAATAAGTATGTGTATGTACAATTAGATTGTGTAAAAAAAAACAAAACCTTAAATGATCCCTTACTAACACACCAGCATGTCTCTGCCTATGTGGCCTGTTACAGCTTCTCCCACAAGTGTTGGTTAAAACCATATGCTTTCTTAAAATACTGTACCATGTCTTCATTTCAGCCCACTGCTAGAAATAAACCATTACCAGTCCCTGCTTTTAGCATAGTATGAGGTCAGTGGTACTTTTATAAAACAGAAAAACAGCAAATAATATGTAGAACTGACTGGGTTTTTAATGATTACTAGTATTTGAATACTTCCTCCAGATATTGTGTGAGTCAAAGCTATTTATAGCTTACTTATGTTATACATGCATATCACATTTGTGCATTTATTACAATATATAGTGTTATTGAGAAAGGCATTATGCTTTGACATTATGGTTTTGTTTGATTTATAATCAAACTATACTGCACATTTTGGTAGGGGGAAATGGTTTGATTTACATCTGTGTGTAGGGTGTATTGCTTATAATGGCTAGTATGTGTGCTTATGTAATAATGCTTTTATGCAAAGTTTGTTGTAGTATCTGTAGATCATTCACAGAGTCTATATTGGATGTGTATATATGTATGGTATGGATATAGACTTTACAAAAATTGTTATACTTACATATTTGACAATGTGGGGCCTACATGGCAATTTCTGCATTTAGCATCTCTACCACATACTCATAAATAAACAGACTGTGAGTTTTTCTTGGCCAAGTTGTAATGAGCATCCATCTGAAGGACAGGCCTGAGTGGTAAGAGACCCCTGTCACTGGGAGATGCCTGTCAGTTAGGAGTCCGTCGAATACTCATTATATTCATAAAATGACCATCACATCACATTTGTTAAAGTGGGCGTCCTGTCATGTGCAGTATTGTTGTTGTGGTTTTGTCTGTTCAAACTGCATGCATGGACCGTTGCATCAGTGAGTGCCAGACTGACTCCAAGCTCTTGGTCAAGGGGCTAATTTCTCTTTCAATCTTCATCTCAGCTCTTTTATTGTTGCATGAAGAGACAGGACAATGTGAGGTAAGAGGGGGACGAAAACAAATGGTGTGTGTGTTTCCTCCAGAGAGTGAAAAATGCTAAATCTGAGATTATATTAAAGCTGAGTTGGAGGAAGGGAGACCTTGTGGGGCCGAGTGATAACAATGAGGGTAATGACTGGAAGGAGGGGTGAGGATGTTCTCGGTTTAATCTATATTTAGGGGGAAGCTGATGGGGACACGTGCCAGGTTCTGTGGAGTGGGGAGATGGGCGAGTCTGTCATGTCTACGTTGATTCTGGGTTTTGTTCTGCCAGCTGTCAGTGGTACTGTCTGCAAACCATATGACCCCAGGGAGATGATCAGAGAACCCCAATTTTACACACTGAGAGACACAAAGACTCAAAGCCTAACTTGTTTTCAGTGTACCAGTTTATTCTTGAACCTGCATTACAAAAACAAATTAAATAACACTAAACAAACTCAACAGGCTGACTGTACAATCAATGACTTCATATTAAATGATCAAATAGAATTCTTTTTGAGATTATACTGTATGTTTCCATGTACACATAAAACACAAATGTCAGAAAATATCCATTTCCTACTTAATAACCCTACAATCCAATGATAACCCCAAAACTCCTGTTATCAAGAAGACATTAAGTGATGAATAACACGCCAGTAATTGTTTAGTTATTAAAATGATTTCCTTATTAGGACTCATTTTTAAGGCCTTGTTAAGTAGGTATCTAGGCTTTCAGTATTTTATAAAATAAATGAAGAAATAGTTACCCAGGTACCACTGTTCTTTAAACATCAAAAACGTGGTTGTAAAAAAAAAAAAAATTGTGTACTGGCAGAACACAACTATATAAGTCTATATCTAGGCTACTTCAGATTACTCTGTTTCAGATCATAGCATGACTCAAAGAGTGGGAACACTGTGGGAATAAACTAGTCATTAACACTACAGCATTAATCACATCTCAGCATTATCTGCATCCAAATATCTCATCTCATTATCTGTAGCCGCTTTATCCTGTTCTACAGGGTTGCAGGCAAGCTGGAGCCTATCCCAGCTGACTACGGGCGAAAGGCGGGTTACACCCTGGACAAGTCGCCAGGTCATCACAGGGCTGACACATAGACACAGACAACCATTCACATTCACGGTCAATTTAGAGTCACCAGTTAACCTAACCTGCATGTCTTTGGACTGTGGGGGAAACCGGAGCACCCGGAGGAAACCCACACGGACACGGGGAGAACATGCAAACTCCACACAGAAAGGCCCTCGCCGGCCACGGGGCTCGAACCCGGACCTTCTTGCTGTGAGGCGACAGCGCTAACCACTACACCACTATGCCGCCGCATCCAAATATTAAAAAAGAAAAAAAGTAAAATAAAAAGGTTAAATCTAGAAACCTAAAGGGGTTCAGCTATCTCTTTGGAGAACCCTAGAACTGAGTGTTATAGAAAAGATCCTAAAATAATCCTTTGTGGAAACTAAGCACACTATTCAAAGAACCAATAAAGGAAGCTTTTTTTCTAAGAATGTACTTTAAAAGCTGTATGTAAACGTGTAAACGTTGGTTATTATTGAAAAATACTAGAGATATGACACTGAAGAATTACACTGCTGCTCCTAGTGGTGCTACACATTTCACAGAGCCAATGAACCTTTATTTTTAAATTGGCTAATTGGTACCACCTAGCGGCTGCATTGGGTAATTGCACTTCATTAAAGAGACTTTATTATGAGACATGACCATTTTATGTCTTTAAAGGAGCATTATGTAGGATTTAGGGGGATTTATTAGCAGAAATGGAATATAGTATTCACACTTATGTCTTGATTAGTGTATAATCACCTGTAACTACAAATAGTTGTTTTTGTAAGTTTAGAATGAGCCCTTCATATCTACACAGGGAACAGGTCCTCTATCTCTTTCAAGCTATCTTTACCATGGCCCTGAAACAGTTCATACAGTCACAGTTTGGATTAATATTTTTGAAGGCATGACAAAGACCTTGTAGGTCAAGGCCAAAAGAAAAACAATGGGAGGTTTGTTTTTTTTCTGTCTCTGTTGTGTTTGTATCTAAACTTCAATTTTCGTTACCCATCAGCTATAATTACACTTCAGCCCACAGGTTTTGTTCACTGAGTCGTTATTGTTATTTGCTTCTGTAGGATACTTGATGTTGTGTTATTTAATTAGCTAAGGTTCTCAACCCTGGTCCTGGAGAACCCCCTGTCCTGCACATTTTAGTGTTTTCCCTACTCTAACACACTCACTTCACCTCAGAAAGGACTGTTAATAACCTGGTTTGTTGAATCAAGTGTTTCAGAGAGATTAAAACAAACACCTAAAATATATTAATTGGCATATTGAGAGAACTGGACATTTTTATCGTGTATTATTCTCCATAGGAACAACTGCAGAACCCTTAAAGGGTCTAAATTTTCAAATGGACGTTTGCCATGTACTTTGTTCCCTAATGCGTCTAATATTTCCCTGATGCACAAGTTCCCAACCCTGGTCTGATGAGTAGGTTAGTTGAAGCGGGTGTGATGGGAGCAGGGAAAACACTGAAATATGTAGGACAGGGGGTTCTCCAGTGACATTACATTTAGCATACAGTAGTTAGACGGCGGTGTAGTGGTTAGCACTGTCTCCTCACGTTCAAGCCCGTGTCTGCGTGGGTTTCCCCCATAGTCCAAAGTTTAGGCTAATTGGTGGCTCGAAATTGACCGTAGGTGTGAGTGTGTCTGTATGTGTCAGCCTTGCAATGACCTGGTGACTTGTCCAGGGTGTACCCTGCCTCTTGCCCATAGTCAGCTGGGATAGGCTCCAGCTTGCCTGTGACCCTGTACAGGATAAGTGACTACAGATGATGGATGGATGGACAGTTATCAGATGTGCTTATCCAGAATGACGTACTGGGGAGCAGTTGGGGGTTAGGTGCCTTGCTTAAGGCAACTTCAGCCATTCCTGCTGGGCCAAGGACCTTGAACTGGCAACCTTTTGGTGCCTATAGTCAGCTGAGATAGGCTCCAGCTTGCCTGTGACCCTGTACAGGATAAGTGACTACAGATGATGGATGGATGGATGGATGGATGGATGGATGGTTAGCAGACGTGCTTATCCAGAGTGACGTACTGGGGAGCAGTTGGGGGTTAGGTGCCTTGCTTAAGGCCACTTCAGCCATTCCTGCTGGGCCAAGAACCTTGAACCGGCAACCTTTTGGTCCCAAAACTACTTCTCTAACCATTAGGTCATGGCTTCCCCGTGAGACCAGGGTTGGTCACCTGTGCAGTAGTGTAACTAGCTATAATCTAGCAGATATATTTGCTGAGTAACTTTTTCTGCATTTCTTCTTCTGCCTGTTTAGAGCTCTCTTACACTTCCTCAGTTCTCTGAAACTTCACCCCTGAGCTTCTCAGAATAAAAGGTGAAATCCAAGTCGTTTTGCCTCTTCGGTTCATTTAAACTGTATATTTAACCCTAACCAGCTCAGTGCATAAAATGTCCTATTTAAATGATCAAATCCCAAAATGCAGCCTATAAATGAAATCTGATTGTTTTTGAATTCACAGGATATAAACACAGTACCCTAATTGGTCACATGACCAGAGCACTTTCGCAATAAATCGTGTGTACTCAGAATTAACTGCGAAGGTGTATGGCTACTTCTAAAAAGAAAGTGAGATATTATAGCTGTTTTCACTAAATATTTCTAAATATGGCTATTTTGAAAAGACGGTGCAGGGTTTGTTTGTTTGTTTGTTTGTAAATCAGACCTTATTACAAGATGATTACCATGGCCTAATGATTAGAGAAGTGGCTTTGGGATCAAAAGGTTGCAAGTTCAATTCAAAGACAGCTTCTTTCCAAAAGCCATAACCGCCCTGAATTCAGATATGCTCTGACTTTATAGTCTATTTATTTTACTATGTGACTCTCTTCGTGCAATAATTTATAATGCGCAGTACTTTATAAGGTGACTCTCTCTGTGCAATACTTTTATAATGTGCAATACCTCACTCCATAATGTGAAACGCAACACATTCACCTCAGGACTGTGCACCCTACACACAACACATACACCAAGTCTGTGCACCTTACCTTACCTTGCAATACTTCATAATGTGTAATATTTTATTTTATAATGTGACTCTCTCGTGGGGCGGCACGGTGGTGTAGTGGTTAGCGCTGTCGCCTCACAGCAAGAAGGTCCTGGGTTCGAGCCCCGGGGCCGGCGAGGGCCTTTCTGTGTGGAGTTTGCATGTTCTCCCCGTGTCCGCGTGGGTTTCCTCCGGGTGCTCCGGTTTCCCCCACAGTCCAAAGACATGCAGGTTAGGTTAACTGGTGACTCTAAATTGACCGTAGGTGTGAATGTGAGTGTGAATGGTTGTCTGTGTCTATGTGTCGGCCCTGTGATGACCTGGCGACTTGTCCAGGGTGTACCCCGCCTTTCGCCCGTAGTCAGCTGGGATAGGCTCCAGCTTGTCTGCGACCCTGTAGAAGGATAAAGCGGCTAGAGATAATGAGATGAGATGAGACTCTCTCGTGCAATAATTTATAATGTGCAATGAGCAATACCTCACTCCATAATGTGTAACACAACACATATACCTCAGGACTGTGCACCTTACCTTATCCCCCTTACACCCCCCCTTTTTTCCTTCCTCTCTCTCTCTCTCTACGCTGTTTGCACTGTTATTGAAGATGCTTTAATCTCATTGTACATGTGTATAGTGACAATAAAGGCATCCTATTCTATTCTATTCCATTCTATTCCCTGAGCTGGCAGGAACGGCTGACAAGATGGATAAACTTTATTACAGTCGAATTAAAAAAAAAAAAATCTGTATCAGGCCTGCACGACCATGTTGCCAGATTGGACTGTGTTTACCTTTCGGCTTGTTTATCAACTTGGTAAAAGGTTCTTGATGAACTTGTTGCATTGATCATGGATTTGGTGGGTCAGAGAGAGGTTGGGACTTCAATCTGGCAACCCAGTCCGCAGTAGTTTAGGGGTAGGCTTGCAGTCGTGGAGGATCGGAGGCAGCGGTCAACTAAATTTGTTATAGTCGCTCGTTTGTTTGTGGTTTATTTACACCCTGTGGTCCAGTTTCTCAGGGCATCCGTGAGTACATTCGTTAGATTTCCTCCAGAGAGGATGTTTGCGAAGTGTAGCACGGTTTTAATGCAAAGTTGTTGTTGTTGTTTTTTTAATTTAAGTGAAGGCCGCTTTTTTCTTTCTTTTTTTAAAACGCGCTTGAAGATGAAGAAAACCAGTGCAGCTTAGCTTATTATTATAATAATAATAATGATGAAAAAACTATTGTTGGTCCTGGATAAAGGCAAAAGTAGCCGACATGTCCTAATTGCTGCAGGGGAAAAGCAAACAAGTTGCAGTTACATGTTCTTAATGTCTTCTCGAAAGTGCGGTGGGGTTTCGTGCAGCAGATACACGGTCTTCCGTTCATAATACCATGAGGAGGGGGAAATCTGTTCAGACAATACCACTGCACTAAAATGCGTGTCGTCTAGTATATTACGAAACTGATTTTTATATTTTTTGATGTGTTGTCTTGGCATAAAGCCGGGGTTGTTTATTCTTGTCCACAGCCTGCACTTGAACTAGTGCCAGATTCGCCCATTTTATTTGCGTCTTGTGGCCCAGGATTCTGGGTGTCCACTAATAAAACAACTCGCTTTTACGTTTCTTTTCTTTCTGTACTTATCCAAGTCGGGTAGTTTACTGTCCTCAAAGTAACCCATGCTGTATAAAAGGTGACTCTGACACTGAAAAATGCCCATCTCTTCGATTCAGTAGTTTTATGTACACTGTAAAAAAAAAAAGTTACGCCAACTTAAAAATTCAAGGCAACTTACTGCACAGGATTTTTGAGTTTATGTGACAACTAAGATTTTTAAGTTTTGAAGAAAGTTGTGCCAACTTATACTTTTGGTCTCGGATAACTTAGCCTTCTTCACACAGACTTAATTTTTTCAGTTTTACATGATAAGAATTCAACTTTAAGGCCACTAATCTTTCATCCAAGTAAAAACTAATTTGACAAACGAAATGTGCAAACAATTCAATATACTGAATTGTTTGCACATTTCGTTTGTCAAATTAGCTTCAGGCTTAAAATAAGTGAACGTGTGACTTAACAAAAAAAAGCACTGCCACTACAGTTTTATAGCAGTTTTGCTACCATCATGTTAAAATCAGGGCGGCACGGTGGTGTAGTGGTTAGCGCTGTCGCCTCACAGCAAGAAGGTCCTGGGTTCGAGCCCCGGGGCCGGCGAGGGCCTTTCTGTGTGGAGTTTGCATGTTGTCCGCGTGTTTCCCCCACAGTCCAAAGACATGCAGGTTAGGTTAACTGGTGACTCTAAATTGACCGTAGGTGTGAGTGTGAATGGTTGTCTGTGTCTATGTGTCAGTCCTGTGATGACCTGGCGACTTGTCCAGGGTGTACCCCGCCTTTCGCCCGTAGTCAGCTGGGATAGGCTCCAGCTTGCCTGCGACCCTGTAGAACAGGGGTGTCAAACCTGATCCATAAAGGGCCGTGTGGCTGCAGGTTTTCATTCCAGCCATGCAGCAGCACCCTGATTTGGCTTATTCAATCAACTGACACACCCACCCTTTAATCAAGGGTGGGTGTGGCTGCAAGTATTTGACTGTGTGAAGACAGTTCACTTGATTGAATGAGCCAAGTCAGGTGTGCTGCTGCATGGCTGGAATGAAAACCTGCAGCCACACGGCCCTTTATGGATCAGGTTTGACACCCCTGCTGTAGAAGGATAAAGCGGCTAGAGATAATGAGATGAATTCTTATCATATAAAACTGAAAAAAAATAAGTTTGTGTGAATATGAAGACCAAAAGTATAAGTTGGCACAACTTTCTTCAAAACTTAAAAATCTTAGTTGTCACATAAACTCAAAAATCCTGTGCAGTAAGTTGCCTTGAATTTTTAAGTTGGCGTAACTTTTTTTTTTTACAGTGTAGCTACTAATATAGAGCTGGTTTCACAAAGATAGTGTATTTGAGGCGAGTCTGTAGTGTTAGACCAGTCTTAATTTTGCTAATAGATTAGTCTAATTCAAGTTTCACAAAAATAAAGGCTAATTTTTAAGCCCCTCTCTGTAAAAAAAAAAAACCCCTGCACACAACCCCCAGGCTAACTTCGACCTAAGGCTAGTTACACTCTGACCCCAAGGCTAACTTAGACCTGGTTACCATAGTAACCATCAGTATCACCTACTGGCCAGTAGTTATTGGGTGCTACAGAGAAAATATGGGTCATAATTTGTGGTTTGTTAACTTGAGCGCAACGAGAACGGTTTTAAAGTTTTTAGAGACCAGATATCCAGCAGTGAGGACAGAGTGTGTGTTACGTCCTGAGCCTGACCTGAAGAACTAGAAGTACTGAGCTCTGGTGTCTTCCAGTTCCATAGGCTGCAATGGCACACAGGACAGGCTGGTGTTTATAAAGAATGAACCGTTATTCGTCTTTTAATTTCTTATAACCTAAAATGTTGCGACCCATAAATGATAAAGTAACCATGACTGTAGAAGGTTTGATCCAAGACACAAGAGTTAAGTAAATCCTTCTGAAGATGTACGACATTGTGTGTATGTCCATGAATCCATCTTTTGTTTCTCAGATGCTGCGTCTGACTGCAGGACGACTGGGGACGCTGTTGTCCAGAAGGACAGTGGCAGCTCTCAGCACCACTAGTGCCAGGATGGAACTCTTAATTTTGCTAATAGAGTAGTCTAATTCAAGTTTCACAAAAATAAAGGCTAATTTTTAAGCCCCTCTCCCTAAAAAAACACACACACAACCCCCAGGCTAACTTCGACCTAAGGCTAGTTACACTCTGACCCCAGGGCTAACTTAGACCTGGTTACCATAGTAACCATCAGTATCACCTACTGGCCAGTAGCACCCAACAACTACAAACAGGGAAAACATGGGTCATAATTTGTGGTTTGTTAACTTGAGAGCAACGAGAAAGGTTTTAGAGTCCAAATATCCAGCAGTGAGGACAGGGTGTATGTTACCCCTGGAAACCGTTCTGAGCCTGACCTGAAGAACTAGAAGTACTGAGCTCTGGTGTCTTCCGGTTCCACAAGCTGCAATGGCACACAGGACAGGCTGGTGTTTATAAAGAACGAACCGTTATTCACTTCTTATAACCTAAAATGTTGTGACCCATAAATGATAAAGTAACCATGACTGTAGAAGATTGCATTTGATCTAAGACACAAGTGAAGTAAATCCTTCTGAAGATGTACGACATTGTATGTCCATGAATCCATCTTTTGTTTCTCAGATGCTGCGTCTGACTGCAGGACGACTGGGGACGCTGTTGTCCAGAAGGACAGTGGCCGCTCTCAGCACCACTAGTGCCAGGATGGCCAGCCATGGTAATAGTTAGGCTATACTGTATATTATAACCCTACTCTATTCTTTATGCGAGCTGTATTGGTCAGGCAGTACATCTTGCTATAAAATGGCTAGTGTTAATGTATCCAGTAGGGGGCGCGCTTGTCTTAGGATACAGTAAAGGCAATTTTTAAGGCATCACTGTCAACAAATTTGTTCTTTCACTCCATTGCACTGCTCATGTTTTCCTCCATTCTGACTCAGAAGTGTCACAGCAGGCTGACATGTCTCTGCCCATGTACTGGGATCGTCGGGACATCCCACTACCAGACAGACCTTACAACGATACCCTTACTGCTGCTGAGGAGAGTTTGAAACAGAAGGAGAAAGGACCATGGAACAACCTTTCAAAGGAGGAGAAAATCGCCTGTTGGTATTTTGTTCTTATTCTGTCAATTTCTATTAATCATGGCTGTTTAAATCTTCAGTAAAACTACTTGTGATATTGCTTATGTGGATTTGCGCATTCACAGGTTTTTCCTGTATTTTATTTTCTACACTGTAGAACAATACTAAATAGATAAACTATGAAATAACATGGAATATTTTGTCTAAACTGAAAAAAAGTGCGTTTTAGATTCTCCAAAGTAGCTACTGTTTACCTTGACACTTTGAACACTGACATTATCTTAACCAGCTTCATGAGCTAGTCACCTGGAATGCTTTTCAGTTAACTAGCATGCCTTGTCAAATTAATTAGTGCAATTTTATGCCTTCGTGTTCAAGATCAAACTGTAAATAGCCCTATTCCACAACTGTAGTAATCCATATGTCAGGAACCACTCAGAAATAATTACTTGACAATTACTGCCTTAATAAACTGAGTGGTAGCGTATATAAAAATGGGACTGTTTTAAATGTTTACCAATAATTCCCATATGGTTGTGTTATGTTTTATTTTCTTAGTAATATTTAGTTTGAGATCTCCAGGTGCTCAAGCTACCAATAATTCATGGTTGCACTCTATTAAAGTCACCCACCAGTTTTGTGTGTCTTAGTGTATAGGATTATGTTTAAAGAAACGTATGCAGAGATGAAAAAGCCCTCCAATGAGTGGAAGACTGTGCTGGGTGGAATCTTCTTCTTTGTAGGTTTGACTGGCCTTGTGGTGCTCTGGCAGCGTATCTATGGTAAGGACAACTAATCATGTCTGAATTTCAGTGACGAGTTTAAAAAATAAATAAATAAATACCCACCATGCATTTTCAGAAGTATTCACTCCCTTGAATGTTTAAAACCTGCTTGTGCATAGAACAGAATTAATAATGCAACTTTAATAGGTAGTGTGAGAAATTTAGTTGATTTGTAGACCATGGCAAAAACAGACTTGAGCTAACAGTGAATTATCCCCTCCTCCAGTGTATCCTCATCCTCCTCATACATTTGATGAAGAGTGGGAGGCTAAGCAGGTGAAAAGGATGTTGGACATGCGAGTGAACCCAGTGCAGGGCTTCTCTGCCAAGTGGGACTATGAGAAGGGGCAGTGGAAATAAAGTCAAAGGAAGAAGTTCCCGTCCCCTTTTAGAACCATGGTGTCTGTCCAATCATCTATGAAAAACACCATTATGAGAAGTGATTAAAACTCAGAACTTAAATAAAACTTGTGGTATCAAGTCCATTTTTCCTACCACTGTCTGAGTAGTGTATAATAAACTTTGTATTGGATGAATTAAGTCATGACTTGGTCTCTAGTAGTCTCAGCCCAACATGAATTCATTTCAAAATAAACCTGTTTTCATATCTTCTCTACCATAGCCAGAAAGACACATTCAGATGTTTAATGACCCCACACACACACGCCATCCTTTGTGATTGGTCTTTATTCACTTTTGATAGACATTTAAAAAAAAAAAACTAAAGACATAAAACATTCAATTTTGGGGATGTGTGTTTAAATAAACCAAAAGCCTTAAAAAAATAGTTTATCTTTTCAGGTGAACTTGACTAAGTACAAACACAGTGTGTAACAAAACACCTCAAAGAAATAATGGAGTTTAAGGCCATAGGAAAGAACACTATGGTGTTATAAATATTTTCAAGACATCCAAGAGGCTTTAAATATTTGCTATACTAATTGCTACTCTAAATGTAATTTAAGTTACCTAGTTTACATAGTGTCCTGCCAACATCATTTCACTCTACCAAGCTGTTCTTGTACACCATTGCCACAGAACACTCAGTCATTTATACACAAAAATATGCAAGCAGCGAATTTCTCTTCAATATGGAATGCATTCTGTTAAAGTCATGTCTACAGAGCAGCTGAAGATCCCAAATCTATACCATGCGTCAAGATGTAGCTTGGCATTGTTCAGCTGGGTTTGAAGTAAATATGTACCTCTTGGTTACTTGACTGATGTATATTAAGCCTATAGTTTGAGATATGCACAAAAAAAAAAAAACCTTGTTTGTAGATGAGTGGATTTCTGTTTTAGCTACCCCAGTGAGCATGTAGTTCACTAGATCTAGGATGAAAAGGGAATAAATTTCTTACCCCAGCTCTAATGAACCTATATACACAAAAGTAGTGAGCCTGTTTGGGATTCAGCTCATACTCCTGAAAGTTGAGTGAATTCTGATGACAAAAGGAACCCACTTGCCAAACACTACTAACAAACAGAAAACATGTTTGAATAAAATGCATTTTGATACCAAATGTTAGCTTCGGTCACTGTAAGGTGCAGAGCAGCAGGTGGCCTCACCTGAGTGACAAGCAGCTCCAGCTACCATGACAGCAAAAGCGACTAAACACCACAGTAAAGACAGATGGCGGAGAGACAGCCTGGTCGGCTCAAAGGCCAGTAAAATGTTCACAAATTAAAGCAAAGAATTTATAAGTGTTGCATCCCAATCATTTTAAAATTCCATGTTAGTTTGTCTGCAGTGGCTGTGACATACTACAGCCATCCAGACGGTGTATTGACCTACCATGTCGTAGGCTAGCATGCCGTTTCAGATGTAGCCACTGATGCCAAATGTGAATCTACATACTCTGGCACTGCAGTAGGAATTTTGAGCCCCCTGACTGGTTAATCCAGTTTACATTCCTGCTGCATCTCCTTGAAAACGGTCCTCACCTATGGAATGAGGGAATGTACTACTAAAATCTCAATTTAAGAGGGTATAATCTGAAAAGGTACTTTTGTAGTTTAGTTACACACGCGCAAGGTTTCAAATTCGGTTGTCAAAGCAGGTGTATTCATCCAACTGCTTTATGTTGGTCAGGGTCACCATGCATCCAGAGCTTAGCTTGAAAACACCTGGGGTGATGGAGACAACCTGAATGGGCTAGTCCATCACCAGGCCCCATGTATACACACCCACAGCAATTTAGCATTAACCAATGCACCCATTTTTGGGAGGTGGGAGAATAGAACTCGTGCTCCGGAATGAACCCAAAACCCTGGAAATATAGGCTATGAATCATGCCATTGCAGATTTTTTTTTTTTTAACCCTAAATTTGTGGGATAAGCCATTTTAAAATTCCAGTTCTTCAAATTCATACACTTAAGTTGAAATTGAAGGGTATGGATTGTGGCCCCACATTTTTTTAAACACCTGTTTATTGTAAAACTGTACAAGGCCTCAAATTTCAGTCATGCAACAATTTCAACTAGATTTAATTCAACTTAAACTTTAATTTTCCAAATAACTCAAAGGCATAAAATTCAGATTTGTACCTTTATAATTGGGACTGCAGTGGCACACCTCATTCCATACATACCTTCAACCCCTTTACAGCACCCTCATGCACAGTAGATGGTAGAGCTGTCAGATTTCAAGCACATCTGGGGAAAATGCTAGAAAGTGATGCGAAACATTATTGCGCTATTTAAAAATGAAATGTTCGCTGTAAATAAACCAGGATGTACACTTACAACAGAAGCACCCACCCACTCTAACACTCACAGGAAAAATCGCATTTAAGAATTACTATAAAATCACTGGCTGATAAGTTAATTATAACTAAAGCAAGCTAGACCTAGTCATCTCTTCTACAACCTGCTCCAATGTTAACTTTTTAAAGCCAAATGGGACAAACCACCACCAAAACTACACAAGACACAGTGGGGCCCTTACCACGATGCATTTTAATCCTAGTCTATTACATGTTTATGATGCAGTGTGGCAACAATAAAGGAAAGAGCCAGCTCTAGCTCTCATTACAATACTCAAAATGGTGTAAAGTTGCCACAATTTCAACCAATTTGGGTTTGACAATGAAACCCACAGAAATTTAACTTCATTGCTCCTTTACCAGAGTAGGCTCTCACATCTCAGAGAGTACTTGGTCACTTAAATTGACTAGCTTTAACAAAGCCTCCGACCCTCGGTCCCATACATGCATCACGCACCATTTCATGGCATTTTTCTGGACAAATTAACCTGGGAATCAATGCAAAGCTACAGAATGGCCCAGAATTTACTTGCAAAAATGACCAAGGTTAAGCAAATATTTCCCTTCATTGCACCTTACTGGTAAAGAAGCCATGTTGTAAAGAATTCCCACAGCAGACCAAGAAAGGACTTGAGTTGTAGTGCAAGGTTTGGAACATGTCCTGCTAGTCCATTTACAAGCCTCTGAAGGGTCAACATGAACCTAGACTCCATGAAGAACCTGTGAGGTGCTTCACTTAAACTCAGTTCTCAAACGAGATTTGTATAATCGCTATACTCAGATAAAAATGTTTATTTAAAAAGACTAAATCAGTAAGTTATTTTCACAAAGAAATGAGTGATCCATTTGGACAGTTTAACAAGTGATCCAAAACACAAACAAAAAAAAAAAAAAAAGCAAAAAAAAAGGATGACTCAAGCAACAAATCTTAGGATATTGAGCAACATCACTGTTTTGGGCCAAGTAGCAACAAGTCTCCTTTCACCAGGCTGGGACTGGGTGTATGAAGTTTATAGCTGTGCTTGGGCCACTCACACAGTCCACCGTGAAAGGAGGGTGTAAACATGAATTCTTGGCAAAGAAAAAGTACAAACAAACCCCCCCAAAAAAACGATTTAAAAAAGTTCCTTCATGTATATTTGAGGTGGATACTGGGTGGAGGCTGATGCTGTGTCTTCAGTAATCTTTACAGGCGTTTCTGAGCAATAAAGGACCCCACCACAGCCCCCATGAAGACTGCCATCCCTGCCAGAATCCACATCTTGAATCTTTCCCGGGACCTTCTGCTCTCTGCTGCTGCATCGTTCCCATAGATCTCTGCAAAATGCTCCTGTAACCAAAAAAAAAAGAAAAAAAAAAAAAAAAAGGTTATTCACTCCAAGAAAAGCTGAATCCCAGCAAAGCCAGTTAATCTAAACATTTACTAGCAAGTATTCGCAGCTGAACCATTGGAAAATTCCAGAAATTATCAAAATCTATTCTTTCCAGAAAATTCTTGCAGAGGCATACACCACCATTGCTTTGTGGATGGTACAGCCAATCATATGCCTCCTTTACGGACCTGCCCATCACAGGCCTCCTTGACACACCCCTTCCTCTAAACAAGCTTGTGTGCACGCTTTAAAAAAGCAAGTACTACAGAGATGTATCCACCAGAAGGCGCACACCCCTTTACACAGGATTACAGGCCCAACAACTTTTTTTGGAACAATTCTATAGCAACCAGTTTTATGCAAAGTGCTGAGAGGGGATTTCAGACTTAATGCTGTAACAAGTTTCCAAAGAGAACAGCAAACATGGGTGTGTTCAATGACCGATCAGATCAGTAAAAAGCACATGAATTCCTTGGATTAGGTCTAGTGCACATACTGCAACAGAAGAAAAGGGCCTGAAAAAAAAAAAAAGTCTATAACCAAGGTGTTTTGATTACTTCATGTACTCTATTGCCCAGCAATGAAGTCAGGTATGACAAATACAGCAAAAATACTTTGAGCATGCAACCCTGATGATTACACCACATGCTGCAGTCAAGCAGACTGAGGTGGGGTTTACATTAGACCGTATCAGCGGATCATCAGATTAACGTTTTTAAAACGATTAGCGTTCACACAGCAACGCCAATACACGATTCGCGTGCACACAGCAACGCCAATACACGGATACGCTCGGCTCCGCAGGCATCCTGCGCTCCAAATCACTCCGCCCTGAACAGCGAGTGCCCTCTAGAGGGTG